>NW_020837983.1:4569814-4928675 GCF_003676395.1 Aethalodelphis obliquidens | reverse complement strand
CTGCATTGGCAGGCGGACTCTCAACCACTGTGCCACCAGGGAAGCCCCGAGCTGGCTTTTTTATTTGGGGATTCCCTATCTGTGGACCTTTTCTCTGGGGTCATTCAAATGAGTCATTCCAGAGGTGAATCTTCCAATAATATCTTTCTTGGGGTGTGGAATGCTTTGCTGCTGGTGTTCTGGGAGTTGGCAGAAAAGGGGGACTGGGATCTTACCATCCATTATGCAGACTTTCATTTTGGTTTGTCACTATATCCCTGCCTTCTAGAGTTCCCTGGTCTAAGTTTCTTTGGTTTACTTTCTCCAGAGAATAAACATTCTAGTTGAGAAAGAAAAGCCAACTAGTTACATGGGATGAGGGCCTGAGTTCTACTTACCAGTGCTCTTGTAATAGCCCCAGTCTAAACTCCTTTCTTCTGAGCTGCCTTTACGAGATTCTATGGTGTGAATGAACTTGTACCTGTTTCTTATTGGAATCTCTCTCTTTGGGCACTTAAGTTTCACTTTCTCTGTACTCCTAAGCAGGTCACCATTCCACTATTCTGTTTTCATATATAAATGTCTCCTGTTTCATTAAAGATAGAGTTTGTCTTTCTGTTTCTTATTCTCCTGCTGTTCTTAGGGTGACTTAAGAGAGGTAAAGAAAGCAGAAAGTTCTTTACTCCACTATCTTGATGCTGGAAGTCTCCTAGATATTGACTTTTTCTTTTTGGCCACGTGGCTTGTGGGAATCCCAGCTCCCCAACCAGGGATTGAACCTGTGCCCTCGGCAGTGAGAGTGCAGAGTCCTAACCACTGGATGGCCAGGGAATTCCCTCTTAGATACTGATTTTAAAATTGAATTTGAAGGAGAATCTGTTTTAATTGTACAAGGTCATTGTTGGATCTTCTATAAATATCAGTGATAGTATTATCGTGGTATTTTCCTTCAATTAAAAAAATCTAATATTGCTTTTAAATTGTGTATAAAGATTCTTTCTTTTTGATTGACAGGGTGGTGTTGGTATCCAACTATACACAAACCTTGAATATTTTACAAGAAGTATGCAAGCGTCATGGATATGCTTATACAAGACTTGATGGACAAACACAGATCTCTCAAAGGCAACAAATTGTTGATGGCTTTAATAGTAAATACTCTTCTGATTTTATTTTTTTGTTAAGTTCAAAAGCTGGTGGTGTGGGACTTAACCTTATTGGAGGATCTCACTTAATTCTCTATGACATTGATTGGAATCCAGCCACTGATATCCAGGTAGGACTGTTTATGTATTAAACAAACATTATAGAATGCCTATGGGGGATACAGGGCCTGCTGGGGATAAGAGGATGATGATGATGTATAATAACTGCTGCATATTGAACCCTTATTTTGTATCAGGCACTCTGCTAAGTGCTTTACATCTGTTTAATCTTCACAATAATCCTACAAGTGTGGATATTCTAAGCCCTGTTTTACAGATGAAGATATGGAAGTTTGTTCTCAGTCACATAGCTTATAAGAGGCAGAGCCAGGATTCACACCCAAACCTGTTATGTCTCCAGGCTCTAATATACTGTGTAGTTGGGCCTTCAGGATCCTCATGACCATCAGGGGAAGACAAGGTGCTATGAAGACAAGGTGCTATGATCAGTGTTTGTGCAGGGTATGGTAAAGATATAAAATTAGCTTATTTAGGGAAATATTTCAGAAGCAGCCTTTGGTTTTCTTCAGAATACAGTCCATTTTCATGTATTTTGAGATTTCTACCTATGGATTTGCATCTCATATGGTATCTGTGTTAGGAGACCTGGAGACAACCCTCGGGTTCAATGATTCACTAGGAGGACTCACAGAATCAAGAAAAACAGCTATATTCATAGTTAAGTTTTATTACAGTGAAAGAATACAGACTAAAATCAACACAGGTAGAAGGTGCATAGGGTAGAGTCCAGGAGAGACCAGGCACAGCTTCCAGTTGTCCTTTTCCACTAGATTTGTGTGGAACAACACTTAATTTTCCCAACATTAATGAGTGACAACACATGGAATATTGTCAACCAGAGAAGTTCACTTGAGCCTTGGTGTCCAGAGTTTTTGTTGGAGGTCAGTCATGTAGGCATGGATACCTGTGTGACTGACCTTAGTTGCTCAGTCTTCAATCCCTGCAGAGGTCAACTGGCCCAAGTCCCCACCTAAATCACACTGTTAGCATAAACTACTTGGTGTGGCCCAAGGCCCCAGGTAAACTAAGAAGCTCTTATCGGGCAGGATACTCCAGGGCTTCCAGGAGCTGGTTGAAGGCCAGACTTTTCTTTGGAATGTGCAAGGTTTGAACATCAACGTTTTACTGTACAGTATCATTGATAAATCCTAACACCACAGAGATCTACGTAGAGCCTGAGCTGATTGCAGGTATCCTAGGGATTCCTTAGGGGTGAATCATTAGCCTCTTGGACTGAGAATAAACCCTCCATGCTATGCTATACTTGATTCTTTGCATTCTTACTGCCCAAACTCGCTATCCCATTTTTTGATGCAGATAGACCCTCTCACTGTTGCATGGCACCCTGTAATTATTTTACAGTACCACAGTGAGTGTTCATTCATCCCTTTCTTTATCCCAGGAAAAAAATTTGAAGTGGAGAATGCTTAGGTATGCCTGGGCTTTGTTTTTTGAAGCTGTAAGTGAAATCTAGAATTCCTAATCTTAATTGTATTAATGCAGGTTGCTTATGTGGGAAGGGTTATCATTAGTCTCTGCTTGTACTCTCAGAATTCTCATTAATTTTCTATAGGCAATGTCTAGAGTGTGGAGAGATGGTCAGAAACATCCTGTACATATTTACAGACTCCTAACCACAGGTAATAACCCTTCAGTGTGACAAAAGTGTATTCCCTTTGAATAATTAAAGATTTTTTTTTTTGTTAATCTGTGCTTCAGTATCAGGAATACTGTTATTTTGTTAGCTAGTATACTAAGAAACATGCTTTACCCTACAAAACTAACAGATGTAAAGATCTGAAGGAAATCTAATGAATGTTTTCTCTTCAGGTACGATAGAAGAAAAGATCTATCAAAGGCAGATCAGTAAGCAAGGTCTTTCTGGGGCAGTTGTAGACCTAACCAAGACATGTGATCATATTCAGTTTTCAGTAGAAGAACTTAAAAATTTGTTCACATTACATGAAAGTTCACATTGTGTTACTCATGACCTGCTTGACTGTGAATGTACAGGAGAAAATCATACAGGTTAGTTGTATTTTAATTGTTATGATGGTAAAGTTAATTGGTCTCCCTTTAGTAGTTGAAAATATTTAAATACAGAATAACTAAAATATTTACCCCTTGCATATGTTAGTTTTCTTTTTTCCTCAGGTCACAGGGCAGCTGCCACATGGGTATTTGAGAAAATTTTAGTTAGAACCTTATTCTCTCAATTTAGCTTCTTATTTCCGAATCAGTTGTGAAAAATCCGGCCTATTGGTAAAATCTTTCAAATCCTGATAATAATGACTTCAGAATTAGGGAAATGTTTTTAATCCTTATTTCTGTTTCACAAAAAACATAACACTTGACAGAATAATCCTACTGTTTATTTTGTGTAGAACTTATTCCTAATGAGGTCATATTCTATGGGGCAGTAAGCATGGGCTGCCATACTTCTCAGTGCTTCATGCACTGCTCGTGCTGCTTAAATGAGGCTGAAAGCGTCAACCCTCCAGAATTAATACCATTCAAATAGGTACTGGATCAGGAGTAGCACTTGAGCAACCAATGTCCAGTAGTTGGAAATCACTTGATAAATTGTGTTGAGATGGGTTTAAGAAGTAAAACTGTATAAGACTAACATGGAAGAATTTACATTTTATATAATCCACACTGATCTTCTCTATAGTATGATTTTTCCATCTTAGTAATTTCTTATTATTTCTCTTTTCCCCTGTATTTATCTAAATTTTTTTTTTTCTTATTTTCTAAAGCTGAATCCTTAGCTTAATGGCTCTCAGTCCTCTTTTCTGAAATGGGAATTTAAGGCTGTAAATTTTCGTCTAAGCTGAATTTTGAATCATAATTTTGATACGCAGTCTTTTTATTATTCAGTTCTAAATATTTTTTTCCATTATAATTTATTCTTTGGCTCAGAGGTGTTTAAAAGTATGTTTTATGATGTATTTTAGTTTTTGTTATTGAATTTTAGCTACTGCACTGTAGTCACAAATATGGTCTGCATGATATTGATTCTTTGGAAACTATAGAGACTTGGTGTGTGGCCTGGTGTGTTTACTTTGTAAATATTTTTGTACATGAAAAGAATGTGTATTCTCTTAATTACTTAGTTTAGAGTTCGCCATATTAGTCAAATTTTCTGTTACCGAATTAGTTTTTCCTTATTTTACAGATTTAAAAATTTACTAATTTAACTGAAAAATTGATAATATGTTTACCTGTCTCAACTATTTAAAAATATAAAATGGATATGGTGAAAACTCTTCCTCCCATAATGCCGTCATCTGCCTAGTTTCTAGTCTGCTACCCTATGCAAAACCAGTATTATTAGTTTTATGTGTATCCTTCTAGATATATTTTTATGCATATGCAAGGAACTCTTGCCCAGTTTTCCCCCCAATAAAGGGTAGAGTAATATGTGTATAGTTCTGTACCTGTTTCATTGAATAGTATCTTGAGATCTCCCCGTATCATTAAAGAGTTTCCTCATTCTTTTTTTCTCTCAGCTATATAATCCTCCCTTGTATGAATAGACCATAATTTATTCATCTGACCTTACAGCTGTATAATTAGGTTCTTTCCAGTCAGTGTATATCTTTATTCGTACATCTTTTTCTATATCTTCAAATATCTCTATAAGGTAAATTATCAGTGTTGCTGTGTCAGAGAATATGTGCATTTGTAATTCTGATAGATCTTGCTAAGGTGCCCTCCACTGGGGGTTGTATCATTTATACCCCACCAACAATATACTATTTCCCCACAGCTTTACCAGTTTAGGATTATCAATTGTTTGGATTTTTGCCAATCTGATAGTAAAAAAAATGGTATATTGGTCTAGTTTTAATTTTATTTAACTTTATTATGAGTGAAGTTGGGTATATTTTCCTATGGTTAAGAGCTGTATTTCCTTTATGTGAACCACCTGCTCATATCATTTGCCCATTTTTCTATTAATGACCTAATTCTGTGTTAGGCATATCTGTTATTGAAAGAGATATGTTAAAATCTTACAGTATGACAGTGGATTTGTCAGTTTCTTGTTATTCTGTCAATTTCTGCTTTATATATTTTGCATCTTCTTTGTAAAAATTTTTTCATTATTATTTATTTATTTTATTATTATGTAGTGATTGCTTTATCCCTGATGTCTTTTGCTTTCATTTTGTCTTTAGTTAACATATTACACTGACTTTTTAAAATTTTTATTGGAGTATAGTGGATTTACGATGTGTTAGTTTCAGGTGTACAGCAAATACACTGACTTTCTTATTGTTAGTATTTGTCTGGTATATCTTTTTCTGTTCTTTTATCTTGAATCTTTCTGTGTCCTTATGTTTTAGGTATCTTTCATGTAAATAATATGAGGCTGGATTTTCTTTTTTATCCAGTCTGATGTTCTCTTTTTTAAAGATTTAATTTTATTTATTTTTGGCTGCATTGGGTCTTCGTTGATGCACGCGGGCTTTCTCTAGTTGCGGCGAGCAGGGGCTACTCTTTGTTGCGGTGCGTGGGCTTCTCATTGCGGTGGCTTCTCTTGTTGCGGAGCACGGGCTCTAGGCACATGGGCCTCAGTAGTTGTGGCACGAGGGCTCAGTAGTTGTGGCTCACGGGCTCTATAGTGCAGCCTCAGTAGTTGTGGCACATGGGCTTAGTTGCTCTGCGGCATGTGGGATCTTCCTGGACCAGGGCTCGAACCCACATTCCCTGCATTGGCAGGCGGATTCTTAACCACTATGCCACCAGGGAAGCCCTTGCTACAGAATATTAATGAGTTTGATTATGGAGTGTTAACCCACATTGTTACAGTTATGTTCTGAATTTGGAAACGTATCTGGCCCCACAGGCTTTTAGGTAAGAAACTGTGGACCTGTAATACATCTCTTTGGATGATTAATTTGTTTAATGTGTATTTCTCCTGCTAGACCATAAAGTCCTTGAAAACAGAGACCATGTCTATTTTTGTTCACCATTTTGGCCCCCATTGCTCAAATCAGCACATTGTAAACAATTTATAAATATTTGTAGAAGGAATGAATTAATTGAATTTGCTTATTTTAACATAAACCATGGTGATCAAATGTAACAAATCATATAAACTCATTATATATTTAAAAAGTATTGTATGTAATAGGATATTGATTGGCCTAAGGATTTCCTCATTGTTTTACTTATTTCAGGTGATTCATTGGAAAAATTCCCTGTCTTTAGAAATTGTCAGCTTGGTACACATCAACAGAAGTCTGACTCCCTGAAACCTGTCTCCATGTCACAGCTGAAGCAATGGAAACATTTTTCTGGAGATCATTTAAATCTTACAGATCCTTTTCTTGAAAGAATAAGAGAAAATGTGTCATTCTTTTTTCAGAATATAACCAATCAAACTACTGCTATATAACCCCCTTTAAAAAATTAATCTAGTAAGTAAATGTAATTTTGGAAAACAAATAGAATTATTTTAATTATAATAATATATTTTATTGCAAAATGTATTATAGTTTTGATATAATAATCAAAACTGAGTTGTTTAACTTTTTGTATATATTCTTAAATATTGAAACATTAAAGACATACTTGTATCATCCTATAATTGTTTATTAATAATTCCGTAATTAATGCAGTTTCATTAAGTAATTTCTAAGGAATTTTCATAAGGAATATTAAAAGGTAAAATGCCCTGTTTCTATCTTTGGGAAATCTAAACTGATTAGGAATATTAGACAGATGTGGGAGACAACTGAAAAATTTGGTAAGTTTAAACTACAGCTCAAAGGAGAAAGAGAATCAGAGACTAGGATTGCTAATGCTGAAGATTCAGTTGGACATAATAGTTGCTGCAGGGCGGTTTGGGTGAGAGTGGTCTGTGGGTTGTGGCAGGACGGGGAGGAGTACTGGACACTTCAAAGCACCGGTTTCTAATCTGGGACTTCAGACTGTAAAGCCATGTCCAGCAAGCATTGTCTGTACTCTGGTTAATGGTTCAGCTACCATCATGTCAAGGGGTTTCTGTAGTAATTTTTGACATTAAATAGAAAGTTTTAATGTATAAAGCAAGCTTTAGAAGACTGAAGTCTGCAAGGAGAAAGGAGTTACTCATTTAATCTCCAATTGGGGTTTCTGTAATCAGCTTTTGCTTCCTTTTGGGATATTTCTTTTAGACTGAATATTGTCTTGAGGTGTTGAATAAAGACTCAGTTGTGTATCATCAAGTCTGAGTTCTTCGGATCTGTGGTGCCATGCCTGGGCACTTGTACATCTAGGATTCATGAACTGGCAGTTTGGGGATCAAGTTTGTCGGTAAGGAAGTAGTCAACTAATAAAAAGCAAAAATGGTGTTTCTTGGCCCTTTGTATATGCCTCTTATATGAGGCTTTGCATATAAAACGTCTTCCAATATGTATCTTGCATCACATATTCTCAGGTGTAAAATCTTAAAAAAAAATGATAAGAGACTAGCAACTTTATTGTCTATCTTAACTGTAGTGGATACTAGTGTGTATTGCCCAGATTGCCCCCTTCAGGACCAATGTGCTCATTTACCCATCTATTGGGGGTGCTGCCTCTGACCACTCATAGCCAGATCTCTCCCTAAGAATATCCCACAGCTGAAAGGAGCTGCCTCGCTCAAGGTTACCCTCCCTCCCCTGGGTGGCTGGCATCCAGTGATTTGTTGTTACAGGGTAGAAAGGCCCAGCCTCCTTGCCTCAATTTGGGACAACCCTTCAGGATCATTCCAGCTCCATAGCTCCTCCGTTGAGGCCGGTGTTGCAGCTTCATTGCAGTCCAGCTTCTCTGTCTTTCCAGGCCTGCTTCCTTCAGTGCCTTACAGATAATCGTGTATTATAAGCTTTGCTTTATACCACATTTGAAAAATAGACCATGACAAAATGAATTACTATTTGTACATTCACAGTGTTGTACAATCATCACTACTATCCATTTTCAGAAGAGAGTTCTCTTCTTAATGTGTCCCTTCCCAGCACTCAAGGCCTCTATCCCAGCAACTCCCTAGTTGACAAATGCAGTGAACTCTTTGCAGTCTTTATCTTGACTTCTGTTCACATTAGGTATTGGTAAACTTCTTGAAATTCCTGCCTTTCTTAATTTTGATTAAATGATTAAACTCATTTGTCATTCCACAGATATTTATTGAGTACCTAGTACATGCTGGACATTGTCTTAGGGGTTATGCCTATAACAATTAAATAGGCAAAGTCTCTGCCCTCATTGTGCTTTCGTTCTAGCACCGTGAGAATAATACACATATATAATATTGTACATGGTGATAATTGCTATGAAAAGAAATAAGCAGAATAAGGGAGATACTAAACAAGGTGGGGATGGGGGTTGCTATTTATATAGGGTGGATTTATGCAGAGACCTGAAAAAACTGAGGGATTGAGAACCATGACATTCTCTGGAAAAAAGTGTTCCAGACGGAAGGAACCACAAGTGCAGGGTCCTGAGACAGGTGAAGGAGTGTTCGACATATCTGAGAAACAGCCAGAGGCCGTGTGGAGAAAGTAAGAAGCAAGTTAGAGCTGAGGTGAAAGAGGTAATTGCAATGGGGGATCAAATGTTACAGGGCATTGAAAACCACTTTGAGGGCTTTAGTTTTACTCTGAGGGAGATGGAAAACCTCTGGAAATTGAGCCAAGGAAAGTCATGATCTGAGTTGCTCTGTGATGAGAACAGACTGTGGTGGAAACAATGAGATGAGTTAGGAGGCTCTTGCCATAATCCAGTCAAGAGGTGTTGGTCGTTTAGACCAAGTGGCAGCAGGGCAGTGTTGAATTCTGCATATTTTTGAAGGCAGGGCCAACAAGATACCTGAAGGGATTGAGTGAAAGGTATAAGAAAAAGAGAAAAATCATGAGTGATCTTGGAGTCATTTGGAATGATCCAAGGTTTCTGGTCTGAGCCAAAGGAGAAGTGGAGTTGCCAGTTACTGGGATAAGAAGACTGGGAGAGGAGAGGTTTGTGGGGGAAAAGCACAAGTTCACATTTGATTATGTCAAGTTTGATATGCCTATTAGATATCCAGTGGAGATGTCAGATAAGCAGTTTGGTACATGAGTTGAATTCAGAAGCATTGGTCAAGGCTGGAGATAAATTTAGGATTTGTCAGCATGTAGATGGTATTTAATAAAGTCATGAGATTGGAGGATATTACCTAGGTAGTAAGTGTAGCTACAAAAGAGATAGAACGAATATTACAGTGATAAAAATAATAATGGCTAACATTTATTAAGTGTTTATTACTGTGTTCTAAATGCTAAGTGCTTTTAACTCCGCAACGGGAGAGGCCACAGCAGTGAGAGGCCCGCGTACCGAAAAAAAAAAAAAAAAAAGAGTACATGTTAACATCTGGGTTACACATACAAAGCACCTCTTCTGTGGTAGATACTCAATTTATAAAAAATTCTCTTCTTTTGTCCATCATCTACTCCTAGTCCTTACCTCTGCTATGTAGCATTTAACATAGTTTGTAACTGTTTATTTACCTTCCTCCCTCTCATGCTAAGCTGAATTCTTTGAGGACAGGGATTTTATCTTATTCATCCTAGTATCTCAGTACCTTGTATAGTCCCTGGTACAAGACAGCTACTTTTTTTTTTTTTTTTTGCAGTACGCGGGCTTCTCACTGTTGTGGCCTCTCCCGTTGCGGAGCACAGGCTCCGGACGCGCAGGCTCAGCGGCCGTGACTCACAGGCACAGCCGCTCCGCGGCATGTGGGATCTTCCCGGACCGGGGCACGAACCCGTGTCCCCTGCATTGGCAGGCGGACTCTCAACCACTGCGCCACCAGGGAAGCCCAAGACAGCTACTTTTAAGTAAGAAATGAATGAATGAATGAATGAATGAATACTTCATTGTTTTTCCCCCTTAGCTGCCATGATTGGGTTCCTTGCTCAGAGATGTCAGTTCCAGGGTATTTTTTAAGCCAATTTCTGAGCATGGAGCTATGCTTGACACTGAAGAAGGCAGAGCCAGCGATTTTTTTTGCCCTTCTGGCAGCATAGAGATTTCCCTTTTTGATTCCATGATTTCCATCAATCTGCTGCACGAGCTGACAAAAGCTGTCGGCGCAATGGGTATTATTTGAGTTACATACATGATTCGTTTCTAATTACACAAATACACCTTTGACACATTCATGTGAAAATCTTGCTCTAAATGACAATATAAATACATTTTAATCACATTCAAATACATTTTAATCACATTCTCATTAGGACTGAATCACTAATGATGAATTAAAACATGAGCAGCTCTGATCTGTAGAATTCAACTTCCTGACAGCCTATCCATCCACTGAACAGGGTGTATGATAAAGGAATAAGTCAAAAAACCCTGCTGTCGTTTTGTTTCTGAGTATTGCAACCTAGGCGTACATCACATTGCCTGGCAACTTTATTTATTTATGTTAAAAAAAATATTACCCACATCGGGCTTCCCTGGTGGCGCAGTGGTTGAGAGTCCACTTGCTGATGCAGGGGACACGGGTTCGTGTCCCGGTCCGGGAAGATCCCACATGCTGCGGAGTGGCTGGGCCCGTGAGCCGTGGCTGCTGAGCCTGCGTGTCCGGAGCCTGTGCTCCGCAACGGGAGAGGCCACAGCAGTGAGAGGCCCGCATACCGAAAAAAAAAAATTACCCACTGATAATACAGTATAATTCTATTTCCAGTATCGCTGTTCATTTTATTTATTTATTTATTTATTTATTTACTTACTTACTTAGGCTGCGCCGGGTCTTAGTTGTGGCATGCGGGATCTTTGTTGTGGCATGCAGAATCTTTAGTTGCTGCCTGCAGGCTTCTTAGCTGTGGCACGCGTGCAGGATCTAGTCCCCAATGCAGAGGTCCCGGGATCGAACCCAGGACCCCTGCGTTGGGAGTGGGGAGTCTTACCCACTGGACCCCCAGGGAAGTCCCTTTCCTGGCAACTTTAATGTTTGTCATATTAATGTTGGCAAGGTTGAAATTCTGTGACTTGCAGCAAACAGCATGTATAACCAGCAGATGGCACTGTTTCTCTGAGTTGGTTCCGAATTAGTATATTGGGCCTTAGAGGGGTTTGTGGACATGCAATTTTTGTTGTTGGAGGAAGGACGCAATTAAGGGGTATTATTTTCTCTTACCTTGTGTGGCACAGAGTTGTTGTTTTTTTTTTGGTTTACAATAGCTTCCTGTGGCACTCTTCTATAGCTGGTCTGTGTTCTTTGCTTCAAGCCATTACAAACTTTCATCCCCTGAGAGCCCTTGTTGTCCACAAAATCAAAACCAGTTCAGCATACAGCTTTTATGGTAAAAAAAAAAAAAAAAACGGGGAAAAAAATCTTTATTGACGCAGACAGAATGGTTTGTTGGAGTTTGTTACACTTATTTGAAAACCTAAAGTGTTAAATGTAATTTAATCTTTATTAAAAAAATTATAAATCTCTTTGAGTAAGAGATAATGAAAATCCAACAAAGCAGACCAAACAATTCCTTTATTTTTATTTTTTGTGGAAATATCAGCAAATACTAGACATTTTTGAGTAGTTTTAAATATGTTTAATGTCATAGGTAGGGACGTAGCATGGGGTGGGAGGGAAGCTCACTTCAACGTCTTATCCCTCATCTTTGCTGTTATCTTTATTTTTATCTTGATGGAAATATTTGGTCCACATAGATGTTCGTACTGTCACAGAACAGTATAGAAATGATATTTTACCATCAATGCAGTTGATTTGATTGTACCACCTATTCTGCTCAGGTCGTTCAGATTGACAAACTCACAAGACACAGTAGGCTGCATCCAGCTCTAGGGTTACTTATATTCAGGATGGGGAAAAAGAAAGCATGTATCGTAAAAGCAGAGCAGAAGTTTCCTGACTCCAGGTAAGGCTTCCAAATGTCGCAGCCACTCTGTACTTGGGGTACACGTGGTCATGGGAGATAAGACTGAGTTGGTGTGGACAACCTCAGTTACTGGGAGCCATCAGCCCTGGTGTCCTTCAGCCTTTATGCCCTGTTGAGGTTGGGGAATAAAGAGTCAATATGGAGGCCAAGCTATCCCTTTCATTATCGACAGTAGCTTAGTTGCTGGACTTGGCTTGAGGTCTGTTACCAAGTGAGTGTGATACTGAACTCTATGCTGCCCATGAGGAAATGCTTCCCTGGGAAAGCTATGACATGGAGGCACTAGGAGAGCTTGGGCTTTCTCTGTCTCGTCAAGCAGGAAGGAGGTGGAAATTTTTTTATTGAGGTAAAATTCGCATCACATAAAATTCATCATTGAAAATTTATTGGGGACGTCCCTGGTGGTCCAGTGGTTAAGACTCTGTGCTTCCACTGCTGGGGTCACGGGTTTGATCCCTGGTCAGGGAACTAAGATCCCTCATGCTGCAAGGCACGGCCAAAAAAAAAGAAAAGAATTTATTGAGGTGAGGTTCACATAACAAAATCAATCATTTTAAAGTGAATAATTCACTTCCATTTATTATATTCGAAATGTTGCTTAGCCATCACCACTCTCTTATTCTAGAACATTTTCATCACCCCAAAAAGAAACACTGTGCCTATAAAGCTTTACTCCCAGTGCTGGGGTAGACTGTTACCATTATGGGTCCTCTCATCTGCTCTAAATCAGTGGCAAGGAAAGGAGTGTGACTGAACATTTGGGGTCCTGGAGAGGTTATTCCTCAGGGTGGCTGTGAGAGGAGAGGAGGTATGGGGAGTGATGGATGGTGTGTTGAACAAGGCTTCTAGTCTGACTACTCTGGTCCCTCAACCCACCTCCCAGCTGTCAACATACAAATTCCAGTGGCTTCTAGTACAGGTTTATATTAACTTTCCATTTGTATTAGCGTTCTCTAGAGAAACAGAATCAGTACAGGGTCAGTCTACTTTACTTATAGTCATCTGATTGTAATCTTTAATCATATCTAAAATATACCTTCACCACAGACTTTAGACCAGTGCTTTACTAAACAACTGGGCACCATAGCCTAGCCAACTTGACACAAAATTAACCACCACACCATTCATTCTTATTTATTTATTTTTAGTTAGTAGCACCTTTATAATATTTACTGTGTGCTAGGGGTTTTTCTAAGTGCTTTATAAATATTAATTCATTTAGTGTATTTATGCTTATTAATGAGAATCCATTATATGTGCACGTGAATACAAATCTTGTGTATGAATATAGATCATGACTTATTAGATTGTTCCCCAGATATGTTCCCCCCCCCACCACCATTCATCTACTTTCTGTTCACCCTTCATCACTTTACTCTTTCATTTGGACTTATTGACTGAGTTTCCTTTTCCTGGGCTGCATCTCCCCCTGCCCCTGCATTCCTAGACTCTCTGCTGCCATTCTGTGGCTATAATTGTCAGAGAATCCAAAATAACAGGAGCTAAAATGAGGCAGAAGTTTATTTCTTAAGTTAAAAGTCTGGGTTGGTAGTCCAGGCTGGTGTGATAATTTCAGTCATCAGGGACCCAGGCTCCCAGCTTGCTGCTACCCCTCTGTTCTTATTATGCAGCTTCTGCCTTGCGGTCCAGACTGGCTCTAGCAATAGTCTCTGTATTACAGCAGACAGGAAGGAGGAGGACAAGCTCTTCACTTGAGGGCCCATTCTTGAAATTGCATGCCCCACTTTCACTTATATTGGCCAGAACTCATCACATGCCAAGGTGGCATTATTCTTGACAAATGTGCCAGAGAAGTCAGCCCTTCTCCCAGGGGGTATGGAATAAAGGAGCAAAGAGAGGCAGGGGTTATATTAATCGAGCCCTCTTTACTGGAATGTTGGGAAAGAAGCACACCCCCCTAATAATGCTCAGTCTGCACAATGTTAATGAACATCAACATACGGAAAACCATTCACTAGACAACTGGGGACGATGGGGAGTGTGGTATCCAGTAAGATTTGAAAAAGTAGCTTGTAAGAGGGCTTTGTAAAGAAGACTGATGTACATATAGGCTACGATTATTTTAGGCATTGTTGAATTTATTTTCAAGTTTTGGACAGAGTGTGATTATGTATATGATTGCTATTTAATCTGTCATAATGAGAACAGCAGTAATGCTAATAGCCTGTGGCTTATATCAGCACTTGGAAATGTTAACACAGTAATGACTATTTTCTACTGTTAGCAATAACCATCACAATAGGGTGTCACATTAACCTTTATTCTCTGAATCCTGTTTATATTTTAAAATTCAATCACTGGAATAGCAGACACTGCCAGCTTTATTATAGGAAGTCAGTTGCTGTTATCTGTCTCCCTTTATTCATTCACACCTTCTCAACCATAGGAGGAAACCATCAAGGAGAAACTTCTTGTTTTCTTCATGAGGCCTCATTAAACATGGTCAGGATGGAAATGTAGCCGTAATTTCCCCCAGGGTTGGCTTTGAAAATCAGTTTCTAATTAGGGGCCAGCAAAAAAATGTAGCACTAAGGCCGTTGTGGGTGACACTTTTTTCTTTCTTCCTGACGTTTATGCTCCCTTTGCTCAGGGGCAAGGCTAAGTTAAGACAGCTCACGGTACACCAGAGTCCATAAGCTGTGAGGAGGGGCCCACGGCTCTGTCATCTCAGCTAGAACAAGGGACTTTGCTCATCCCACAGAACAGCCACTAACGTGCTCACTCTTATAGTTGATGAGGAATTCCTGGAGAGGAGATTAGGGAAAGTAGGAAGGGTAGGCAAGTGTTAGAGAGCAAGAGGGAGGTGACTGATGTGGAACCAAAGCCCCTGTTCAGGTCCCAGTCCATGGGCTACTTTGTAAGACCGAGCAATAGTCTACTCTGAACATTTGGTTCAATCCTGCAGTGCCTGGGGGTGTCTGTGGAAGCCCCTGTGACAATGCCCAGGGGGTTGGGGACATTGTACCTAATACTAGGGCATCCATTTTTAATAATTTGGTAATTTTGCTCTTACCAACAAAGGAAAAAAAAATTTCTGCTTTTTCCCTCCAAACCTCATTCTTCTCACAGTGAGAGTCTAAGTCCTAGCAATGGCCTCAGGCAGACATGATCTGGCTGCATTACCTTTATGACCTCATCTTCCCTCAGTAACTCCACTCCATGCCCACCATCCTCACTGTTCCTTGAATGTCAAGCAGGCTCCTGTCCAGGTGCCCTGCGGCCTGACCCATAGTGAGTAGATTCTCAGCAACTGATTGGGAACTTGAATTGAAGGAAAGAGTGTCCAATAGTATCTAACCTTTTCTGTGGAAACAAGAAGGAATGGGAGACAGGAAAAAGCCGTCAGATGAGTACCAAGACTTTCCTTGTAGTGAAGGCACTTTTAAAAATGGGTTTTACAGGTCCGTTGCACATATTGACATACTGTTGCCGGAGACAAAATTCTTAGGTGTCGCTGTACCCTTGAAAGGTAATTAAGAAAGAACTGCATAATTGAGAAGGTCGACAGGATGCCAAAGAGCATTGACGTTTACTTTTCTCATACACTAAGACCCACTATCAGTCGTGGAGAGCTAGAGCCTTAAGAAAACACAGTAAGTGGCGGGGGTGTGAGTGGGTGGGGAGTCAGGATGGTGGAATAGGAGGCTGCAGAATTCGTCGCTCCTCACAAGTACATCTACAGATGGAACAGTTCCCACAGAGCATCCACTGAGCGTTAGCGGAAGACTTCGGACACCTAAAAGAATGAAAGAAAGAAGAAAAAAAGAAAAGAGGAATCAAAAAAGGGACCAGCTAGGAGATGAAAACATCATAGGGATTTGTAGATGCGTTCATGCTTTGTGTAGGTGCTTTAAAAAACATTTTTAATAGTAAAAAATGAGTTATGTGCTTTAAAAAAAGTTACAAACTTCTAGTTGTAAGATAAATAAGCACCAGGGATGTAATGCACAAAATGATAAGTATAATTACCACTGCTGCATGTTATTTATAAAAGTCGTTAAGAGAGCAAATCCCAAGAGTTCTCATCACAGGAAAAATATTTTTTTCTATTTCTTTAATTTTGTACCTATATGAGATGATGGATGGTCACTAAATTTATTGTGATAATCATTTCATGATGCATGTAAGTCAAATCATTATGCTGTACACCTTAAACTTATACAGCACTGCATGTCAATTATATCTCAATAAAAGTAGACAACAAAAATTAAAAAAAAAAAAGAAAAGGGACCAGCAACCCTGGCGGGAAGCTGAAGGTAAGCAGAAGTCCCCACACTCAGGAAAACTCCCTCATGGTGGGGAAGTCAGCTGGGACAGAAAAGGGCCTTCAGGGGATCAAAGGAGAATGTAGCAGATGTGCTGCAAATTTTTACGTTTATTTTTTAATCTTTTTTCAATATATACAATTTTTAATTTTTTCTGTTTTTACTTTTTTGTTGCTTTGTGGGTTTTTTCTTGTTTTTGTCCTTTGTTTTTTATTTTCTTTTTTTTAGCATCTTTATTGGAGTATAATTGCTGGTTTTTACTTTCATTTCTTTTTTTCATTGTTTTTATGTGTATATTTTATATTTTCTTTGCTTTTTTGTTGTTTGTTTGCTTTCTGTTATTTTTCATTCTTTGTTTTTGTCAGTTTAGTCCTTATTGACTGTTCCCTTTTCTTTGCTTGTCTGTTCCCTTGGTTTCTTTGTGGTTTTTTTTTTTTTTTTTTTTTTGTCTGTTTGCTTGTTTTTTCTTTTTTCTGTGTGTATGTTTGTGTACTGTTGCTGCTGTTTGTTTGCTATTGTTTTTGCTATTTGTCTTGAGTTTTGTTTGTTTGTTTTCCTTTCTTTTTTTCTTTCCTTTTCTTTTCTTTCATTTTTTGTCTGGCTGCACTGTGAGGCTTGTGGGCTCTTGGTTCCCTGGATCTCTGGGGTGGGAGCATAGAGTCCAGGATGGTGGACCACCAGAGAATTCCCAGGTCCAGGGAATATTAATTGGCATGTGCACTCCCAGGGGTATCCATATCAACACCAAGACCCACCCCACACAACTGCCTGCAGGCTCCAGTGCTGGACATCTCATGCCAAACAACCAGCAAGACAGGAACACAGCCCCACCCATCAGGAGACAGGCTGCCTAAAGTTGTACTAAGCTCACAGACACCCCAGAACACACCACCTGACAAGGCCTTCCCCTTGGGAAGGGGAAAAGACTCTACTCCACCCATCAAAGTGCAGGTGCCAGTCCCTCCCACCAGGAAGCCTACACAAGCCCCTGGACCAATCTCACTCACCAGGGGCCAGACAACAGAAGCAAGAGGAACTACGACCCTGCCGCCTGCAGAAAGAAGACCATAAACACAGTAGGTTAGACAAAATGAAACGACAGAGTAATATGTTGCAGACAGAGGACCAAGGTAAAATCCCAAAAGACCAAATAAATGAACAGTAAATAGGCAATCTACCTTAAAAAAGAATAAAGAGTAATGATAGTAAAGATGATCCAAGATCTTTGAAATAGAATGGAGCATAGATTGAGATGATTCAAGAAATGTTTAACAAGGACCTAGAAGAACTAAAGAACAAATAATCAGTGATGGACAACACAATAACTGAAATGAAAAATACACTAGAAGAAATCAACAGCAGAATAACTGAGGCAGAAGAACGGATAAGTGAGTTGGAAGATAGAATGGTGGAAATAATTGCTGAAGAGCAGAATAAAGAAAAAAGAATGAAAAGAATTGAGGACAGTCTCAGAGCCTCTGGGACAACATTAAACACAACAACATTAGAATTATAGGCACCCAGAAGAAGAAGAGAAAGGGAAAGGGCCTGAGAAAATATTTGAAGAGATTATAATCGAAAACTTCCCTAACATGGGAAAGGAAATAGTCAATCAAGTCTAGGAAGCACATGGAGTTCCACCCAGGATAAACCCAAGGAGAAACATACCTAGACACATATTAATCAAACCAACAAAAATTAAATACAAAGAAAAAATATTAAAAACAGCAGGGGAAAAGCAAAAAAATAACCTACAAGGGAATTCCCATGAAGTTATCAGCTGATTTTTCAGCAGAAACTCTGCAGGCCAGAAGGGAGTGGTAGAACATAAAGTGATGAAAGGGAAAAACCTACAACCAAGATTACCCAGTGAGAATCTCATTCAGATTCGACAGAGAAATCAAAAGCTTTACAGACAAGCAAAAGCTAAGAGAATTCAGCACCCCAAACCAGCTTTACAACAAATGCCAAAGGAACTTCTCTAGGTGGGAGACACAAGAAAAGAAAGAGACCTACAAGAACAAACCCCAAACAATTGAGGAAATTGTAATAGGAACATGCATATCTATAATTACCTTAAATGTAAATGGATTAAATGCTCCAACCAAAAGAGACAGACTAGCTGAATGTATACAAAAACAAAATCCGTACATATGCTGTCTACAAGAAACCCACTTCATACCTAGGGACACATACAGACTGACAGTGAGGGGATGGAAAAAGATATTCCATGCAAATGGGAATCAAAAGAAAGCTGGAGTAGCAATACTCATATCAGACAAGATAGACATTAAAATAAAGACTATTGCAAGAGACAAGGAAGAACACTACATACTGATCAAGGGATCAATCCAAGAAGAAGGTATAACAATTGTAAATATCTATGCATCCAATATAGGAGCACCTCAATACATAAGGCAAGTGCTAACAGCCATAAAAGAAGAAATCAGCAGTAACACAATAATAGTGGGGAATTTTAACACACCACTTACACCAATGGACATGTCATCCAGACAGAAAATAAATAAGGAAACACAAGCATTAAATGACACAATAGACAAAATAGACTTAATTGATAATTTATAGGACATTCCATCCGAAAGCAGCAGAGTACACTTTCTTCAAAAGTGCTCACGGAATATTCCTCAGGATAGACCACATCTTGGGTCACAAATCAAGCCTCAGTAAATTTAAGAAAATTAAAATTATATCAAGCATCTATTCTGACCACAACGCTATGAGATTAGAAATCAATTACAGGGAAAAAAAAACTGTAAAAAATACAAACACATGGAGGCTAAACAACACACGACTAAATAACCAAGAACTCACTGCAGAAATCAAAGAGGAAATCAAAAAATACCTAGAAACAAATGACAACAAAAACACGATGACCCAAAAGCTATGGCATGCAGCAAAAACAGTTCTAAGAGGGAAGTTTATAGCAATACAATCCTATCTCAAGAAACAAGAAACATCTCAAATAAACAACCTAACCTTACACCTAAAGCAACTAGAGAAAGAACAAACAAAACCCAAAGTTAGCAGGAAAGAAATCATAAAGATCAGAGCAGAAATAAATGAAATAGAAACAAAGAAAACAATAGCAGGGACTTCCCTGGTGGTCCAGTGGTGAAGAATCTGCCTTCCAATGAAGGGGACATGGGTTCGATCCCTGGTCAGGGAGCTAAGATCCCACATGCTGCAGGGCAACTAAGCCTGCTCATTGCAACTATGGAGCCCATGCACTCTAGAGCCTGTTTGCCACAACTAGAGAGCCCGCATTCTGCAACTACTGAGCCTGCACACTCTGGGGCCCATGCATTACAACTAGAGAGCCTGCTCATTGCAACTGCTGAGCACACAGGTTCTGGAGCCCGTGCGCCACAACTAGATAGAAGCCCACACACCACAACAAAAGATCCTGCATGCTGAAACTAAGGTCCCATGTGCCACAACTAAGATCCGACACAGCCGAAATAAAATAAATTAAAAATATAAGAAAGCAACCAGTAAAGTTTTAAAAAAAGAAGAAAACAATAGCAAAGATCAATAAAACTAAAAGTTTGTTCTTTGAGAAGATAAACAAAACTGATAAACCTTTGGCCAGACTCATCAAGAGAAAGGGGAGAGGACTGAAATCAATAAAATTAGAAATGAAAAAGGAGAGGTTACAACTGACACCACAGAAATACAAAGGATCATAAGAGAGTACTATAAGCAACTATATGCCAATAAAATGGACACCCTGGAAGAAATGGACAAATTCTTAGAAAAGTACCACCTTCCAAGACTGAACCAGGAATAAACAGAAAATATGAACAGACCGATCACAATGAAATTGAAACTGTGATTAAGAATCTTCAACATGCAAGAGGGAAGAGATATGGCAACATATGTATATGTATAACTGATTCACTTTGTTATAAAGCAGAAACTAACACACCATTGTAAAGCAATTATACTCCACCAATAAAGATGTAAAAAAAAAAAGAATCTTCCAAAAAACAAAAGTCCAGGACCAGGTGGCTTCACAGGTGAATTCTATCAAACATTTAGAGAAAAGCTAACACCTGTCCTTCTCAAACTCTTCCAAAAAACTGCAGAGGGAAGAACACTCCCAAATTCGTTTTACAAGGCCACCATCACCCCGATATCAAAACCAGACAAAGAAATCACACAAAAAAGAAAATTACAGGCCAATATCATTGATGAACATAGACACAAAAATCCTCAACAAAATACTGGCAAACCAAATCGAACAGCACATTAAAAGGATCATACTCCACAATCAAGTGGGACATATCCCAGGGATGCAAGGATTTTTCAATATATGCAAATCAATTAATGTGATACACCACATTAAGAAATTGAAGAAGAGAAACCATATGATCATCTTAATAGATGCAGAAAAAGCTTTTGACAAAATTCAACACCCACTCATGATAAAAACTCTTCAGAAAGTGGGCATAGATGGAACCTACCTTAGCATAATAAAGGCCATATACAGCAAACCCACAGCAAACATCATTCTCAATGGTGAAAAGCTGAAAGAATTTCCTCTAAAATCAGGAACAAGACAAGGGTGTCCAGTCTTGCCACTATTGTTAAACATAGTTTGGAAGTCCTAGCCATGGCAATCAGAGAAGAAAAAGAAATAAAAGGAATCCAAATCGGAAAAGAAGAAGTAAAAATGTCACTGTTTGCAGCTGACATGATACTATACATAGAAAATTCTAAAGATGCCATCAGAAGACTACTAGAGCTCATCAATGATTTTAGTGAAGTTGCAGGATATAAAATTTATACACAGAAATCTCTTGCATTCCTATACACTAACAATGAAAGAACAGAAAGAGAAATTAAGGAAACAATCCCATTTACCACTGCAACAAAAAGAAAAAAATACCTAGGGATAAACCCACCTAAGGAGGCAAAAGACCTGTACACAGAAAACTATAAGATACTGATGAAAGAAATCAAAGACCACAAAAACAGATGGAGAGATATACCATGTTCTTGGACTGGAAGAATCAATACTGTGAAAATGACAATACTACTCAAAGCAATCTACAGATTCAATGCAATCCCTACAAATTACCAATGGCATTTTTCACATAACTAGAACAAAAAATTTTACAATTTGTATGGAAACACAAAAGACCCCAAATAGCCAAAGCAATCTTGAGAAAGAAAAATGGAGCTTTAGGAATCAGGCTCCCTGACTTCAGACTATACAACAAAGCTACAATAGTCAAGACAATATGGTACTGGCACAAAAATAGAAATATAGGTCAATGGAACAAGATAGAAAGCTCAGAGATAAACCCATGCACCTATGGCCACCTAATTTTTGACAAAGGAGGCAAAAATATACAATGGAGAAAAGACAGCCTCTTCAATAAGTGGTGCTGGGAAAACTGGACAGCTACATGTAGAAGAATGAAATTAGAACACTCCATAACACCATACACAAAAATAAACTCAAAATGGATTAAAGACCTAAATGTAAGGCTAGACACATTAAAACTCTTAGAGGAAAACAGAGGCAGAACACTCTTTGACATAAATTGCAAGATGTTTTTGACCCACCTTCTAGAGTAATGAAAATAAAAACAAAAATAAACAAATGGGGCCTAATTAAGCTTAAAAGCTTTTGCACAGCAAAATAAACCATCTACAAGATGAAAAACAACCCTCAGAATGGGAGAAAATATTTGCAAACGAAGCAACGGACAAAGGATTAATCTCCAAAATATACAAGCAGCTTATGCAGCTCAACATTGAAAAAACAAACAACCCAATCAAAAAATGGGTGGAAGACCTAAATAGGCATTTCTCCAAAGAAGACATACAGATGGCCAACAAACACATGAAAAGATGCTCAACATCACTAATTATTAGAGAAATGCAAATCAACACTACAATGAAGTATCACCTCGCTCCCATCAGAATGGCCACCATCAAAAAATCTACAAACAATAAATGCTGGAGAGGGTGTGGAGAAAAGGGAACCCTCTTACCTTGTTGGTGGGAATGTAAATTGATACAGCCAGTATAGAAAACAGTACGGAGGTTCCTTAAACAACTAAAAATAGAACTACCATATGACCCAGCAATCCCACTATTGGGCATATACCCAGAGAAAACCATAATTCAAAGAAACACATGTACCCCAATGTTCATAGCAGCACTGTTTACAATAGCTAAGACATGAAAGCAACCTAACTGTCCATCAACAGATGAATGGATAAAGAAGATGTTGTACATATATACAATGGAATATTAGCCATAAAAAGGAACAAAATTGGGTCATTTGTAGAGATGTGGATGGACCTAGAGAGTGTCATACATAGTCTGTCATACAGAGTGAAGTAAGTCAGAAAGAGAAAAACAAATATCATGTATTAACGCATATATGTGGAATCTAGAAAAATTGTATAGATGACCTGAATTGCCAAGCAGAAATAGAGACACAGACGTAGGAAGAAATGTATGGTTGCCAGGGGGGAAAGGGGTGGGGTGGGAGGGATTGGGAGGTTGAGATTGACACATATACACTATTGATACTATGTATAGAATAGACAACTGATGTGAACATACTGTATAACACAGGGAACTCTACTTAATGCACTGTAGTGTCCTAAATGGAGGGGATATATGCATGTGTATGGCTGATTCATTTTGCTGTGCAGTAGAAGCTAGCATGGCATTGTGAAGCAACTATACTCCAATAAAAATTAATAAAAAAAAAAAAGGTTAGTTCTGATCCAGAAACCTGTCAATTTGAACATCAATTGAATCCTGTTGGTAACAAAAATACAATTATTAAGATTGATAATAACTTCCATTTATTAAGCACTTATTATACTCCACACTTAACATTCTTATCTCACTAAAACTTCACAACAATGCTGTAAAGTAGGTACTATTACTGTGTTTGAGATGAGGACCCTGAAGTTAACAACATGGTCAAAACAGACAGGTGTTAAGCAAAACCTCCTTTCAGATGGCTCTTTTTTTTTTTTTTCTCTTGGCATTTCTTTTCTGTTTGTTTTTTAACATCTTTATTGGAGTATAATTGCTTTACAATGGTGTGTTAGTTTCTGCTTTATAACAAAGTGAATCAGCTATACATATACATATATCCCCATATCTCCTCCCTCTTGCATCTCCTTCCCACCCTCCCTATCCCACCCCTCTAGGTAGTCACAAAGCACTGAGCTGATCTCCCTGTGCTATGTGGCTGCTTCCCACTAGCTAGCTATTTTACATCTGGTAGTGTATATATAAGTCCATGCCACTCTCTCACTTCGTCCCAGCTTACCCTTCCCCCTCCCTGTGTCCTCAAGTCCATTCTGTACGTCTGCATCTTTATTCCTGTCCTGCCCCTATGTTCTTCATAACCTTTTTTTAGATTCCATATATATGTGTTAGCATACGGTATTTGTTTTTCTCTTTCTGACTTACTTCACTCTGTATGACAGACTCTAGGTCCATCCATCAGATGGCTCTTTTGATGGATCTTCCTGTGATCTAACAGTTATCTAAATTCAACAGCAACATTCACATGAAAGCCAACGTGTGTATGTCTTATTCTTGATCGTTTGTGCATCTTTAGTTTTTCTTCCTTTGAAACAGGAACACTAAAGTTCGTGTAAACCTCACAGGGCATTGTTAAGGTAATATGTGACACAACAATCAGAATTCCATCATAGATATTGCCAAGTTATCTTTATTGTATTTTTTTAAATTTTTAATTTTATATTGGAGTGTAGTTGATTTACAGTGTTGTGTTGGTTTCATGTGTATAGCGGAGTGGTTTAGTTATACATATATGTATGTCTATTCTTTTTCAGACTCTTTCTCCATATAGGTTACTACAGACTATTGAGTGGAGTTCCCATTGCTGTATAGTAGGTCCTTGTAGATTTTTTTTTTTTTTTTTTTGCGGTACGCGGGCCTCTCACTGTTGTGGCCTCTCCCGTTGCGGAGCACAGGCTCCGGACGCGCAGGCTCAGCGGCCATGGCTCATGGGCCCAGCCACTCCACGGCATGTGGGATCTTCCCGGACCGGGGCATGAACCCGTGTTCCCTGCATCGGCAGGCGGACTCTCAACAACTGTGCCACCAGGGAAGCCCGATTATTTTATATACAGTAGTGTGTATGTGTTAATCCCAGCCTCCTAATTTATGCCTCCCCCAACACGTTTCCCCTGTGGTAACCATAACCAAGTTTTCTTTATCTTAACACTGCCCATCCTGACCTTGATTTTGAATGAAAAGATTCCCAACCATCTTTTAGAAGTTATTTTAAAGATCAAACAACAAAAGAGACAGAATTTTGACTATACTTAGGGTGATCCTGCATGTGCCGAGAAAGCTCAGTAATTTTCAATTCTTGATAATGATAAAATAAATTAATGTAAAAAAGAACAAAAAGCATTCATTTAATCCTACAGAGGGATTCCATGTTATACTTGTTTGTGGTTTTAGTGTTTTCCACCTTACAGATGAAGCATCTCATCTTTAATCTTCCAAAAGAAGATTAATTTCAAAACAAACTATTAAATATTTTCTTTACTCATTCAGACCCTCAAAAAAAGAGAAAAAACCCAGAATAAGCAACAAAGAAGGCTCTGATGCCTGTGCACGGAGATGAGATTAATAGCCAGACTTTTCTATCACTTGCTAGTGATCCATGACCCTTTGTAAACTCTCTAGTCTAATAGAGTTAGTTAAAGAAGCAAACCCTGTAAATTCTCTCCCTCATCCCGAAACTCAGTCACCTCCAGCATTTAGTTTCTATGCAGCAAGTTTATCTCCAAAGTGTGGAAAAGCCTTTGGAAATCCTTTGTTAGAATGCATTTGCAGATAGGAATAATTAACGTATAATTTAACATTTGATGAGACAGCAAATCCAAAATAGCTACTGTTCAAGTAGAAAGGGAGGTATAATGAGAATATAGTTGCAGGATAATATTTTAAGACCTTGTCTGACATCTCTGGTCTTCCCCAGCTCCTGACTCCATGATATTTTAGAGCAAGGCTAGATGGGAATTCATGTTGTCCTGTCTTGTACTGCACGGAAGCTCCTCAGCGAGACATCCAAGGAATCAGTCTCAACCAGTGTCAGGCAAGGAAGCTCTGTGGCGTTGGTTACTGTCTTGGCCTAGACTAGAAATCATTTCCACTAATTGCACTGGGGAGCAACCCTCTTAGTTACACTCCACCATGAATATATTTAATGGTGTCGCTTGACAGAAACAAATAATGGATAGGTGCTTTATTTCTCTGAAACTCCTCAAAAGAAGGAAATTTCAAAGCTTAGAGAGAAATCACATGTATTTTATAAGAAATATTACCATGGAAACACCACTTCTCTCATCCACTGGGAAGAAAGCTGTTATCAGGTGTTAGTGGGACATCCAGTGAACCTAATGGTTTGTATAATTCTGGGCCTATCAAAGACTTCATTTTTTTAAAATGATGCTTGCAGCACTTTTATACTTATCTCAAGGGAACCAGAGCCATAAAATTAAAGGGACAAATATAAAGTCAGCATCAGAGCAGTGTGATGGTCAGAGCTCTGGCTTGGGAGTCTGCCATCTGGAGGTCTAGGCAGAACTGTCTCATTTGGCTTCTGATTGTATAGAAGTCATTTAATTTTTACCCTTTCGGGTAATAAAAACTATAAATCATTTATTGATTACTTACTATGTGCTAGACATTTTGCTAAATGCTTTATAGTCATTATTTCATTTATTCATCTGGACAATCCTGAGATGTACATATTATTATCTTCATTTTAAAGAGGAAGAAACTTAGACCTAGAAAAGTTAAATACTCCCCTAGAGCACAATGCTAGTTAGTGGTAGAAGCTGGTTATAATCCCAGGATGATGTGACTTGGAACTCACTTGTATTCTCCAGCCTTAAACTTGCAAGCTAAATGAAAATTTAAGGAATGTCTTGTAGCAGTCAGATCACTTGTTCTCAAATTAAGATACACTTACCAGAAAGATGATCTCAAAAAAGCAAGAATTTGGGAGCTTATGAAAAAAAATGAAAGTAGGAATAGATGACAATGGAAAAGATTAGACCTATTTCTAGAAGAAAAAAAATGTTATATACTGTAGATTTAAAAACTTCAAATGTTACTGAGGGTACCCATGAAAGAGATTCATTATTAGGTAATAATTATCCTGATTAAAGAATCTGGTATTCAAGAAATATCTGTAGATGAGTTGGAAACAAAGGCAAGAGCAAAGGGGTGAATATCGTTTTGTGAGAATGACCTGCTGGTGGCAGCAATAGATCACAATTTTCTCTCGTCGCATTAGGAATTTCAGGCACATCTTAAAGCACGAGCTTCCTGTTTTTTTATAAGATTTCAAATCACAGGCTGCTGTTATGATAGCTATAAAAATTGGCAAATCATTCTAGCTATCAATAAGACTGACAGGATTATTTTCCAGAACATTTTCTATTGCCAGAGTTTACATTCACTTTTTTCGCGGTAGGCTGTGGGGGTAGAAAAGGGTAGGTAGTAAATTATTAAGTGAAAAGTGTGCAGACATTTAAAAAACTGATGGACTAGACCATTGAAATCAGTAGCACCTTAGTTATTAACCTCCGATTTTGCTGTAAGATGAGTAAAGGTTTAATAAACTGACCTCTGAACAGAATGAAAGATCTCTTGTTTTACTGAGAATGTTTTGAGAGAGCTCCAGTAATGGATTTCCAGTTCTCCTTCATAAAAATTATTAAGGAATTCTTTGACTGTCAGATGGCTTTGAAAACTTGGAAACATTAGTGTTTATTCCATAAATAGTAGAAGATAAATAAGTGTTTGGGGTGTTGTAGGAAGTGCTGAGGAAGTGCTCATAAAGAGAAATTGAAAATGTCTGCAGTTTCTGAGCTTTGATGAAGGCCAGCCTTGGGTCTTACTCCCATCAATGTCCCTGGAGGCCCAGATTAGAAGGTTCTCATGGTCAGACAGTGATGATTTGACCTGGACATTGCTTTCTCCCTGAATGGCCTAGCCCCACAGGCCTTGCTACCTCTGAGCCTGGTTCTGACTCTAGAGTGCTGCTGAAGAGGAGGAGATAGAAGAACCAGGCTTTTTGTTAGTAAAGTGTCAGCAGACCACATCCAGCCTCCTCTAATGGAAGGGACAAACACTGAGGTTTCGAGGATGCTCAGGACCTTGTAGATGAAAGGAGGTCTGCCCAAAAGCTGGACCTGGATGGAGCCCTTTAACGGGAGAAATATGATCAACCTGGAAGGACACATTGAGCTTTCAATCATTCCTATACCCTGAGATATAGATGGACCAAGCAAGTGAGCAATACACCAAGCAAGTGAGCAATACATGTGAGTTAAATGAAGAAACGAATGAATAAGACAAATAATATAATGCAAGAGAATTTCTTTCATTTTTTCAGTAAGGAGCTCTAGGTCTATCTCATTCACTTATTCATTCATCTGCCATACATTATTTGTACATATGATATTCTAGGTTTTTTGTTAAACACCTAGATTCAGAGATGGTGACTTTCATTTCTGCTGGTTTGTCATCTGAAATTTTGAAGTGAGGAGTGAGTCAGGAATCTAAGTTTTAGAAAAAACTTGGATTTTGTTTTTTTAGTTGGCTGGTTGTAATAACACTTAAATAATCCGTTTTCCCCCATTGATGTCATATGTCACCCATATCCTACAGGTTTATTTCTGGACTTTTTATGTTTTCTATTGATTTGTCTGCTTTTTTTTTTTAACATCTTTATTGAAGTATAATTGCTTTACAATGTTGTGTTAGTTTCTGCTGTATAACAAAGTGAATAAGCTATATGTATACATATATCCCATATCCCCTCCCTCTTGCGTCTCCCTCCCACCCTCCCTATCCCACCGCTCTAGGTGGTCACAAAGGACGGAGCTGATCTCCCTGTGCTATGTGGCTGCTTTTCGCTAGCTATCTATTTTACATTTGGTAGTGTATATATGTCAATGCTACTCTCTCACTTTGTCATAGCTTACCCTTCCCCCTCCCCATGATTTGTCTGCTCTTGAACTTAGACACAGTATTTTAATTACTGTGGATTTACAAGGTTTATTAATATTTAGTAAAGCAAACGTCCCTTTAATGCGATTCTTTTTTTTTTAACATCTTTATTGGAGTATAATTGCTTTACAATGGTGTGTTAGTTTCTGCTTTATAACAAAGTGAATCAGTTATACATATACATATGTTCCCATATCTCCTCCCTCTTGCATCTCCCTCCCACCCTCCCTATCCCACCCCTCTAGGTGGTCACAAAGCACCGAGCTGATCTCCCTGTGCTATGCGGCTGCTTCCCACTAGCTATCTGTTTTACGTTTGGTAGTGTATATATGTCCATGCCACTCTCTCACTTTGTCACAGGTTACCCTTCCCCCTCCCCATATCCTCAAGTCCATTCTCTAGTAGGTCTGTGTCTTTATTCCTGTCTTACCCTTAGGTTCTTCATGACATTTTTTTTTCTTAAATTCCATATATATGTGTTAGCATACGGTATTTGTCTTTCTCTTTCTGACTTACTTCACTCTGTATGACAAACTCTAGGTCCATCCACCACTATGGAGAACAGTATGGAGGTTCCTTAAAAAACTACAAATAGAACTACCATATGACCCAGCAATCCCACTACTGGGCATATACCCTGAGAAAACCACAATTCAAAAAGAGTCATGTACCAAAATGTTCATTGCAGCTCTATTTACAATAGCCAGGAGATGGAAACAACCTAAGTGTCCATCATCAGATGAATACGCTTCTTTTTCAATATTTCTTTCATTATTCTATATCAGTTATTTTTCTGGATGAGTCTTAAAATTATTTTGCCAATTGATTTTGGGGAAAAATGATATATTTACAGTATTTGTCCAGGAATATGGGATGTCTCTCTAGGTATTCATGTCTTATTTTATGTTCCTAGGAAACGTATTGTTTTCTTTATGTGAAAGGAAACACATAAAGAAAACAATACGTTGCTGGCTCCTTTAATTAGTTCACTTCTCTGCTGAGAAGTCACCTCCTTAGAGTCGCTTTCTAACCTCGCTTTAAAAAAAAATTTTTTTTTAACATTTTTGTATATTTTATAGCAACCACCCAAAGTTTTTTTTTTCTTTTAAATTTTGGCTGTGCCGTGTGGCATGTGGTGTCTTAGTTCCCCTACCCCTGCAATGGAAGTGTGGAGTCTTAACCACTGGACCACCAGGGAAATCCCATGCTTTTTTTTTTTTTTTTTAATTTATTTACTTTATTCATTTTTTTTTGGCTGTGTCGGGTCTTAGTTGCGACAGCACGTGGGGTCTTCGTTGAGGCACGCGGGATCTTTCATTGTGGTGCGGGCTCTTTGCTGTGGTGCTGGGTTTCTCTCTAGTGTGGTGTGTGTGTTTTCTCTCTCTAGTTGTGGTGTGCAGGCTGCAGGTTGTGTGAGCTCTGTAGTTTGTAACACGCGGGCTCTAGTTGAGGCGTGCGAGCTCAGTAGCTGTGGCACGCGGGCTTTGTTGCCCTGCAGCATGTGGGATCTTAGTTCCCTGACCAGGGATCAAACCTGCATCCCCTGCATTGGTAGGCAGATTTTCTACCACTGGACCACCAGGGAAGTCCCTCACGCTTTTTTTTTTATAATTGAAGTATAGTTGATTTACAATGTTGTGTTAGTTTCTGGTGTACAGCAAAGTGATTCAGATATATATATATTCTTTTTCAGACTCCCTTCCATTATAGCTTATTACAAGATATTGAATATAGTCCCCTGTGCTGTACATTAGGTCCTTATTGTTTATCTATTTTATATTTAGTAGTTTGTATCTGCTAATCCCAAACTCCTAAAATGAAAAATTGTATAATGGAATACACACACACACACACACACACACACACACATATATATATATATATATATACACAGTGGGATTGCTGGATCATATGGTAACTCTATTTTTAGTTTTTTAAGGAACCTCCATACTGTTCTCCATAGTGGCTGCACGAATTTACATTCCCACCAACAGTGTAGGAGGGTTCCCATTTCTCCACACCCTCTCCAGCATTTGTTATTTGTAGACTTTTTGATGATGGCCATTCTGACTGGTGTGAAGTGATACCTCATTGTAGTTTGATTTGCATTTCTCTGATAATTAACGATGTTGAGCATCTTTTCATGTGCCTATTGACCATCTGTATGTCTTCTTTGGAGAAATGTCTGTTTAGATCTTCTGCCCATTTTTTGATCGGGTTGTTGGTTTTTTTTGTTACTGAGTTGTATGAGCTGTTTGTATATCTTGGAAATTAAGCTCTCATCAGTCACATCATTTGGAAATATTTTCTCCCATTTTGTAAGTTATCATTTCATTTTGTTTATGGTTTCTTTTGCTGTGCAAAACTTATAAGTTTGATTAGGTCCTGTTTGTTTATTTTTGCTTTTATTTCTATTGCCTTGGGAGACTGACCTAAGAAAACATTCCTATGATTTATGTCAGAAAATGTTTTGCTTATGATCTCTTCTAGGAGTTTTATGGTATGATGTCTCATATTTAAGTCTTTAAGACATTTTGTGTTTATTTTTGTGTATAGTGTGAGGGAGTGTTCTAACTTTCCTGCAGCTGTCTAGTTTTACATGCAGCTGTCTAGTTTTCCCAGCACCACTTACTGAGACTGTCTTTTCTCCATTGTATATTCTTCCCTCCTTTGTTGAAAAGTAATTGACCGTAGGTGTGTATAACCTCACTTTTTAAATAGTACCCCACCCCCATAACTTTTTATTTTGCTTTATTTTTCTTTATAGCACTTACTATCTGACATAAATATTGATTTTATATTTACGTGGTCTGTTTCCTGCTATGGATTGTAAGTTATGTGTTGGGGGGAGACTTGGCTGTCCTGTTCATGCTGCTCCCTCACCGGCAGCAGTGCCCAGCACGTTCTATATGAATATTTGTTAGATGAATTGTACCCACTGCCTATCTCTTTCAAATCTTAGCATTTTGCCATATTTGTTGCAGCTTTTTTTAAAAGAAAGAAAACAGTACAGATACTGTTGAAGGCTGCTCTCTGCCTCTAACCCTATTCCCCTTTTTCTCTCTTTGAGTCAAAATTTGAAGTTTAACATTTTTATAAACGTTCATATGCTCTTACTTCATATTTATGTAACATAAACACTATATTTTCTAAGAGAACTATTTTCTCTTATTTTAAAATTTCATGGGAAATATGTATATATTAGAATAAGTAAATGTATGTATGTGTATATACATATATGTGAGTGTGTGTATATATATGTTTGCAAATTGTCTTTTTTCACTCAAAAATATGTTTTAGAGATTTACCCATGCTGACAGATGTATCTTTTGTTCTTTCATCTTAACTTTTGGTTAACAAATCTATTCTCTTGTTGATGACATTTAAGTTGTTTCTAATTCTTCTGCAATTACATACATTTCTGCACTGAAAATACTAGTACATAATAGAAGTGGATTGGCTTCACATCTTCATCTTTACTAGATGTTTCCAGATTGCTCTGGAGAGTAGGTGTACTCCAGCAGTGTACTAGAACTCTTGTTGCTCCACATCCTTGTGAACACTTGGCACTGACAGTCTTCGTTGTTCAGGCTGCTATAACAAACTACCATAGACTGTGTGGCTTATAAACAACAGACATTTATTTCTCACAGTTCTGGAGGCTAGAAGTCTGAGATCAGGGTGCCAGCATGGTTGATTTGGGTGAGGGGCCTCTTTGGGACTGTGGACTATTGACTTCTCATTGTACTCTTATGTAGTGTAGAGCAGAGAACTCTCTGTGGTCTCCGATAAGGGCACTAATCCAATTTGTAGGGGTTTCATCCTCATGACCTAATCACTCCCAAAGACTCCACCTCCTAATATGGGGGTTAGAATTTCAACATATGAATTTTGGAGGATACAAACATTGAGACCATAGCACAGACTTTGAAGTTTCTAGTCTAATGAATGTTAACTGCAATCTTATTTCATTTCTTAATTTCCTTATTACCAATAAGCATAGATATATTTTCATATGTTTAATAGGACATTTGGATTTCCTCTTCTGTACATTGCCTGTTCATTATATTGTCCATTTCCATATTGTTTTTCTTCCTCTTACTGATATGTAGGATTGAAAATACTCAGGTTGATTTAATTGTTTAATATTAACATTGACTTAATATTTGTTTAATATTTAATATTTTGGTTTGTTACTAATCTTTTGTCAGTTGTATGAGTTACAAGTAGATCTTCTTCTAGCAATCTTTGTTTCTTTATGTATAGAATTCTTAAGTTTTAAAGTAGCCAAATTTATCTATATTTTCTTGTATAATATGTGGGTTTTGTTTGCTTACTTGTTAATTTATTGAAGAAATTCTTTCTTGTCCTGAGTCATAAGAGATTCTATAATTTCTCCTAAAGTTTCAGGTTTCATGTTTTCTATTTAGGTCTTTAATTCACCTGGAATTTATTTTTGCAAGTGATGTGAGATAGGAGTCTATGTTTTTTTTTTCTGATTGCATAATTAATTGTCCTAATAATACTTGTTGAACAAATTTCTCCCTTTGATACTAGAATGTAATGTCACCTCAGTCATAGTTCAAGTTTTCACAGTTGCATGGATAAGTTCTGCATTTTGTGTTCTTTTATGTTGGTTCCTTAGCCTAACCCTGAAGAAATATTACATTCTTTTAAATAACATAACCGTGTAATAAATCTTGACATATGAATGGAAAGTTCACCCATTTGGCTTAAAATTTGTACTTGACTTGTTTTTGATTTTTTGCTCTTTTCCATTAATTTTAGTTTCAGCTTTTAAAGCTATGTAGAGCCATTGACATTGTTTTTTAGTTATTCATTCTCTATTTAGTCCATTTTAATAGTAATACAAATGTATTTTAAAAAATTGGAAAGAAGATCTTATCACTCCAGAAAACCACTATAATTTTTTAATAACAAGCCTGGTTATATGTCCTTGTCTAGGACAGTTTCTTCTCCCTGTCCCCCTCCCTCTGTACTCTTGTCCCTGACCCTCTTCCTTTTCTTCTTTTTGCACCAGTCAATCTTTGAACACCTTCTAACAACTCGGCCCCTTTCTAAATTATATTAAGAAACCCCAGTTTGCAGCTACTTAAATACAGTCTTTCTAAAAAATGGCCTACGTCCATCTTCATCCCCAAATTTTAGTTGTAATGTTTTGTTTCTCTGAGCTGACATCTTTAGGCTTAGTTTTGTGCTTAAGTCTTTCCAAATCTTTTTTTTTTAATAAATTTATTTTTTTTGGCTGCATCAAGTGTTCACTGCTCTGCATGGGCTTTCTTTAGTTGCGGTGAGAGGGGGCTACTCCTCGCTGCGGTGCATGGGCCTCTCATTGCAGTGGCTTCTCTTATTGTGGAGCACCTGCTCCAGGCACATGGGCTTCAGTAGTTGTGGCACATGGGCTCAGTAGTTGTGGCTCGCGGGCTCTAGAGCACAGGCTCAGCAGTTGTGACGCACAGGTTTAGTTGCTCCATGGCATGTGGGATCCTCCCGGACCAGGGATGGAACCCCTGTCCCCTGCATTGGCAGGAGGATTCTTAACCACTGCACCACCAGGAAAGTCCCTTTCCAAATCTTAAGTAAAACAATGTCAATGGTTCTGAGATTTCTTACTTCTTGGAGGAATATTTATTTGTTTTCTCTGGGGAGTAAGATAAGTTTCTTATCTGAGATGCTATAATTCTATTGTTTCTTTGGCTGTTAGTAGGCCTGCTGGCTGGACACACCCACAAAATGCCATAAAACAGCTTAAGATTTCTACTTTGCTAAAAGTGCCAGTGGAGTCATTTTGTGTTCTAGGTTTTCTGTACAGGTCAGTGTTAGTATTTTCTACTTCCAGTAAATAAAAAATGCAGTTTTAACTGATGTTTGGAGTACACTTTATAATGTAGATAAAATCCATGGAAACCTGGAAGCATAAACAAATCCTGGCAAGATGTTTTTAGACAATACTAAATTTGAATTTTGCTGGGGGGGTGTGTTGTGGTGAGGGGGGTGCTCTCTGTAGGAGATAAGCTCTTCTGGGATTCAGAGCTTCACTTGTTTCTACTGAGAATTCTAAGTGCTCTGATAATTAGAATGGCTCAGGTTCATTCCGTCTCAGAGAGGATTTCGGGGTCTCCCTTGGAACGAATCCCCTAACAGCCAGAACAGAACCCAATTTTCTCCTTCTTGCAGCACTGCCACAACGTATTCCTTCACCACTGACTCAGAAATTTCAGTGTGCTGTGCCATCAACCACAGTTTGAGAAACACTGTCATGCCCCATGGTCATGAGCAGAAATCTTGGTCAACAGAGATCTTTTTATTTGAGCCCCGAGCTAGCAGAGCTTGTTAACTAATACCTATGTAAAGAACTCTGATGGTTCCTGCACTGGAGAAACCACTACTATGAGTAAAAAGAATGGGATTTAAATTTAATGTTGATAAATAGGCTGCTTGCTCCTTCTTCCATCCCAGACCCTGTGAAAGACATGCCATTAGACAATGGTGCCTTATAGCCCTCTCTGTTGCTTTCACCCACCCTTCCTTGTTACATGTATGCATTCACATGTCTTCATTCATTAATGACTTGATTACCTTGGTTACTGTCTTTTTCCTCAACATTACTCTGTCACCAGACTATTATTCAGTATCTGTTTATACAATCTTTTTCTTTTTAAAATTATGAAATACTTTAAACATACAAAAAGATATATAGTACAATATCATAATAACTACCTCTGTATATATCACAGAACTTTACATTATTATAACATCTTGCTGTGTTTACTTTAGATGTGTTTTCATTAAGAAATAAAATCTAAATAAAAAAAGTAAAAATAAATAAAATCTAACAAATACAATGAACCCTACTCTGACCTCATTCCTCTTCCCAGAAATAGTATTCTGAATTTGTCCATAAAGTTTTTATAGTATTGTTTTGTGGGCTGTAAAACTTTATGTAAATGTTATAGTCCTGTGAGTATTCTTTCAACCTACTCTTTCTACTCTACATATCTTTTACAAATTATCCATGCTGATACAAGTAGCTCTGGTTTTTTATTTTATTGCTGAGTAGTATTCATAGAATGAACATACCACAATTCACTTTTTCTCTTATTGATGAACATTTAGGTTGTTTTCAATTTTTTTCCACTATAAGCAATGCTCCCAAATTTATTCTTGTGCATGTCTCTTTGTACATGTGAGCAAGACTTTGTCTAGAAGTGCAATTGTTCAGCCATAAGCTATTCCATCCTTATGGGAAAATTACTCTCCAGGTGGTTTTTGCCAATCTCAGAGGGAGTGAAATTGTATGTTAGTGAAATTGTATTTAACTTCAAGTGGAACTGAGTATATTGTCATATTTTTATTGACTATTTGGACTTTTTTCTCTGAGAATTGTCCACTTTAAACATTGGACTTTCTGCTTTTCTTATTTTTTTGGTATGAACTCTTTACATATTCTGGACACTGATCTTTTCAGTTGCATGGCAAGTATCTTCTTTTAAGTAGTTTGTATTGTCATTTTGTTACTAGTATGCTTTGATGTACAGTTTTTTTTATTTTGTATCATTTTGCTCAATAAATATTTTAAAATTTAATTTAATTTTTTTAACTTTATTGGAGTATAGTTGATTTACAATGTTGTATGAGGTTCAGGTGTACAACAAAGTGATTCAGTTGTACAGAGGTTTTTAAATTCAGTCTTTCCTTATGGTTTACTTATGTTTTGGTTAAAAAAATCCTTCCTTACCCTAAAGTCATAAGCACATTTTTCTATATTTTAGTTTAAAAGTTTTAATGTTTTCCTTTTCACATTTAAGTGTTTAATCTACCTGAAATTTATTTTTGTATATGCTGTTTAATCGGGATCTAATTTTACTTTTCTTTCCCTAATGGATCACTATTTATTCCAACACTATTTACTGACTAGTTGATACTTTCCCCATGATTTTTAGTGCTGTCTTTGAAAATATCAAGTTTTTATATTTATGGTTCTGTTTCTGAGCTCTCTGTGATCTCTCATGGATATACTTGGCTGTCCCTGTACCAGTCCTAAGCTGTATTACTCACTATAGCTTAATAGCCAAATGTGTTCTTCTTCAAAATGCTTTGGCTATTTCTGGCCCTTTGTTTTTCCTATAAATTTCAGAATTAGCTTGTCAAGATGCACAAAGAACAGTCTTGGTATTTTGATTGGATTTGCACTGACTTATCTAGATTCATTTTGGGAGACTTGCTCTCTTGATGATGTGGGGGCTTCCCATCTATGAATATCACATCTTTTTCCATTTATTTAACCCTTCAATTGTGTTTTGTGTCCTTCAATATTGTTTTATGACCTTTTCCACAAAAATACTGCACATAAGTTGTAGATTTAGTCCTTGGCATAGGTGGTATTTATTTTTTGTGAAAAACATGCTATTAAAAATTACTATGGCTACTTGTTTGTTGCTGGTGCATAGGAAAGTAATTGATTTGTGCTCGTTGATCTTGTATCCTAATAAGTTGCTGAACTCTAATAGTTTGTAAGTTCTTTTGGCTTGTCTGTTGGCATATCATCTGTGAGTAATGACAGTTTTGTTATTCATTTGTAACCCTTATTTTTTCTTGTTTTACAAGGTCTTCCAGTACACTGTAGGATAGAATCAGTGCTAATGGGCATCCTTTACTTTTCTCTCCTTTAAAGGGAATAGATCTATCATTTACCATCAAATAAGATGTTTGAATTTGATTGATTCCTATTCTCAGATTGAGGATATTCCTTTGTATTCTTAGTTTTCTATGATTTAAAAAAATTATGAATGGATTTTCAGTTATATCAATGCATTTTCTCCAACTGTTGAAAGACTTATAAATTTTTTTGTTTTTTAATGAGGTAAAGTACACTAATAAATTTTTTAATATTAAACCATATTTGTATTCCTAGAATAAACACAGTTCAGTAAAGAGGAATTTTTAATACACTCAGAATTTAAGAAGCATTTTATTTAGGACTTTTGCATTTATATTCATAAATGTTATTAGCCCATAATTTCCCTTTTTCATAATCTCCTAAGTTTGTTTTAGTAGAATGGTCACATTAGCTTTGTCAAATGAACTGCAGAATTCGTCTTTTCTATTCTCTGGAACACAAGAATGAGACTCTCTGTTCTTTGAGTATTTGCTAGAACTTGCCTGTGAAACTCTTTAGGTTTGGCTTTTGTGGTGTGTCTGTGTGCGCGTGTGTGTGTATGTGTTCAAGAGGCGTAGATTTTTAAAACACTGAAACACTTTAATGGTTGTTAGTTTATTCAGGTTTAAAAAAATTTCACCTTGAGTCAGTTTTGGTAAGTAAAATTTTTCTAAAAGTGTCATTTTCAAATATATTGGCATAGCGTTGTATATTTCTTATGATTTTTGATATCTACTTTCTTTATACTTCTGACCCCTTTTTCATTCCTAGTGTATTTATTTTTTACTTTTCTTCTTTTTCTTGATAAATCTTGCCAGATTCTGTTTACTTTATCACTTATTTTGTCAAGGTATATTATTGAAGTCATTGTTTTAACTATTGCTTAGCTAATTATTAAGGTATAGTCCACATACAGTAAACTGCACATATATAAAATGTAAAATTTGATGAGTTTTGACATATGTATATAACCAAGAAATCATTACCACAATCAAAATGATGAATCTATCACCGCCAAAAGTTTTCTCATGTCCCTCGGTAATCCCTCCTTCCCTACCCTCTTCCCCCTTCCAACGCCCCATCTTCAGGCAGCCACTGATCTACCTTCTATCACTGAAAACTAGTTTGCATTTTCTAGAATTTTATTTAAACGAAAGGATGAAAGTATTTACTCTTTTTGTCTGTATTCTTTTACCCAGCATAGTTATTTTAAGACTCATCAGTAGTTGTTGCATATGTCAGTAGTTCACTCCTTTTTATTTTTTATTCTTATTTTTTTTAACATCTTTATTAGAGTATAATTGCTTTACAATGGTGTGTTATTTTCTGCTTTATAACAAAGTGAATCAACTATACATATACATATGTTCCCATATCTCCTCCCTCTTGTGTCTCCTTCCCATCCTCCCTATCTCACCCTTCTAGGTCGTCACAAAGCACCAAGCTGATCTCCCTGTGCTATGCAGCTGCTTCCCACTAGCTATCTATTTTACATTTAGTAGTGTATATATGTCCATGCCAGTCTCTCACTTTGTCCCAGCTTACCCTTCCCCCTCCCCGTATCCTCAAGTCCATTCTCTATGTCTGTGTCTTTATTCCTGTCCTGCCCCTAGGTTCTTCAGAACCTTTTTTTTTTTTTTAGATTCCACATATATGTGTTAGCATACAGTATTTGTTTTTCTTTCTGACTTACTTCACTCTGTATGACAGACTCTAGGTCCATCCACCTCACTACAAATAACTCAGTTTCGTTCCTTTTTATGGCTGAGTAATATTCCACTGTATATATGTGCCACATCTTCTTTATCCATTCATCTGTTGATGGACACTTAGGTTGTTTCCATGTCCTGGCTATTGTAAATAGAGCTGCAATGAACATTGTGGTACATGACTCTTTTTGAATTATGGTTTTTTCAGGGTATATGCCTAGTAGTGGGATTGCTGGGTCGTATGGTAGTTCTATTTTTAGTTTTTTAAGGAAACTCCATACTGTTCTCCATAGTGGCTGTATCAATTTACATTCCCACCAACAGTGTAAGAGGGTTGCCTTTTCTCCACACCCTCTCCAGCATTTATTGTTTGTAGATTTTTTGTTGATGGCCATTCTGACTGGTGTGAGGTGATACCTCATTGTAGTTTTGATTTGCATTTCTCTAATGATTAGTGATGTTGAGCATCCTGTCATGTGTTTGTTGGCAATCTGTATATCTTCTTCGGAGAAATGTCTATTTAGGTCTTCTGCCCATTTTTGGATTGGGTTGTTTGTTTTTTTGCTATTGAGCTGCATGAGCTGCTTGTAAATTTTGGAGATTAATCCTTTATCAGTTTCTTCATTTGCAAATATTTTCTCCCATTCTGAGGGTTGCCTTTTCGTCTTGTTTATGTTTTCCTTTGCTGTGCAAAAGCTTTTAGGTTTCATTAGGTCCCATTTGTTTATTTTTGTTTTTATTTCCGTTTCTCTAGGAGATGGGTCAAAAAGGACCTTGCTGTGATTTATGTCATAGAGTGTTCTGCCTTTGTTTTCCTGTAAGAGTTTGATAGTGTCTGGCCTTACATTTGGGTCTTTAAAACTGAGTAGTACTCCACTGTGTATATATACCCACAATTTGTTTATCCATTCACCTATTGATAGACATTTGGATTGTTTCCAGTTTTGGGCTCTTACAAATAAAACTGCTATGAACATTCATGTAAAAGTCTTTGTGTGGACATATGCTTTTATTCCTCTTTGGCAAATATCTAGGAGTGGAATAGTTGGATCCTATACTAGGTATGTGTTTAAAAATATTTTGCCTTGTTGTTCTTAAGAGGACAGTCAACTGAATTACCTAAGTTACTATTACAAGAAGTAGAAGTTCCCTATGTTTTTTTATTGGACTTTTGTGGTTTCTTTTCTTTTCTTTTTTTTTCTATTTAAGTGTATGGTTCTACTGGAATTTATTGTGGTGTAAGGAGTGAGGTCTCTATTAAATTTTCTCAGATGGTCAGTTAATTATCCCAACACATACATTTGACAGCAATATAAATAAATTGATATTGGAAGTATGCTCTTAAATCTCATCACAATACTGGCTGAAGATTTGGAAATCTTGTTAACCAAAAAAAACAGAAACAGAGACTTGTGGGATGCTTGGAAGGTCAACAGGCAAGTGAACCATGCCCAATGAAACATTAATTATGGTTACTCTGAGGATATTTTTTTCCATACTTAATGGAAGAACAGGAAACAAAAGACATTTTAACCTCAGATATTTATCTCACACAGTAACTTCATTATAGTCTATAATTTTTCCTCAGTAACAATTATGTAATTTAAGAAAACAAGTTTGTTATTTTGAATTTTAATCATGTTAGTTAAATGTGAAATGAAGATAAAAAATGAAATAGTCAAGTAGACCAGTGTGAAAAGATATAAAACACAGAGTTTCTGCAATTTTCTCATATGATTCATAGTCTAGAAACGAACATCTCTCCTTATTTTGATTTCCTAATGATTTGTTAGGATAAATCATCCATGAAGGGGCAAAACTGACATTCCTCCACTGGAAAAAGAAGCTACTACTGCTAGTTCTTTTAGATGTCTGTTGATTCCCAAAATATATGTGGTGTGACTTTTTGATTACCGTGTTAATAAAGATAATTCTCAAATATTTTTATTTTAGATTGCAAACTTATTGTAATTACTATAGAGGAAAGATAATGACACTTGCTCAAGAACTGTGGATCACATCTGGGATTTGAAATATTGAACATTTTGATAGAAAATGAGTTTAATATAATGCATGATTTGTGCAAAGTATGAATGTGCTTTTAAGAAGGTTATGTGAACTCATTGTTTCAAAAACTACAAACCATTACAAACCTTTTTCTGTATGACTTCTCGAAGCTTTGAGCTATTGTAATCCAAAAGAATTTTGATTTGTTTATTCAGCTAATATTTATTTACCCATTTACACGACAGATGTTTACTTATACTATGAATGAGGCCTAGGCACCATCCTAGATGTTGGGGATACAGTGTGGAAGAAAGGTGGACAAGGTCCCTGATCTCATGGAGTTTATGTTCTAGTGGAACAAGCAGCCAATAGACATAGGAATACACAAATAAGATAACTGTTGGTAGTAATAGCTACTGGGAAGAAACTTAACTGTGACATGAGGGAGCCATGCAAGAGTGTGGCTCCCTAATATGTACTGAGCACCTATGCCAGGCCCTCTGGACTGTCTGAATCCAAAATGGTGCCTGAGATCTGGGCTTTGGAGAAGAGTAGAGACCAGATTAAGCCCCATCTCTGCCCAGAGGTAGACATCATGAGCTAATGCTGGTTCAACCTCAGAGCCTCTCCCTATTACAGCCCCTGTGAGTGAAGGGAGTTGCAGAGTGTTCTAGATGGTGAGGGGAAGCCAGATAGCAACGAGGGAGCATTTTCTCTGTGAGCTTCTCAGGGAAATTTTCCAAAGCCACCTCAGAAGAAAGAGACTTGCATACCTGGGACTCAAATAATTAGTTGTGGTTTTCTATTTTCATTTGGCATATTCACTCTGATACCTAATTTTGTATTTGTATATTTGAATTCTTTTTCTTGAAGAGAGCCTCCCTCTTCCAGCTTGTATAAGCCCCAAGCCCTGCAGAACTTGGATTTGTTTCTGTTTAGGCCTTTGTCTATCTGTATGACTCTGGGTAAGCTATTTAAATTCAGTTTCCTCATTTCTAAAACGGGAATAGTACCTCAATCATCAGTTTGTGTGAGGATTAAATGAAATTAAATAGTATTTCAAATGTTATGCACAGCACCTGGCACATAGTAAGTACTTAATAAGTTGTAGCTATTATTATTATCATCATTATTAATAGTATTGTAATTATAAACCCTCAAAGGATTTATAATTCTGGTGAAGAAACAAAATCAACAGACATAGATCCACTGGATACTTTTTTTTTTTTTGCGGTACGCGGGCCTCTCACTGTTGTGGCCTCTCCCGTTGCGGAGCACAGGCTCCGGAAGCGCAGACTCAGCGGCCATGGCTCACGGGCCCAGCCGCTCCGCGGCATGTGGGATCTTCCGGACCGGGGCACGAACCGTGTCGCCTGCATCGGCAGGCGGACTCTCAACCACTGCGCCACCAGGGAAGCGCCCCACAGGATACTTTTATACAGAACACCATAAAAGTTGAGGATGTAGGCTCTGGAGTCAGATAAACCCAATAAAATCCTAGTTCTATAACTTATTTGCTATGTAACCTTAAGCCAGTTAACTTTTCTGAGTCTCAGATTCTTCATTTGTAAAATGGGGATAATATTGGCTACCTAAAAGATTTGTTTTAGTAATACAGTGCCCAGTACATGGAAAATCTTCAATAACACTTAGATATTTAAACTAGAAAAATTCTCAAACATAAGCACAAGGAGACCTACATAAGAATGCCCATTACGTCTTTGTCTGTGATAGAGAAAAACTGAAAACAACCCAATTTTCAAAACAAATTGTGTTTCTTATAAAATGGAATGTACAGTATTAAAATGAATGAACTAGATCTATGGATTTAATATTAATAAACCTAAAAGCATAATGTTGACTGAGAAAAAGCAAATTTCACAATGTTATGTACACTGATAACACTCATGTTAAAAAAAAGCCACATAAAATAATGTTGTTTATGAACACATATGTTCTGATTATCTATTGCTTTATAACAAACCACCCTAAAACTTAGTAGCTTAAATCAATAAACACTTTATTTGGCTGCAGTTCTGCAATCTGGGCTCAGCTCAGCTAGGCAGTTCTGCTGGTCAGTCATTTGGTGGCTGGCAGGTCTGCTGGAGCTGAGTCAGCAGGGGCTCAGGACAGCTGGGCTTTCTCTCTCCATGTCGTTTTGGGACTTCACCCTCTCCATGTAGCTACTACACATGGTATGTACATGTGGTCTCTCAGATAGGCCGGGTTTCTTACATGGTGGGTCAGGGCTCCCAAGAGTGCAAAAGAGGAAGCAGCTGGACATCTTAAAGCTTAGACATGGAAATGACCCAGCATCATTTCTACTACTTACAGGCCGGATCAGACTCAAGGGAGGGGTCTACTGAATGGTGTGAATTCTGGAAGATGTGTTTCATTAGGGGCAACTAATGTAACAGAGATCCATTGTATGTGTGTGTGCTTGTGTGTGTGTAAAATAAAATAAACAACACAATCAGGATACACACAAATTCATGATATTACTTGCCAACGGCTAGGGAGGGAGAGTAATGGGACTAGGGAAAAAGAATTTCTGATATACCTGTAACATTATTTTCTCTAAAAACTCGATCTGAAATAGATATGACAAGTATTATAACATTGTCCTTTACACTTTTCTTTTTTTTAATTAAAAAATTCAATAAACAGTAGCTATCATATCATTAATATGTAGAAAGGTTTAGGTTAATAACCCAATAATCTGGCATGTGTTGTTTCTAGGAACATTGTTTCCTTCCTACCAAGGATCTTCCTGGCACAGGGGCACATCTCCTCCGATTAACACAGAAACAGGCAGCCTCCAGGTCAAAGTTCTAAATATGCTGATTGAACGTAGCTCCATAAATATTTCGTATGATATTGAATATTGAGTTTGGTGGTGTGGTGAAAGCAAATATGCTCACAATTATTAAACTCATGCAAGATTTCCTTGCATCATTGGAGAAGAGCAGAAAGTGGCATAAATTGACTGAGGCTGTTACAAATATGGGGAGAAGGGGGAGATCAGTATGGGTTGCAAATATCTGCAAAAGCTCTAGGAGAATGTGTGACATGAATTAGACCTTGATGATAGAGTAGGTTTGGACAGCTGGATCAGATGGCTCAGGATTCAAGGTGTCAGAGGGGAAGAGAAATATTCTGGAAGCATGAAATACAAGTATAAGAGGTTGGATGGGGGAAGGGAACCCCAAGTATAAGAGGTTGGGTGGGGGAGAGCATGGAGGTTCTTAAGAAGAGCCTTAATGAAGTGTTGAAGGGTCATAAAAGCATTTGAACAATAACCAAAATTTGAAATTTCATTTAAATGAAAAATCTGATTTATATTGAAAAATTATTTAAAATTTTGTCTCTGTTACTAGTTCACTTTGTATTCCAGCTGGCTAAACTTTTGACCCTAAGACCACAAAGAAGAGAAAGCAACGCCTCCATGTTGGCACCAAACCCTTGGGTCACAAGTCTGAGAGGAGACTTAGTCAGTGATGACTTGTCCAAATAATTAAGACCAGGGTTGACTCATTAGTGGCCTTTTATTAATAATGGTTATTCAGCTAACAGAAAGGGAGTCCTTCCCAGATGATGAGCATGTCCAGAAACCAGCTTTAATGGGCCTTGGGCAGCCTTGAACATGGGGGCAAGAGCTGCCCATGGGAGTGGGCATATCTGCCACACTCTAGGCAGTTGTAGACAATCGACACTGCACCTCAATTTGTGCCTGGATGGCTAGACAGTGGAAAGAGAAGCTTCAATAATGAAGTGAAGGAGATTTTAAAAATATATAATATTTAAGAAAACGTATTCCTCTAAGAAGATCTCACGTAACTGCTCTGTTTAGGCAGTTAGGTCATTGAGTTAATGACCTGTGGCCCAACACAAGCCTGGGGCATCCTTGGGGTCCCCGGTCATGACTTAACATCTCTTTAAGGAAGAGACAAACCATCTGCAGCAACATGGATGGAACTAGAGAATATTATGCTTAGTGAAATAAATCAGACAGAGAAAGACAAATAGTGCATGATATCACTTAAATGTGGAATCTAAAAAATAGTACAAATAAATGTATATGCAAAACAGAAACAGACTCACAGATATAGAAAATAAACTAGTGGTTACCAGAGGTGAGAAGAAAGGGGCAGGGACAAAATAGGAGTGTGGAATTAAGAGATACAAGCTACTATGTATAAAACAGATAAGCAACAAGGATATATTGTACAGCACAGGGAATTATAGCCATTATCTTGTAATAACTTTTAATGGAGTATAATCTGTAAAAATACTGAATCAGTGTGCTGTACACCTGAAACTAATGTAATATTTTAACTCAACTATACTTTAATAAAAACAAAAAACAATGGACAAGCGAAGGGTAGCAGAACATGATTACAAACAACCTCAGGAGCTAAGAGCCAAGGACCATGTGCAGGTCAGAGTCAAGGACGAGGAGAGCAGGTAAAGAGAGCAGCAAAACAGACACCTGGCCAGGGCCACACTGAGCGTTGTGTTCCTGGGGAGAAAGCTGGTCTCTGTTGACTCAGGTTGGACCTAGTGTTTGTGTATTGTTCTATACTGGCTGACAAAACTCAAGTTTTCACAAGTATCCTTCTACTTTGGCCAACACTTGGGGTGTTAGTCATAGAAATGTTAGCAGGATACATGAGATGATGAAGTTATTCTCTTCAGATTTAAACAATTTTAATCCCTTTGTTCCCTCCCGACCCCTCCCCTCCCCTCATAAGTGTAATAAAGGTATCGGACCTTCTAAGGCTGTATATGTAGCTTTTATGTGAGGAACTCTAATTACAGATCCATAGTAATGAAGTTGAAATGTCATGATAAGTTTTGGATATAAGAATAATGGGAAATTGTGACATTAAATACGCAATTTAAGTCAGTGATCTCCAAACACTTTTGATTATGTAAATTGTAATTGCATCACAATTTTTGGGTATGCACCCCCTGTATATAGAATTTATTTATTTATACACTATATACATTTACTGTTGTACTATTGAATTGAAGTTCCCATATTTTTTCCCACACCCTCATGGATCAACTTGTGTACTTTTTGAGTTGCACGAATCACTCCTACCTCTCCTAATCACATTAACTTCACATAATGGTTTAAATCGTGACTTCAATAGTTTAAAGAAAGAGATTTAAAAAAAATTTCTCTTAATCTGATCGCAGGAAAGGGAATGATCTATAATTTTCAGAATTTAATATTTGTCGTCAGTATTGTGCTTTCTAAGCCTACCCTTTACTTCACCAAAGCAATAAATAAGATCTCAGGAAACAGTATGAAATGGAGTTGGGGGCTGTTGGGAGGTTGGCGCAGGGCTAGAAGTCAGAGACAGAGGAGAAATTCTTTTTTAATTTAATTTTTTATTTTATTGTGTATCTATGTAAGCCAGGTATGAGGGACACCAAATTATAGGAGAAATTGTCTCACTCCTTAAGTTGTTTATAAAAGCCTTAGTAACTTATAGAGATTTATCTGTTTGGAAGAAAGAGTCAGACAGTCCCAACTATGCAAGCATCGGCTTAATCCACACAAGAGGAAACAGTGGGTAGAAACAAAAAAGCTATTCCCTCTGATCAATGAATATTAGTTGAACGCCCATTCTGGGCCAGGCTCTTTTATATAGATTATCTCATTTAATGTTCTCAAGAATTCTGTAGCATAGGCATTGCTATCATTCTTTTACAGAGGAGAAAATGGAAGCTCGGATAGATGGGTAGCTTGTACAAGGGAAATAGCTGGTAAGTGGTATAGCTAGGATTCTAACCTGATATAGTTACCATTTATTCAGTGTTTCAGGCAGTGATAAGCATTTTATTTATATTATCTCATTCAATTTCCATTAAATTAAACAACCCTATCACTTACTGTTATTTTGTCCAGTTTACAGATGAGGAATTTGGGACTTGAAGAGTTGCTCATGGCGTAAAAGTACCAAGTGGCAGGAGAGTTATTTGACACCTTTCTTTGACTGTACTTCTCGTGGCACTGAGACAAGGTGTCAGGGCAAGGGAGACGCAGACCAGGATGCTGAGGAGGAGCCTGTGGCATGAAGTGAAAGATTCCAGTGGTCAAAATTGCTTGCTTAGGGGCTTCCCTGGTGGCGCAGTGGTTGAGAGTCCGCCTGTCGATGCAGGGGATGCGGGTTCGTGCCCCGGTCCGGGAAGATCCCACGTGCCGCGGAGCGGCTGGGCCCGTGAGCCATGGCCGCTGAGCCTGCACGTCCGGAGCCTGTGCTCCGCAACGGGAGAGGCCACAACAGTGAGAGGCCCGCGTACCGCAAAAAAAAAAAAAAAAATTGCTTGCTTACAGGCTAATGTATAGGCATAACAATATAGGGTATATGTAAATAGCTGGGTATGCTTTAGCTAGATGTTCAGTTAATTTGTTTTTAGTCTTATCCACAGATCATGAGTATTACATCTTCCTTGTAATAAACTCCTAGGTATAAAAGCCCAATTCAAGAACAACGGCAAGAGACTTGATTGTGTCTGGCATAAATCCTACTGACTGTCTCAGCCCTGTTGCCCTCATCACAGGTGCCCTGGCTGACAGACCCCCACACTGGATCTTCTCTTCCTCCTTAGAAGGATGATATTAATAGAATTTTTTCCTAGCCTGTTCTTGAAACTGGCCATCACTGTTCATCCTCATTATCCTCCCTACGGTCTTCTGAGTCATCTCACCTAAAAGTCTTAGAGCTCTGCTTTATTTCAGAAGCTGTGGGCAACCACTTAGCTAAATAATGGCTTTATTCTTCCCCAATCTCATAAACATGGATTTGTGACTCAGTTACATTCTCCAGAGAGCCAAAGTTGTACTCATACGTGTCCAGACAAGGAGTTAGACACACAAACAGTGCGGGTTGCTAAGCGATATCATACTTCATTAGTTGCAGGAAATGGCGTTGTTTGCTCTCAGTGTCATGATTTGTGTGGGATTCCAGCTAAAGTCCTGAGGACATAGGTACAGTGAGGTACGGAGGGGTCATATGTGGTATTGCTTGGTTGAATCCCATATTCTCCTTTCTCCTTCCCAAATCCCTTTGGATCGATTTCACACTTTGTAATTAGAAGTAGAGTAAGACATGTCAGAGTGGGAGAGGGGACGGATGAACTGTTCAGTGCTGAGTATGTCAGTTAGCTGAGATATCAGCATATCTGGGCTTGACCTCGGGGATGTGTGTGTGTGTACGTGTGCATGTGCGTGTGTATGCATGTGAAATACTTCAACTCTACAAACACCGACGGCTAACTTCTACTGGTTCTTTAGGTTTCAGCTTAAATATCACTTTTACCCAAAAGCCACCCAAGGCTGGATTAGGTGTCTCCTGGTATGTTGTTGTTTCTGGTTATTAACATCCAAAACCCCTACTGAATTTGGGGAAGAATTCCCTTATGTGTAGTATTTGTGGGAACTCTTTTATTCCTCTTCCCACTGAGGAATATGAATGGGGGGAGATTTCTCTCCCGTTCGCTGGCAATCTGATCAGATTCTACTTTCTGAAAATTTGGACCATGAATGAATGATAGATATAAAGACAAAAGAGATGGCTAGAATTCATTTCTTGTTTCCAATGGCAGGGACAGCTGTCTCTTAGGAGGATTGTTCCTACCCCTTGGCATTTGAAACCTTCTGCGGGGGGGGTCCTTCCCATTTTCTGAGCTCGCTGCTCCAGCCCTTCTAGATTCTATAAGTCTCCTACAAAACCCCCCGAAACCCCCATAGCCTTTCAGGAAACCTTTTTGCTTAAACCAGCCAGAATTAGCTCCCAAGCTTGACCCAGGAACCCTGAATGAACTACGCTCCCTTGAGCTCACAGAACATCTGTATTAGTTTCTTATGGCTATCCTAACAAATTATCACAAATTTTGTGGGATAGAACAACAGAAATTTATTCCCTCACTGTTCTAGAAGCCCAAAGTCCAAAACCAGTGTTTTTGGGCCAAAATCAAAGTGTTGGCAGGGCCATGCTCCCTCCAGAGGCTGTAAGGGAGAAGAATCTCACTGTTTCTTGCTTCTTCCAGCTTCCAGCTTCTGCTGACTGCCATCATTCCTTGGCTTGTGGTTTGTGGTTGCATCACTCCATTCCTGCCTCTGTGATCACACTGTCTTCTCCTCTTCTGTGCGTGTCAAATCTCCCTCTCTCCCCCTTTTATGAGGATGCATGTGATTGCAGTTAGGGCCCATCCAGATAATCTAGAATAATCTCCCCATCTCAAGATCCTTAACTTAATTACATCTGCAAAGAGCCTTTTTTTGCCGTGTAAGTTAACATTCACAGGTTCCAGAGATTGGGTCGTGGATATCTTTGGGCCACTTTCAGCCAATCACAGTTTCCTCAGTTTACCCCTCTGTAGTTCTTGTGGTCAGTTTACTTGTCCATCTCCCTTACTAGGCTGTGAACTCCTGGAGCTCAGGAGCATTTGTCTTGCCTATCATTTATTTATAGTGCCAAGCTTCTTGTAGGCACACAAAGATATCCGTTGAATGAATCAATAAAGAAGTTAAATCCAAGATACAATTATTATTCCACCTTTTCAGCACAAGGTTTGAAATTTAAAAATTTAGTGGCAAATTTTATCTTGTAATAGGCTTGATATGAGCGTATCTCTCTGTTTAATCAAGTTAGTTTTGCTTGCAAACCTCTAACGGTGCTCCTTACTTTAGGACTAAGCCAATGAAACGTGCATCACCATTCAACGCCCAGGACAAGACATTGCTAATCAATCACAGCTCTTTCATAAAAGCCCAAACACTTGGAATCCTTGACACCGTGTTCCGGGCAGCTGATCCCTATTGAGCAAAGTTGGCCTGCAAGATAAAAATTTTCACGTCATCATAGTTAGAGGATAAACAACCAGCCTCTTCAGTCTGATCTCACTTTCTCATTACTTTCAACATTAACTCTGTACTTCAACCAGAATCAAACATACCATATTCATTCTCTAAGTTCATAATGTTCTCCTCTCTCTCCTACCCAGGTAGTAACTCCCCTTCAGATTCCAAAGTAAGTCCCCACTTCAAACAGAAGAGATTTTTCTTTAACCTGATCACTTCTTTTCATGCTGCCAGATGCAATTTGATTTCTCCAATTATAATTAGCACCTATGTACCCCAGTAAGTTTCCTCTACTTACTCCATCAAACTGACATTTAATTTATTATCTCTCCCCAAAATACAATATGTTAAACACTTTGCTTCTTTTCTGGATTTCTCCGAGGAGACCCTCGACCTGCCAAATGGCTCTATCAGTTGACAAGTGGTGCTGATACGGCCCCCAGCTACATTATATCTGGTTAGAGGACTGTTGCAGGTGTGTGTGGTTCTGAGCAGCTGGAACCTGAACTCTATTTCTGGGCCAAGTTGGGAGGATCCACAAGCATTTACCTTCCCTAGCCGGTGATTTCAATGGCCAAGTGAATAACACTTCCAATACAAACAGTGTAATCACTAATCAATACACTCCTTCCTTGCCCTCAGCATGGAGAATACAGCAGATGTTTTCCCACAGTGTTTTCTAGTGCATAATGTGCCACGAAACCCACTTAACCTTGAAGAAACAACAATGTGCATATAAATTATCAAGCTGTTGTCTTTCTTCAGTTATAGGTTCTAGTCATTAGATATATAACATTAAACAGCCACAGATTGTAATGTACTGTCTTTCATACAGGAAGATAAACCTAAAGTGGGACATATCACCTAAACCTGCTTTATGAAACAAACATTTTGTTTTGTTTTGTTTTCTAACATCGTTATTGGAGAATAATTGCTTTACAGTGTTGTGTTAGTTTCTGCTTTATAACAAAGTGAATCAACTACATATACATATATCTCCATATCTCTTCCCTCTTGAATCTCCCTCCCTCCCACCCTCCCTATCCCACCCCTCTAGGTGGTCACAAAGCACTGAGCTGATCTCCCTGTGCTATGCGGCTGCTTCCCACTAGCTATCTGTTTTACATTTGGTAGTGTATATATCCATGCCACTCTCTCACTTTGTCCCACTTACCCTTCCCCCTCCCTGTATCCTCAAGTCCATTCTCTAGTAGGTCTGCATCTTTATTCCCGTCTTGCCCCTAGGTTCTTCATGACCATTTTTTTTTTTAGATTCCATATATATGTGTTAGCATACGGTATTTTTTCTCTTTCTGACTTACTTCACTCTGTATGACACTCTCTAGGTCCATCCACCTCACTACAAATAACTCAGTTTCGTTCCTTTTTATGGCTGAGTAATATTCCACTGTATATATGTGCCACATCTTCTTTATCCATTCATCTGTTGATGGACACTTAGGTTGCTTCCATGTCCTGGCTATTGTAAACAGAGCTGCAATGAACATTTTGGTACATGACTCTTTTTGAATGATGGTTTTCTCAGGGTATATGCCCAGTAGTGGGATTGCTGGGTTGTATGGTAGTTCTATTTGTAGATTTTTAAGGAACCTCCATACTGTTCTCCACAGTGGCTGTATCAATTTACATTCCCACCAACAGTGCAAGAGGGTTCCCTTTACACCACACCCTCTCCAGCACTTATTGTTTGTAGATTTTTTGATGATGGCCATTCTGAATAGTGTGAGATGATATCTCATTGTAGTTTTGGTTTGCATTTCTCTAATGATTAATGATGTTGAGCATTCCTTCATGTGTCTGTTGGCCATCTGTATATCTTCTTTGGAGAAATGTCTATTTAGATCTTCTGCCCATTTTTGGATTGAGTTGTTTGTTTTTCTGATATTGAGCTGCTTGTAAATTTTGGAGATTAATCCTTTGTCAGTTGCTTCATTTGCAAATATTTTCTCCCATTCTGAGGGTTGTCTCTTCATCTTGTTTATGGTTTCCTTCACTATGCAAAAGCTTTTAAGTTTCATTAGGTCCCATTTGTTTATTTTTGTTTTTATTTCCATTCCTCTAGGAGGTGGGTCAAAAAGGATCTTGCTGTGATTTATGTCATAGAGTGTTCTGCCTACATTTTCTTCTGAGAGTTTGATGGTGTATGGCCTTACATTGAGGTCTTTAATCCATTTTGAGTTTATTTTTCTGTATGATGTTATGGAGTGTTCTAATTTCATTCTTTTACATGTAACTGTCCAGTTTTCCCAGCACTACTTATTGAAGAGGCTGTCTTTTCTTCACTTTTCTTGCCTCCTTTATCAAAGATAAGGTGACCATATGTGCATGGGTTTATCTCTGCGCTTTCTATCATGTTCCACTGATCTATATTTCTGTTTCTGTGCCAGTAACATACTGTCTTGATTACTGTAGCTTTGTAGTATAGTCTGAAGTCAGGGAGCCTGATTCCTCCAGCTCCATTTTTCTTTCTCAAGATTGCTTTGGCTATTCGGGGTCTTTTGTGTTTCCAGACAAATTGTGAAATTTTTTGTTCTAGTTCCGTGGAAAATGCCATTGGTAGTTTGATAGGGATTGAATTGAATCTGTAGATTGCTTTGGGTAGTAGAGTCATTTTCACAATATTGATTCTTCCAATCCAAGAACATGGCATATCTCTACATCTATTTGTATCATCTTTAATTTCTTTCGTCAGTGTCTTATAGTTTTTGGCATACAGGTATTTTGTCTCCTTAGGTAGGTTTATTCCTAGATATTTTATTCTTTTTGTTGCAGTGGTAAATAGGAGTGTTTTCTTAATTTCACTTTCAGATTTTTCATCACTAGTGTAGAGGAATGCAAAAGATTTCTGTGCATTAGTTTTGTATCCTGCTACTTTACCAAATTCATTGATTAGCTCTAGTACATTTCTGGTAGCATCTTTAGGATTCTCTATGTATAGTATCTTGTCATCTGCAAACAGTGACAGCATTACTTCTTCTTTTCTGATTTGGATTCCTTTTATTTCTTTTTCTTCTCTGATTGCTATGGCTAAAACTTCCAAAACTATTTTGAATAATAGTGGTGAGAGTAGGCAACCTTGTCTTGTTCCTGATCTTAGTTGAAATGGTTTCAGTTTTTCACCATTGAGGACGATGTTGGCTGTGGGATTGTCTTATGTGGTGTTTATTATATTGAGGAAAATTCCCTCTATGCCTACTTTCTGGAGGGTTTTTACATAAATGGGTGTTGAATTTTGTCAAAAGCTTTCTCTGCATCTATTGATATGATCATATGGTTTTTCTCCTTCAATTTGTTAATATGGTGCATCACGTTGATAGATTTGCATACATTGAAGAATCCTTGCATTCCTGGGATAAATCCCACTTGATCATAGTATATGATCCTTTTAATGTGCTGTTGGATTCTGTTTGCTAGTATTTTGTTGAGGATTTTTGCATCTATGTTCATCAGTGATATTGGCCTGTAGTTTTCTTTCTTTGTGACATCTTTGTCTGGTTTTGATATCAGAGTGATGGTGGCCTCATAGAATGAGTTTGGGAGTGTTCCTCCCTCTGCAATATTTTGGAAGAGTTTGATAAGGATAGATAATAGCTCTTCTCTAAATGTTTGATAGAATTCGCCTGTGAAGCCATCTGGTCCTGGGCTTTTGTTTGTTGGAAGATTTTTAATCACAGTTTCAATTTCAGTGCTTGTGATTGGTCTGTTCATATTTTCTATTTCTTCCTGGTTCAGTTTCGGCAGGTTGTGCATTTCTAAGAATTTGTCTATTTCTTCCAGGTTGTCCATTTTATTGGCATAGAGTTGCTTGTAGTAATCTCTCATGATCCTTTTTATTTCTGCAGTGTAAGTTGTTACTTCTCCTTTTTCATTTCTAATTTTATTGATTTGGGTCTTCTCCCTTTTTTTCTTTATAAGTCTGGCTAATGGTTTATCAATTTTGTTTATCCTCTCAGAGAACCAGCTTTTAGTTTTATTGATCTTTCCTATCATTTCCTTCATTTATTTCTGATCTGTATGATTTCTTTCCTTCTGCTAACTTTGGGGTTTTTTTGTTCTTCTTCCTCTAATTGCTTTAGGTGTAAAGTTAGGTTGTTTATTTGAGATGTTTCTTGTTTCTTAAGGTAAGATTGTATTACTATAAACTTCCCTCTTAGAACTGCTTTTGCGTCATCCCATAGGTTTTGGGTCGTTGTGTTTTCATTGTCATTTGTTTCTAGGTATTTTTTGATTTCCTCTTTGATTTCCTCAGTGATCTCTTGGTAATTAAGTAGTGTATTGTTTAGCCTCCATATGTTTGTATTTCTTACAGATTTTTTCCTGTAATTTATATCTAGTCTCATAGTGTTGTGGTCAGAAAAGATACTTGATATGATTTCAATTTTCTTAAATTTACCAAGGCTTGATTTGTGACCCAAGATATGACCTATCTTGGAGAATGTTCCATGAGCACTTGAGAAGAAAGTGTATTCTGTTGTTTTTGGATGGAATGTCCTATAAATATCAATTGAGTCCATCTTGTTTAATGTATCATTTAAAGCTTGTGTTTCCTTATTAATTTTCATTTTGGATGATCTGTCCATTGGTGAAAGTGGGGTGTTAAAGTCCCCTACTATGATTGTGTTACTGTTGATTTCCCCTTTTATGGCTGTTAGCATTTGCCATATGTATTGAGGTGCTCCTATGTTGGGTGCATAAAGATTTACAATTGTTATATCTTCTTCTTGGATTGATCCCTTGATCATTATGTAGTGTCCTTCTTTGTGTCTTGTAATGCTCTTTGTTTTAAAGTCTATTTTGTCTGAAATGAGAATTGCTACTCCAGCTTTCTTTTGATTTCCATTTGCATGGAATATCTTTTTCCATGCCCTCACTTTCAGTCTGTATGTGTCCCTAGGTCTGAAGTAGGTCTCTTGTAGACAGCATATATATGGGTCTTGTTTTTGTATCTATTCAGCCAATCTATGTCTTTTGGTTGGAGCATTTAATCCATTTACATTTAAGGTAATTATCAATATGTATGTTCCTATTACCATTTTCTTAATTGTTTTGGGTTTATTATTGTAGGTCTTTTCCTTCTCTTGTGTTTCCTGCCTAGAGAAGTTCCTTTAGCATTTGTTGTAACACTGGTTTGGTGGTGCTGAATTGTCTTAGTTTCTGTTTGTCTGTTAAGGTTTTAATTTCTGTCAAATCTAAATGAGATCCTTGCTGGGTAGAGTAATCTTGGTTGTAGGTTTTTCTCCTTCATCACTGTAAATATATCCTGCCACTCCCTTCTGGGTTACAGAGTTTCTGCTGAAAGATAAGCTGTTAATCTTATGGGGATTCCCTTATGTGTTATTTGTTGTTTTTCCCTTGCTGCTTTTAATATTTGTTCTTTGCATTTAATTTTTGATAGTTTGATTAATATGTGTCTTGGTGTGTTTCTCCTTTGATTTATCCTGTATGGGACTCTCTGTGCTTCCTGGACTTGATTAACTATTTCCTTTCCCATATTAGGGAACTTTTCAACTATAATCTCTTGAAATATTTTCTCAGTCCCTTTCTTTTTCCCTTCTTCTCCTGGACCCCTTTAATTTGAATGTTGGTGCATTTAATGTTGTCCCAGAGGTCTCTGAGATTGTCCTCAATTCTTTTCATTCTTTTTTCGTTATTCTGCTCTGCAGTAGTTATTTCCACTATTTTATCTTCCAGGTCACTTATCCATTCTTCTGCCTCAGTTATTTTGCTATTGATCCCATCTAGAGAATTTGTAATTTCATTTATTGTGTTCCTCATCACTGTTTGTTTGCTCTTTAGTTCTTCTAGGTCCTTGTTAAACGTTTCTTGTATTTTCTCCATTCTAGGTCCAAGATTTTGGATTATCTTTACTATCATTATTCTGAATTCTTTTTCAGGTAGACTGCCTATTTCCTCTTCATTTGTTAGGTCTGGTGAGTTTTTGCCTTGCTCCTTCATCTTCTGTGTGTTTTTCTGTCTTCTCATTTTGCTTAACATACTGTGTTTGGGGTCTCCTTTTCGCAGGCTGCAGGTTCATAGTTTCCATTGTTTTTGTTGTCTGTCCCCAGTGGCTAAGGTTGGTTCAGTGGGTTGTGTAGGCTTCCTGGTAGAGGGAACTAGTGCCTGTGCTCTGGTGGATGAGGCTTGATCTTGTCTTTCTGGAGGGCATATCCACATCTGGTGGTGTGTTTTGCGTTGTCTGTGGCCTTATTATGATTTTAGGCAGCCTCTCTGCTAATGGGTGAGGTTGTGTTCCTGTCTTGCTAGTTGTTTGGCATAGGGTGTTCAGCACTGTAGCTTTCTGGTCGTTGAGTGGAACTGGGTGCTGGTGTTGAGATGGAGATCTCTGGGAGACTTTTGCTGTGTGATATTATGTGGAGCTGGGAGGTCTCTTGTGGACCAGTGTCCTGAACTTGGCTCTCCCATCTAAGTGGCACAGCCCTGACGCCTGGCTGGAGCACCAAGAGCCTGTCCTCCACATGGCTCAGATTAAAAGAGCGAAAAGAAAGAAAGAAAGAGGAAGATAAAATAAAATAAAATAAAATAAAATAAAAAAGTTATTAAAATGAAAAATAAAAAAATAAGAAAAAAAAATTTTTAAGTAATAATAAGAAAAACAAAAATGGACAGACAGAATCTAGGAAAAATGGTAAAAGCAAAGGTATACTGACAAAATCACACATGGAAGCATACACATACACACTCACAAAAAGGAAAAAGGGAAAAAATATATATATCGTTGTTCCCAAAGTCCACCTCCTCAATTTGGGATGATTCGTTGTCTATTCAGGTATTCCTCAGATCATCAAGTTGATTGTGGATGTTTAATCCGCTGCTCCTGAGGCTCCTGGGAGAGATTTCCTTTTCTCTTCTTTGTTCGCACAGCTCCCGGGGTTCAGCTTTGGATTTGGACCCGCCTCTGCGTGTAGATCGCCTGAAGGCGTCTGTTCTTCGCTCAGACAGGACGGGGTTAAAGGAGCAGCTACTTCAGGGGCTCTGGCTCACTCTGGCCGGGGGGAGGGAGGGGTATGGATGCAGGGCGAGCCTGCGGAGGCAGAGGCCGGAGTGACATTGCACCAGCCAGAGGCGCGCCGTGTGTTCTCCTGGGGAAGTTGTCCCTGGATCACGGGACCGTGGCAGTGGCAGGCTGCACAGGCTTCCCGGAAGGGGGGTGTGGAGAGTGACCTGTGCTCGCACACAGGCTTCTTGGTGGCGGCAGCAGCGGCCTTAGTGTCTCATGCCCATCTCTGTGGTCTGCGCTCATAGCCACGGCTCGCGCCCATCTCTGGAGCTCCTTTAAGCAGCGCTCTTAATCCCCTCTCCTTGCGCGCCAGGAAACAAAGAGGCAAGAAGTCTCTTGTCTCTTCAGCAGCTTCAGACCTTTTCCCGGACTCCCTCCCGGCCAGCCGTGGTGCACTAACCCCTTCAGGCTATGTTCACACAGCCGACCCCAGTCCTCTCCCTGCATCCGACCGACCGAAGCCTGAGCCTCAGCTCCCAGCCCTGCCCGCCCCGGCGGTTGAGCAGACAAGCCGCTCGGCCTGGTGAGTGCTGGTCGGCACCGCTTCTCTGTGCGGGAATCTCTCCGCTTTACCCTCCACACCCCTGTTGCTGTGCTCTCCTCCGCGGCCCCGAAGCTCTCCCCCTCCGCCACCCGCAGTCTCTGCCCACGAAGGGGCTTCCTAGTGTGTGGAAACCCTTCCTCCTTCACAGCTCCCTCCCACTGGTGCAGGTCCCATCCCTATTCTTTTGTCTCTGTTTTTCCTTTTTTCTTTTGCCCTACCCAGGTACGTGGGGGAGTTTCTTGCCTTTTGGGAGGTCTGAGGTCTTCTGCCAGCATTCAGTAGGTGTTCTGTAGGAGTTGTTCCACATGTAGATGTATTTCTGATGTATTTGTGGGGAGGAAGGTGATCTCCGCGTCTTACTCTTCTGCCATCTTGAAGCTCCTCCAACAAACATGTTTTGAAGGCACATCGTTAAACATTTTTTAATCACCCAAGGCTGCTCTGGTTTGGATGTAGTTATTCTTTTCTTTTTAATTATAGTATAGTTGATTTATAATATGTTAGTTTCAGGTGTACAGTATATTGATTCAGTTTTTTTTTTTTAATATAAATTTATTTATTTATTTTTGGCTGAGTTGGGTCTTTGTTGCTGCATGCGGGCTTCTCACTGTGGTGGCTTCTCTTGTTGCAGAGCATGGGTTCTAGGTGCACGGGCTTCAGTAGCTATGGCATGTGGGATCAGTAGTTGTGTCTTGTGTGCTCTAGAGTGCAGGCTCAGTAGTTGTGGCACATGGGCTTAGTTGCTCCACGGCATGTAGGATCTTCCTGGGCCAGGGATCGAACCTGTGTCCCCTGCATTGGCAGATGGATTCTTAACCACTGCGCCACCAGGGAAGTCCCAGTGATTCAGTTTTATATATATATATATATATATATATGTATTCTTTTTCAGATTCTTTTCCCTTATAGGTTATTACAAAATATTGAATATAGTTCCTAATTATTCTTTTCTTTTTGGTAATTGTTGGGATCTCTGGGTTCAATTTGATAGGTTAATATGGCTATTCATAATGACACATAGATGGAGGTAGCGTCAGACTCTGCTGGAAATGGCTCTTGCAGCTGGTGATGGGAATCTAGGCTGCAAGAATTGTCCCTCATCCAATGTCATAGTTTGAGTGTATATTTCTTCAAATCTTGGGAAGTAAAACTAGGGCCCTGAGAGGCACGTCATGTCATTTTTATGGTGTGTGGAAGACATCACAAGGGCCTCATATCATCAAGCTGCTCTCTGGCTGCTGTATTTGGAGCAGCCGCATCTGATGTCCACAGGTGGTCAGACACAGCTAACCTGTCCCAGCTGCAGACTGTCTTCTCCCTTCTTTCCCCTTTCCAGCTTTTGTCTCCACATCTTTGGCTCGAGAGCCCCAGCAGTCATGAATTCATTCTTTATCCACCCACAACAAGCATAAGTAAGGCAATACATGAAAAAAGCTTTTTACGTTTTTGCAGAGTTTAGAAAATTCTTTACACTTCTCACTGTTGGAAGGAGTGAATGAATGTACTTTTGTATCAATTTCTGAAGTTTTTTTTTAACTTGGCTCAGAATTCGTCCGCCATCTTATGTTGAATCCCCTTGTGAGTTTGACTTCTCTGACTCAGGGAGGAGCATCACATAAAAAATAAAAATATTGTCCACTATTGTCCTCAGACCTCCAGAGGAATAGAGACTTGGTTAACCCAGCTTTGGCAACCTTTCCTTTCTCTTGCGCCTCGTTTGGAGGTAGTGGTGATGAAGGAAAAAATGATCAAAGTGAAGATACCTATGGGACCAAAGAAAGGCAGGTGTGAACCCTGGGCTGGATTGCCACCTTGAGTAACAGAGCAGGACAGGACTCTTTAAATGCCTTGCCTAACACTGTGGGATCGTGCTAAAACAACATAATGTTTTCTAAACAGTTTTGTGGTTTAGAGATAGTCAAAATCTCTAAGGCAATTGAGATAATGTCTCTTAAGAGTAAAGTAAGAATTTTACAGTAAAAGTTGCAAGGAAAAGCCTCTATTATGTAGATACTGAGGTTAACTTCAATGCCCGTACCTTCTCCGGGGATGGGGCAGCCTTTAGCTCCTGCAACTAACGGTCCCCAAAGCAGTTTCCAAATTCAGTTTCTGTTTGTCCTCCAGGCCAGAAGCGGAGCAATTAGGAACCAGGCCCCTGCTGTGTCACTCACTTTGCAGCAACAGAATATGGAAGAGTTGCTCACATTTAGGTTGTTTTCTAGCGCACAAGTCTAACCAGATGATATTTGTGTTAAGTGGGATTCCTGAGAGAAGCATCGGTAGGGGCAGCTTACCAACATGACAGACTGTGGGGCAGCCTCCCAGCTACAGTAAATGGGCTGCACCCCTTGGATGCCTGGTATTTCACTCCCGGTTGCAACCTCACATAAACATCTTCTGGTCAAGGCTTTGAGGCAGGCCGGCAACACTGATTAGTGTTTATAACCAATAAACCTTAATTTGCAGAAAAGCTCCTTTTTTTTCTATTACGTGGTTTCAGAAAGGCAAGAATGTTCTCAGAGAAAGGCCCTTTCCTAGCAAATGTTGGCTACATAAAGGATTAAGACAGGGGAAGAGGTAAGACCTTGTGAGGGCAGGAGAATCATGGTTTGCAGACTGTTCTAGATTCGTGCTTCTCAAGCTTCGATATTCTCACCAATTTCAAACCACAATCACAGTTCCGTGATGGGGCCTCAGATTCTGATTTTTCAGTCAGCTTTCTGGGGACAACCGATGATGCTGGCCCCATGGACTGCTCTTTGAGGACCAAAGGCTTGTGTCAGTGATTCTCATGGGGAGGCAGGGAAGGTGTATGTAAGAACCAGTCGGAAGAAATTCTTTCAGAATACACATTCCCCTCTTCCCCCCACAAGGACTTTCAAATTGGGCGTAACAAGGGACATGTATATTTTTAAAAAGCATTATTGAGACATAATTTACATGCCATAAAATTCATACATTTTAAGTGTACAACTCAAAGGTTATTAGTATCAGTTGTGCAACCATCACCACAACCTTATTTTAAATAACTTCCGTCCCGCCCCAAAGAAACCTCAACCCCATTTTCCATCATTCCCCATTCCCACCTCCCAGCTCTAGGCAACTACTAATCTACTCCTTGTCTCTAAAGATTTGCCGTCTCTCGTCCTTTCATATAAATGGCATCATCCACTATGTGGTCTTTCGTGTCTGGCTTCATGTTTTTGAGATTTGTCCATGTTGTGGCCTGTGTCAGTACTTTGTTCCTTTTTATGGACATGTGTGCTTACAAAAAGCTCAGGGTGATTCGGTGGTCTCATGGTTGAGGACCATCATATGTATACTATATTCTTTCAGAAATTATCATCTATTTTTCAAAATGAGGAAGGAGAGAGGCCAAACCCCTTTAGGCAATTAATAATTGAAACCAATATCTTTTTTTTTTTTTTTTTTTTTTGCGGTAAGTGGGCCTCTCACTGCTGTGGCCTCTCCCGTTGTGGAGCACAGGCTCCGGACGTGCAGGCTCAGCGGCCATGGCTCACGGGCCCAGCCGCTCCACGGCATGTGGGATCTTCCCGGACCGGGGCACGAACCCATGTCCCCTGCATTGGCAGGCGGACTCTCAACCACTGCGCCACCAAGGAAGCCCTTCCTTCTGTTTTGGACATGTGCAGAGTGTCTCTTGCAATTCAGGCTATTACATGCTAGGCATGGAGCAGAGCAACTCAACAATTTTAGAGTCTCTGATCTCTACTTTGCCCATGACCTGCGTGCTTCTCCCTGCCTTGAGTTCCTTCCCTTATTTACAAATGAAGACCTTCCTATTTAGAACCTCAGTGTCCCAGGAAGACAGAATTGGAAGGGTCCTTAGAACCCACCTTCTTTAACATCCTCATTTTTCAGGTGAGGAAACAGACCCTCAGGGGCGAGGTGTCTTGAAATTGTCAGCATTTTAGTTCCATGTATGTGTGTGTTTAGTTTGTTTGAGAGACAGAAAGGAAGAAGTAAAAGAGAATAGATTCTATAGAAAGCTGAGAGCAGAAAAAGATATAATTGGAAACTAGGAAAACGATAGCATTTGACACGAAGGTAAATTTCCAACTGTCTCTGTTGCCCTCACCACCTGGACCAAAGCAGTGATGAGAATACTAGCATGCAGTGCTGTTGTTAGATGAGGAATGCGTTAGAATTTTAAGGAAGGGAAAGATTGTTGATAGTTTCTGGAAGCCACTTGTCCAACACAGTCTTGGCCCAGAGCAGGTGCTGAATAAATATTTGTTGATAGATCCAAGTGGGATTGTAACAAGTAGTCACACTCCAGAGTATAAAGGCAACCTTGAAAGGTGTGTGCAAAATTACCAGGCTGCCATTTCTGCCTTTGGTTTGCAGGTCTCAGTGGGTACAGCTCCGGGCATGAATGTCACTCTCCTTCTCCTGTCCCTCGTACTAGTGTTTGAAGCTTCCCACTAGCAAAGAGACTATAGACGTCTACCTGCAACAGATCCAGTTGAATTCAATTCCACAATCATGACATTCTGAGAGCTCCCTTCTTATCCTTTCCTGGAAAATGGAAGTCAAAGGGAATAGAAAGGAGGGGCAGGGAACACTACGTCCTGTAGGTCTGAGGTCTAGTTTTTGTTTAGCCACAGCAACTAGTAGTAACAGTACTTTACAGCTTGAGGAACAATCTCACATACATTTTCTCATTCAATTACCTCAATAACCCTGTCAAACCTGGGCTCCTCAGAACAAACATCAGACTGCCCACGCCCAGGTCCATGCCTGGTTTTCTGCTGGCTCTTGAGTTCTTTCAGCCCTGGCCACCCAGTGAGGTTTCCATGACACCCTGCATGATTTATCGCAGCATCTCTGACAGGGCCTTTCCCGGGTGCTTCTTCTGGGTCAGCGCACCCTTGGACAGAGCTTCCCTTAGGGCGTGGGGGCCCCACAGCCCTCGCTTTCCTAGGGAGATGTTCTGTGCCCAGAGGCCATGACTCACAAGTGACAGGAAGTTCTTGGCATGCTCCCTGCATGCTGAAAGAAAATTAATGGCTCAGAAGTTGTGCTTGGGGAAGCAGAAGGGCACGGGCAATGACAGTAGAGTTCGTGGCTGGAAAACACCTGCTGGTGCCTGGAGATGTTGGGCGCTGGTTTGGCAGAACTAGTGAGTCCTATACCGTGCCGTGGACCAGGCAGAGTCTGCGTGGGCCTCTCAGATGCTCCTCCACCACATGTGCTTGCATCTCTCCATTGGAGACAGGTGCTCTGGACTTTTCTACATCCACTGAACTTCTCGCCTCAGCCAGCCCTCCTCAAAACGCTACTGTGGATTTGTTTCCTTTCTTCCTCATCATATCATTAACAGTCCTCTTTCCTCCATGAGCCTTGACTCAGCAGCGTTGAGGAGGAAAGTAGCTGCTTACACCGAGTCTCATGTAAACTCACAAAGGCCGTTCTCTTAGGAGGTGGTTTCCATCCATTCATTCATTCATTCATTTTCTCAAATGATGAATATTTATTAAGAGCCCTCGTGTGCTAGATCCTGGGAGACAATGGCAAGCTTTTTACCCTGATGGAACTTGCAAGAGGGTCTATCTAGAGGGCAGGACAGGCAATTAAATAAACAATAACAATACAGCATGAAAGGGGAGGGGCGGCGTGCCTTAGAGCATATGGAAGGAATGTCTAATCACTTGTATGTGGATTCGGGGCTTATTAATTCAGAAGAGGAAATTCTGATGGTGGAATCTCAGGTGGTACAACAGACCACTGGGGGAAAGGTTAGTGCTCTGAGCTCTGGGCTCCAGTCCCAGCCTTGTTCCCCACTAGCTGAGTGGCATTAACAAGTCAGTGTACTTCTTAACTTTGTTTTCCTTCATAGTGCAAGGGCATTGGTCTTGACTGCCTCTAAGGTCCTTTTGAATGGTAAAAAATTTGGTGGGGCCTGGCTGATATTTCTTTAGGAGGCTGATTTAAAAAAAAATTTTTTTAACTTTAATGAGGAATAATTGACAAATCTCATTGCATATATTTAAAGTGTGCAACGTGATGATTTGATATATGCGTTCACTGTGGAATGATTACTAACGTCAAGAAAATGAACACATCCATCACCTCATATGGTTAACATTTTTTTGTGGCGAGAATGCTTAAGCTCTACTCTCAGCAACTTTCAAGTATATAATACTGTATTATATTACCTATAGTCACTGTGCTGTATATTAGATCCTCAGAACTTATTCTTTTTATAACTGAAAATTTGTACCCTTTGACCTACATCACCCAATTTCCCCTATACCCCAGCCCCTGGCTATACCACATATTCTCTGTATGTATGAAATTAGTTAGATTTTGTTTCCTTTACATTCCACATGTAAGTGATACCATACAGTATTTCTTTTCCTGTCTGACTTATTTCACTTAGAATAATACCCTCCAGGCTCATCCTTAGTGTAGAAAATGGCAGGAGTTCCTTCTTTTTTATGGCTGAATAATATTCTATTACATACGTATATCACATTTTCTTTGTCCATTCATTTGTCCAAGGACATTTAGGTTGTTTCCAAATCTTGGCTATTGTGAATAATGCTGCAATAAACACGGATGTGCGGAGGAAGATCCTTAACCTTTTTTGCGTCACAGATCTCTTTGAAAACTGTTGAGTTTCTCCAATGAAAACATCCTTAAGCCACACAACATTTTGCATATGATTTTAGGAAACTCTCTCAGCTTTGGGCAATCCCTGGCAAATTTCCAGGGACTTTGACGCAAGGGCAGTGGAAGTCAGTAAATTTGACTGTATTTGTGGAACGTTGACACCAACCTTTAAAGCAGAGAGGGGAATAGAAGCCTCTCTGGGCTTCTGGGCTGGTTATTGGAGCTGGATGGGGTTAACCATGACCTGGTCTCCTCCATCCACCTTCGCAGGGGTCTTTGGACATTGGCTCGTTTGTGAGCCTGTCTTTTGGGGGTCAGAAAATGGCTGCTGCTGCCTTAGGCTCCTAGTGTGTAGGGTCACCTGGCTAAAGAAGAGGACATTTCCTCCCATGGATCTCATATTATTTGGAAGAAAACACCTTCCCCTGGAGCCCCTCGACTTCTGCTTCCCCCAGCAGACTTCCCCATAGGATCCTCTGGCCGGAATTGGGTCACGGGCCAGTGCTTGATCTCCAAGGAAGGTGGCGATGGTATCTGGAAACTTCAGCTGCAGCCCTGGGGTCGGAGCAGGGTTGTCTGGGGACCATCTGCACCGTCTGCCTTACAGACATCAGGTGGCCTCGGCCCAGACTTCTCTCACATCAGCATCCCAGCCCCATCCCTCCATGACTCTTCCACAAGTCTTTCTTTATAGAGTAAAATGTATTAAATTAATACTGCAGTGAAATTGATGCTTTGGGAACACATGCCTGGTGCAGCCTGTAGCTTCCATGTCAGTAGGTCCAGCTGTCCCAGTTTGAGAGACCCAGAGGTAATAAATACATTGCAGCATTCACTGAAAAGCTTTTCGAGAAACAGAGGGACTCCAACAAAAAACTGAACCCCCAGATTTTCGGGTTCCAAGCTCCTTGGATGGAGATGGTGGTGGAAAACATGAAATGGTGGCAGGCAGGACTTTATCAGGATGGAGGGAGTGAGGCGCTTGGTCAGTCCCGGATTGGGATGGCCCAGGTGATGAACAGAGATGATTCCTCTCACATGATCTCTGGGGAAGAAGGCTCTGTACTCTGCAGTCAACTTGGTAGCCATCCGGTGATAGTCAGCTGAGGCAGATTTAGAAATCACTGTCTCTCACTGAGCCCACACTGTTCCCCAAGCTCTCTCCCGACCACTCATCATGTACTCGAGCCTCACAACAGCCTTGTAAGATAATATTAATATACTTTCCTCATGTCACATAAGGAGGAAATTCAAAGCTCGCTGAGGTAAGCAACCTGACCCAGGCCATTCAGCTCATGAGTGGAGAGCTAGATCTGGACCCCAGGTCTGACTTGAGGGCCCTTGAGACAGAGTGAGATGTCTCCTCATTAGCTGTGTGAAGTGGGGCCCACACTCCCACACTCACAGCCTCCCACCTCTTCCTCAGCTTCCCACTGTGGGGTCGCAGCCTCCATGTTGGAATGGCCACCACGTGCTCTCTCCTGATTTGGTTGTCTTTTGCTTCTGTTCCCACCACACCCAACACATACACACTAGGACAGCCTGTGGTACTACTCTGGTCTCACAAAGCAGGCAAGAGGCCTTGTACAAGGTCTTTCCCATTTGGGGGTGTGGGAGGCAGGTGGCATGCCCCTCCTTCCCCGCCCCAACTCCTGCTGTGGTGGCCGCCAGTGCTGTGTCTGCACCCGGCTTTCCCTCTCACTGAACCTCAGTAGAGAAGGAGGAGAGTGAATGCTCCCAATTTGCAACTCTTCATGCACAAAACCACAGGCTAGGTCCGCTCCCCGTCAATACATTTTGTAGTATCTAATACTACTGGTTTTGAGACTTCCCTGGTGGTCCAGTGGTGAAAAATCCACCTTGCAATGCAAGGGACGCTGGTTTGATCCCTGGTCGGGGAACTAAGATCCCACATGCCACGGGCCAGCTAAGCCCGCGCGCCACAACTACTGAGGTCGTGTGCCTCAGCGAGAGAGCCCGCGTTGCCGCAAACTACAGAGCCCACGTGCTCTGCAGCCCTTGCACCCTGGAGCCCGCGTGCCACAACCAGAGAGAGAAAACCCCCACGCCACAGCTAGAGAGAAGCCCACAGACAGCAACAAAGAACCCGCGCACCACAAGGAAAGATCCAGCACGCCACAACTAAGACCCGATGCAGCCAAAAATAAATAAATAAATAAAAATAATAATACTACTGGTTTTCAGCACCTTGACTTTTGAAAGAAAAGGTGCTTTCCAGGTAGGTGAGAGGTGAAGATTTGTCAGAGTTTTGCAGTGAGCCAGCTCTTCTCCCAAGTGGCCATGGTTAGGTGTGGGCAGGATGAGAGCTGGGATGCAGCCCCCAGATCCTGCCAGAGCTTCAGGGTGACTGCTCAGAGGCTGGCCCTGGGGGAGGGGACGGGCATGGCTGGGAAAGCCTGTTTGTTCTTTGCTGACCAGAGAAGGCTGCAGTGCACATCTGGATTTAATCAGCTGTCCGGAGGTTACTAAATACTAAAATGCCCACAGAAAATGCTGTTGGTTTGCCAGTTCAGAGCCAGGTTAGAGGTGCATGTCTTTTGCCACCCTGGGGCATGGTATTTAATCAGAGGGGGTTTGTTTTTTTTTCCAGAGATTGGCTGGAAGTTGGCTTTCCAGGGGATAACATGTTTTGGACTTCGAATCAACGGGCTCTTTTCAAACAAGTTCCTCCTTGTGGCCAGGATTTCTCTCCCAATGCCAAGGGAACAACTCCTCCCAGGGGTCCTGACAGGTCCCTCCTGTAACTGCTGGAGATGAGTCATGCGGAGGGAGAGTCTGGCTCCAGGGCTGAGAGTTGGGGGCTGTGGTGCTGGAGCTGGGCTGGCAGCTCTCAGGCAACAGGCCAGGCTTCGTCCTCCATCTGCCAAGAAGGGCCTCTGTCTTGTTTTCCTCAGCTACGCTTCTGTGTAGCCGAGAGGGGTCTAATTGCCCAAGAATGTGACATTTTTCAGTTGCCTCGAGCTGGATAATCTTCCTGTCCGTGCTTTCTGGAGTGTGCACCAAGTATAATGCTGCCTGCTTTGCGGATACCAAGGGGTAGAATACAGAAACCCTGCCGTCTAGAATGGAATACTCCAGCTGGGAAGACAAGACTTAGACATCTTCCGTGAAATGATAAGACTTAAACAACAGAGCAAGAGTCATCCCTGGTTGGGACACAGCTAACTGAGGAGAGGCCAGCGACTTTAGAAGGAGGTTGAGCTTTCTGTGGTGGGTGAGAAGTAGGAAGGTGGGATGGGGGGAGGGGCAGGAGAGCTTCCACAAAGGGATCAACCATGCTGGGCTTTAAAGACTTATGGATTTTGGACAGCTGGTCATAAAAATGATTCCAGCCACTTAGTGAGCTCTGATCAGGTATAAGCACTCTACTACTAAGCATTATGCAGATATTATTAATTCAATCTAAACAGCTTTATGGTGGATGCTACTATATCTATCTGACAGATGAGAAAACTAGTTCAGAGACATTAAGAAACACGTCCAAAGTCACACAGCTAGTAAGAAGGGGATCTAGAATTTGAACAGAAGTGAGTCTAGTTCCAAAGTCTGTATTCTGGTGGCTCTTGGGAGACAGCTCTCCATGTGCCTCTTGTGTTTCTCTTTGTCTTATGAGCGAACCGGCGGCTTTTTGTTTGGTGTTATCTTTTCCAAGATGTTTTTATAGCGAACTATCTTGGAGGATAGCAATGATGTCTCCTTTCAGAGCAAGGGGTAGCACGCTCACTGCTCATAAAAAATTCAGGTTCCCTAAGCCCTGATTCCTTTCCTGTAGTGAAATCTACTGTGTGAGCAAGTGTTCACTGGCCCTATTCTTGCTGCTCTGTGGGGGCTGTAGCTTGGGAAACCAGCACTGAATGTGCTGATGCTAGGCTGCTTGCTGCACCATGAGTGGGAAATCCTTTGTCTTTGACCCAGGAGTCTCGTAGCTTCTGTGAGTGACATCCATGAAACTGTGAGTGACTCAGTTGCTAGCTTGCAAGTGGGTCAAAATCTCAGACCCTTCATAGTTCTTGACAGGTGTGTGTGTGTGTGTGTGTGTGTGTGTGTGTGTGTGTGTGTGTTCTCCCTGACATGTGGGGAGAGGGAAGGCCCTGGGTGAGGGGTGGAACTTTGAAGGTCAAGCTGTGGACGCAGGAAATGGAAGCCTTTGGTTGAGGATCGGTGTGTACATGGGTTTGCCCAGTGTAGAGGGTTTGTGTGAAGGAGGAGAGGGAGACAAAGCTGAAGGAATAAATTATAGATAGCTTCTGAACTTTCTACAAACCGCAAACACAAGGATTATGAGGAAAGACTGCCAGAAATATGGTTGGCGCCTGGGAATGTTTCTTCAGTATCACCTAGGAATACATTTTAATGTGGCCCAACGGCAGTTGCTGACAACATACTCAGAGCACTTGGCTCCAGGGATGCCATGGTCCACACCCAGTCCTGCCATGTTCCCCCGCCTCATGGTTTATGGACCAGCTGTGACCCTAATTTTCCACCTCCTTTCCCATTTCTCTGTTCCAAGGCAGATATGGGCTTCAGTGGAAAGCACTTGAAGCAGCCTCAGCCCTCCGGTGTCTGGCTCAGAGCTGGTGTTTGAAATGCAGTACTTTGCTCTGTCTGGACTGGTTGGTTTGCCTGAACTGTGGTTGAGGATGGTGGCCAGCCTGGCACCCTTTCCTCTGTCAGCCAGACTGCATCCTGCCCATCTGACTCCAGCTTTTAGCCTTCTCCACCCTCGTTCACAGGCCCAATCAGGCCCCAGCTGTTCTCTTTTCCTGCCCAGTTTGGGCTGTAACCTGCCAAGTTCCACTGACCAATACTGGGATGGATGGTGACAAGGATGGCGGATGGCAATCCAGTAGGAGTGGAAGACAGCTAGGGCTGTTTGTACAATCTTCCCCACGGCAGAGCTTACACCTAGGACCATGTCTTCTCTTTCCCTTTTTTCCTGGTTTTGTGGAGGCATTCCTTCCTGCCTCTGCCCCTGCCCGCAGCATAATTCTTTCCCTGGGTGTGGAGATACACTTAAAATCTCAATTGATGGTGAAGTTGGTTCAAAAGCCATGCTGGGACCTGAACCTATGGAAGGGCCAGGTTGAGACCAGAGCAGCTGTTGGTGCTCTGCCTGCATCTTCTTGGACCTCACCATTTCCGTTCATGCCTGTCCTACTTCCAAATGCCAATACTGAATCTCTTTACACGAGGACTTGCTTTGCTGCCAAGACCCTCTTTTTCCATGTGCCAGGCAGGCTAGAAACGCCAGGGCGTGAACGTCTTCAGGAAACAGAGAGAAAAGAATGAAAAAATGAACTGAGTCTCAGTGAGTTACCGTAAAACTCAAATGGTCTATAATATATGTGTAATTGGAGTCCCTGAAAGAAGACAGGGCACAAAAATATTTGAAGAAATTGTTGCATCCTATTTCATTGTATTAATGACTATACTTTATTTAATCATTCCTTATTGTTGGCATTTAGGTTATTTCCAATTTTATACCATTAGAAATAACATTCTAATGAACACTCTTGTTCATAAATCTTCATGTGTCTTTCAGTTTCCTTGGGATAAATGCCTACGAGTGTGTATGTTGGTCCAAAGGATATAAACATTTTAAAGACTCTTGAGACTTTTTTCAAATGGTTCTTCAGAAACATTGACCTGTTTACCCTCCCACACGCAGACTGGAAGGTGCCTGTTACCCTATACCCACACACACATTAGCTGAACTGTGCCCGTTTGATAGGCAGAGTGGTGTTTTTATTGTTGCGAGGTTGCATTTCTTTGGTTATTACTGAAGTTGAACAGTGCTTTTATTTTCCATTTACAGAGCTATCTGCTCATGTCCATTTCCCTCTTAAACATTGTGTTATCCATCTTTTTCTCACTGATATATGAATTTTTCTTTATAGATTAACTTTCATCTGTCATCTTTCAAATTTTCGTATTTGTCTTTGGCATTTTGGATCAGTTCCCATCATATTTCATTGCTAGTCATCTTTTTGACTAATAGTACCAAAATATATTGATGTTTTCCAGCCCACAGTTCACCTATCTGTTGTCATATGCTATTGCTAGGGTTAAGGGTAATGAGGATAAAAGACCTTTATTCAGTAATGACTTGGGCAAGAAGCATGCATACATGGCTGCTGTGTATAGTTGTGCAAGGTGTGCTTGCCCAAGGATGCCAGGAGTCCCCTCTCCCTCCCTCAGTGGGGGTCAGTATCAACCTTGGAACACCTTGTAATTCTCAGAAAGACATATTAGTCAGTGTTCTCCAGAGAATATATATATATATTCAAGCATGCATATACCTATCCAAGCATACACATATAGGAGATATATATATTAGGGTCCTCTGTATCTGCTGGTTCTGAATCTGTGCACATGAAGGGTCAACTGTACTACACCATTTTATATAAGCGTATATAAAGGACTCGAGCAACTGTAGTATCCCCAGGGGTCTTGCAACCAATCCCCTGCCAATACTGAGGGATGATTATATGTGTGTGTGTGTGTGTGTGTGTGTGTGTGTGTGTGTGTATTTATAGTTTCTTTCTTTTCTTTTCTTTTTTTTCTATAAGGAGTTGGTTTGTGTGATCATGGAGGCTGACAAGGGCTATCAGGGTGGAGACCCAGGGAGAGCTGATGTTCCAGTTTGAAGGCCAGCAGGAAGAGCTGCAGAGAAAGTCTGAAGGTAGTCTGCTAGAAAATTCTCTCTTCGGGGAGGTTTGGTCTTTTGTTTATTCACTGCCTTCAACTGATTGAATGAGGCCCATTCACATTATGGAGGGCAATCTGCTTTACCCTAGTGATTAAAATTGTAGTCTAATCTACTGTTGAAGTCTACCCATCTAAATGTTAATCTCATCCATAAAACGCTCTCACAGAAACACCGAAAATAATGTTTTTTAAAAAATATCTGTTTATTTATTCATTTATTTATGGTCTGTTGGGTCTTAGTTGCGGCACGTGGGATCTTTTTGTTGCAGCGCACAGCCTCTTTGTCGCAGTGCACGGGCTCTTTGTTGAGGTGCGTGGGCTTCTCTCTAGTTGTGGTGCATGGGCTCCAGAGCATGCAGGCTCAGTAGTTGCAGCACACGGGCTCTGTAGTGGTGGCACGTGGGCTGTGTAGTTGTGGTGTGTGAACTCCGTAGTTGTGGCGTGTGGGCTTAGTAGCCCTGCAGCATGTGGGATCTTAGTTGCCTGACAGGGATCAAACCTGCGTCCCCTGCATTGTAAGGCGGATTCTTAACCACTGGACCACCAGGGACGTCCCTGGAATAGTATTTGACTAAATATCTGGGGAATGCTGCCATCTATATCTCTAATAACTATATCTATCTGGTATAGAGATAACTGCTTTTATTCATGTCTATATTTCCAGTACTTAGCATGGTTGGTGAGCAACAGATATTGAATGAATGAATGAACAAATGAATGAACACTAACTGAAATGCTCAGACACTGTGAGTGCCAGAATTAGGATCAGAATTCACGTCCTCTGGAATTCAAGTCCTATGTGTTCTCTTCCCGATTCATCAACATTTGGGTTTCCAGAGGCAATCATAAAGGTCAGTTCTTCCAGAAGACTCTCCAGCCCTAGGGATGATTCCTTGCTGAACTGGCTTCTGGTACCAGCCAGACTCTGCATCTATTGTCTCAGGGCTCTTTACAAAGCCAAGCAGAATTATCCCTTAAACAATCGCTTCCTTAAAATCCGCTGAATTATTAACAATGGAGAGGCTACTGCTGGGGAAGAACAAAAATCCCTGCGGGCTGTGCTTTGACTTGCCTGTCCTGAAACCTCATGGAGTAAAGGATGCCAGAAGAATATTGCCAAGACCTGGGACCAAAATCAAGGTAATTAAATAAAATCTCAGACTCTTCCTAAGGAACAAACAAAACTTTTCATAAGGGGTAATTGTTAGGAAATCTGTAGGTACTTTGCAAGTCTTAGAGGCTGGTTCATATTAGCTGACGCTATTCTCCTTAATTGCTTCCCTTTAAACACATTGACTGTTTTTGCTTTGGTCTCCCCTGCCTCCCACCTTTTTCTTCTCTGTGGAAGCTACAGTTGATTCAACTCACTAAGGTTTTACCAAGAATGAATAATAGGCCTTTGTGGGAACATGAAATGTAAGTTGTGGCCTCACCCTCAATGTAATGAAGCTAATAGCAGATAACTTAAAATGTTCCAGGCAACGTGTTAAGCATTTTACATTCATTTAATTTCCTTCTCACAATGACCCTAGGAAGTAGTAGTCTTATTATTTATTGTTTCCACTTTACAGATGGGGAAACTGGGAACAGAGTTCTAATATCTCGCCTTGGTCAAACAGCCAGGATTCAAACCCACATTCGCCTGACCTCAAAGCCTGAGGTCTTAGCTGTTGCATTGTATTCCTCTCATCTACTTGGTGATTTACACAATGGAACTCTTAGTATGAAATCTTAGGACACAGAGAAACCATATAAAAATTGTTAAAATAAATTAATACTTCAATGTAAAACGATTAATAATGGATAAATCTTTATAATCATGCATAGATATAGGTATAGAAGATTTTTATTATCAATTATTAGTATTTTTGGAGTAGTTCAGGCCCATTATAACTTTTTCTTTTCAAATAGCCTAGAAGGGTACAAGATGAAAAAGGAAAGTCTTCCATGTATATTGTGTATTTGCTCTGTTATTTGAGAATATTCAATTCTGCTATAGGAGAAAAGAAAACAAATAGAATGGATGAAACTTAGAGGGGAGGTTAAGTACAGATAGTGAGTAAACAAGTAGCTTGTGAGATCCCAGAACTTATTCCTCTTACAACTGGAAATTTGTCCCCTTTAACCAATATCTCTCTCTCCCAGTTTTCAATCCTTGATCTACCTGGAATTTATTTTAGTGTAGGGGGAAATAAAGGTTCCAGCTTTACTTTCTCCCAAATGTTTAGCCAGTGTTCCCTTTGTTGAATAATCTAACTTCCTCTACTGTTTTGAAATGCTAACTTTATCATATATAACAATTCCATATGTATTTGAATCTCTTTTGCATTGATGTGTCTCTCTGTTCTTGTGCTGGTCCCAAACTTTCAATTACTGTAGGTTTATGTTATTTAAAAATATATGGTAGGGCAATCCTTCCCACTCTACAGCAGTTATTCTTTTTAAAATATTTTTTCATGGAGTATCCTGCATGTTTATAGTCCATATGAAACCCATACTTTTTTCCTTTAGAACAGATTTGTCTAGTCCCACTAATAATCATGTTAGTTTTAAAAAAATTGAGATCAGATTAAATTTAGAGATAATTGAACAATTTTGAGATAATTTAAAGTTTAGAGATAATTGAGTTGATATTTTATTACTATTGCCTTGCCTTGTTTAATATTAAAGTATATAATTCTATTTATTTGAATCTTATTTTGTGCGTCTTAGAAATTTAAAGTTTTTTTTCTGGTAGGTCTGTACATTTCTTATACGATTCTCAAACATTTTGTCTATTTTGTGCTTTGATTAACAAGATATTCTTTGTTATAGTTTTGAATTGGTGGTGGTTCCTCTCTGAAGCAGTGGTATAATAGCATAGCATAGGCTTTTGGTGCCTTATTGCCCAATTTAAATATGATCTTTAGCTTTGTGAATTAGGGCAAGTTATTGAATCTCTCTAAGTGCCACAGTTTCCTTTTCCGTAGAATGAGGATAATCATAGTGCTTACCTCAGGGAATTGTTTAGAAGATTAAGCAAATTATTTTTGAAGAGTTCTTTGAAAAGTGCCTGCCACATAGGAAGCTCTTGAGATGTTAATTATGTTGCAGAGCTATTGATTTCTATCAACTAATTTCACAATTAACCACTTTACTGAATTTTCTTATTTTTTTCTAACAGTTCTTCAGAGAGTCCTCTGGGTAATCAAGGTGTATTGCCATTTTATCCACCAACTTTAGAAGGTATCTCTTAGTTCCCTCACTGCGTAAAATGAGGAAATTAGTGCTCAATTCACTTCCCTCCCTCCATACCTCCTTCCTCTCCCCTTCTCAGCTTCACCCAGCATACTATTACTTTTCATCATTATACTATGTTCTATAAATGGAATGAAAATGCTTTGGTACATTCTTTGGTACATACATATACATGATTCTTAACCTGGGGCCTTGGAGAAGATGGCAGTGGCAAGGGGAGTGGCCATGAAATAGTTTTTCATTTTCTCTGAATTCTCACATAAAAGCAGACAGAACAACTAGGTAATAAGTAAATAACTTATGGACAACATTTACAACAGAACTAGGTTGTAAGGAATCTCCAGGAACCCCAAAACACAAGCAGGAGAAGACAAACCACTAGTAACCTCAGAAACTGTATTGTATCAGTATCTGCAAAGAATAAACCACAGGGAAGTAACAGACTATCTTACAGGCCCGAGACCAGGAGAAACCCAATAGATGTTCACTGACAAGCATGGAAAGCCAATTTGGGAAAAGAACCAAATGTGAGAAGACTTTTACCCTCCACTATTGAATGAATACAAGGAGCTCATGGTAAGATCTGAAGGGGTTGGATCAGCCAGAGCTCCCATCCAGCAGTTTGAGGGGAAACTGTTGGGAGAAGAATAAAAAATGACTGTGATAGGGAAAATAGAGAGGAAGGAAAGAGAAGGTCCAGGAAAAAATGAGAGAAGAGAATAGACAGAAAGTCTTAGAAATCAAGGCATTATATTTTTGAACAATCTTCACCTTTCAAAAAAAAAGAGAAAACCCACCATCACCAGCACCAATAACAAAACAACCGTTACTGATGTCTACACTGAATGGAAACTCTATGAGGTTAGCAAAACTATGTTAATTTTTCTTTCAGGAAAATAAACTTCACATAAAAATAAAGAACAGAAAATTATTGAGGTCAAATTGCATACAAAGTTATTATAAGAAAAAAAGAATGAGGAGCAGAATGATATCCCTATAAACAATGAATGCATGCCAGGAAGACCTGCCTACAGATTAAAATGGTACCCTTTTATTTCAAAATGAGCTAAAGCATATTAGTAAAATAATACCAGACATGAAAGAACACATAAATCAGAAATAGAAAATTCAGAAGTGAGGTGACACAGAGAATTAGGCAAAATGAGGAGTCAGAAGAATATGTTCCAAAGATGGAACAAGACAAAACCCTAGAAGGACTAGCAAAGTGGAGATAGTCTACTCAATAAAGATTTCAAGGTAATGATCATAAAGATGCTCAAAAAACTCAGAAGAATAGATAAACATCGTGATAAGTTTAACAAAGAGTTAGAAAATATAAAGAAGAACCAATCAGAGTGGAAGAATACAATAACTGAAATAAAAAGCACGCTAGAAGGAATCAACAGTATATTAAATGATACAGAGGAATGGATAAGTGAACTGGAAGACAGAGTAGTGAAATCACCCTCTCTGAACACAAAAAAGAAAAAAGAATTTTTAAAAATGAGGATAGTTTAAGAGACCTCTGAGACAACATCAAGCATACTAACAATCACATTATAGGGTTTTAGAAGGAAAAGAGAGAGAGGAAAGGGCAGACAACTTATTTGAAGAAATAATGGCTGACAACTTTCCTAACCTAGGGAATGAAACAGACATCCAGCTCCAGGAAGCACAAAAAGTCCCAAATAAAATGAAACTAGGGCTTCCCTGGTGGCGCAGTGGTTGAGAGTCCGCCTGCCGATGCAGGGGACACGGGTTCGTGCCCCGGTCTGGGAAGATCCCACATGCCGCGGAGCGGCTGGGCCCGTGAGCCATGGCCGCTGGGACTGCGCGTCCGTGCTCTGCAACGGGAGAGGCCAAAACAGTGAGAGGCCCGAGTACCGAAAGAAAAAAAAAAAAAAAAAAAGATGAACCTAAAGAAGTCCATACCAAGACGTACTATAATTAAAATGGCAAAAATTAAAGATAAGAGAGACTATTAAAAGCAGCAAGGGAAAAGCAACTAGTTATGTACAAGGGAACTCCCATAAGACAATCAACTGACTTTTCCGCAGAAATTTTGCAGGCCAGAAGGGACTGGCACAATACATTCAAAGTAATGGAAGGAAAAAACCTAAAGCCAAGAATACTCAACCTAGCAAGGCTCTCATTCAGGTTTGAAGGAGATATAAACAGTTTCACAGATAAGCAAAAGCTAAAAGAATTCAGCATCACCAAAACAGCTTTACAAGAAATGTTAATGGGACTTCTGTAAACAGGAAAGAAAAGACCACAACTAGAAATATGAAAATTACAAAGGGAAAAGTCTCATTGGTAAAGGCAAACTTACAGTAAAGGTGGTAGATAAACCACTTACAAATCTAGTAGGAAAGTTAAAAGACAAAAGTAGTAAAATCATCTATATCACAATAAATAGTTAAGGGATGGACAAAACAAAAAGATGTAAAATGTGAGGTCAAAAAGTAAATGTGGGTGCAGGGTGAATATTAGAACACATTTAAACTTAAGAGATCATCAATTTAACATAATTTTACATCTATCTATCTATCATCTATCTATCTATGTATCTATATACACACACACACACACATATACATATCTACAAACCAAAAACCTATAATATATACACACACACACAAAAGAAAGGAATCCAAACATAATACTAAATACTAATACTGATCCAGTCTCTGGATCCAGATGCCCATTTGCAGGCAGGACTGCAGCATGAGTACACATTCAGCAAAGTCTAGACTACCTGTTCTTCAGTAGATAAAGAAAAAGAAAGGGATGGAGGGGAAATTTTGAAAAGTCTTAAAATTTTGAAGAATTAGCAAGATTAAACTAGAATGTTTAAGGATGCAGATTTGGGTGATAAAATGGTTAGCTAAGGAAATGATTACTTATAATCACCAGGAGGGTTGAAATTGGGATGTTGAAAATGGAGGAGTTTCTGGGTGGGCGGCAAAGTTCTATTTCTTGAGCTGAGTGAAGATTAAATGGATATTCTCCACATAGTAATTCACTAAGCTATACTTTTGTTTTGTGGTTTTCCTGAATCTTTATTTTTCAGTAAGAATAAGGCACTAGCAAAGGTGTTTACAATTTTCTGATTCACATAAATATTATTTCATGTGGAACATTGATGTGCAGTTGGAAAGAAATGTAGTCCTATGTCACAAAAACTGAGCTTCATGAAGCAGACTGTTCCAAACATCAAGATCAAATGGATTGCCATCTCACATTCACAATGACTCAAAATCATTCTGCATTTTAGTTAGCTTCATATTTGGGTTCTGATTTTCTTATTTTCACCTCCCTCTACCCCTGAATTTCTGTTTGCCTTTTTTCTTGCGGACAAAAGCAGCATATAACTTCAAGTTATCACCAAGTCCGCCCAGCTGCTTAATCAGACTATCAATGTGAATCCATTCCTTCTTGAAGAGTTGTTCTCAGAGCTCTCCAATTTTTTGTTTTAACTGGGCTGATTACTTCCTAGGCTGTTGCATGACAATTATCCTAGGCTTTTTTCAAAAATTGGGCTACTGGTTTAGGTCCCCTGTTTACTAAGTCTCATGTTTTCCTTTTTCTTGGATTCCTTCATTTTCTTTTTGATTTGCTGGTTACTTTTAAAAGAATTTATTTTCCAAAAAGATTGTGTGAGAGGTCATTTTTTAAGTTCTTGTATGGGAAACAATGTCATTATTTTTACCTCACACTTCATTGAGAGCTTGACTATGTACAGAATATTAGGTTTGAAATAATTTTTCCCTTAGAACTTTGAGAACTATTTTCTAACATATTATTGTTGCTGATACATGTGACACTGATCGAATTCTTGTCCTTTATAGTTAACTTTTTTCTTTTTTTTTTCTTTTGGTCTCAGGACAAAAGGATCTTTCCTTTGTCCTTGATGTTCAGAAACTTCACAACGATGTATGCTAGTGTGGGTCTTTTTATTTCTCTGCTCTGTACCTGCTGAACACTTATAATCTCAAGCTATCTTTCTTTAGCTCTGAGAAATTTTCTTTTGTTATTTATTTCCTATTTTCATCTCCTGTATTTTCACTATTTTCTCTTTCTGAAACTCATATGGGGGATAATTCCTGGATAAGTCCTCTATATGACTCAACATTTTGCTTATACTTTCTACTTCTTGGACTTTTGCTCTATATTCCAGGAGATCTCTGTGACTTTGTCTTGTAGCCTCTCTAATAACCTAAAAATATTTATTTATTTATTTTTTTATTGTTCCTTTTTTACAGAAGCCTGTTTTCTAGGCACTGTTGTCTTAAATCTCTCTAGGTATACTGACTAAAATTAGTTTTTAGTTTTGAGGTCAGATGTTTGGTCATCTAGGTCCTTCTAATTTGTACCATTGCTTTTTCATGTTGTATAGGTCTGCAGATCCTTTGCAAGGAAGTTGTTGTTGTGAGCCTGGAACTAGCGTGTGTGGACTGGTAGCATTTGCTATAGGGTAGATGGGAGAGGAGACAAATGCTAACTGAGAAGGGCTTGACTCTGGGTTTATATAATAGTCATGGTTCTTTGGATGTGAAGGAAACTTACAGAAAAGATACGGGGTAGTGTATAAAGCTTAGGGTAAAACAGAAGAACCAGGGTCAGGGTAAGATAGGAGCGGGGACCAACAGTAACCAGAATATCACTGGGGATTTACCTCTAGGCAATAACCAAGGTTTAGGAACCAACAGTTTCTTCAGGGTGGAAGAAAGAACTTGAGCTCTATTTGGTCTTTGTGTTGGTCTGTTAGATGATCTGATTGGCCTCATTTGGGTCAGGTATTCACCCCTTGGTCAAGAGGTGAAACTTCGGTCTGCAAGTTTCTTGACTGACCAGACTGTAGGCAATGCAAGATGAGTGGGTCCCCAAAGCAAAATTGGGGTTCTAAAAGAAAGGGAGATGCATGCAGGTCAGGCAAAAGGAGAGGTGCCCACTGCAGTTTTTAGCACATGAACCAGCAATCCTGGTCCTCCCTGAAAAGTTCATTCACTCTCTTTAGTAGTTTCTTGTTTTTTTCCAAGGAGAATTCCTTCAGCTGACAGTTGTTCTCAAAATGTAAATGTGTAGCCAACCCTTCCAGGCACAGACCTTCCATTTATCATGTGGATTTCTGCTCTCCTTCCCACTCTCACTCTCTATTTCTGCTGACCTTGATCTCAGAGCCCCCAAAATGGCTCCACCCTTAGTTACAGCTTTCTCTACTGTACTAAACAGAGATTTTACTCCTTCTTCTCTGCTTTTAAAAACTGAAGTAGAGTTGATTTACAGTATTGTGTTAGTTTCAGGTATATAGCAAAGTGATTCAGATATATATATATATATATATTCAGATTATTTCCCATTATAGATTATCACAAGATATTGAATATAGTTCCCTGTGCTATACAGTAAATCCTTGTTGCTTATCTGTTCTATGTATAGAAGTTTGTATTTATTAATCCCATACTGCTAATTTATCTCCCCACCTCACTTTCCCCTTTGGTAACTGTAAGTTTGTTTTCTTTGTCTGTGAGTCTGTTTCTGTTTTGTATATAAATTTATTTGTATTATTTTTTAGATTCCACATATAAGTGATATCATATAATACTCATCTTTCTCTGTCTGACTTATTTTACTAAGTATAATACTCTCTGGGTGCAGCCATGTTGCTGCAAATGGCAATATTTTATCCTTTTTTACGACCAAGTGATATTCCATTCTGTGTGTGTGTGTGTGTGTGTGTGTGTGTGTGTGTGTGTGTGTGTGTCTTCTTAAGATAATTGTCTTGATGGGCACTTGGGTTGTTTCCATGTCTTGGCTATTGTAAATAGTGCTGCTATGAGCATTGAAGTGAATGTGTCTCTTAGAATTAGAGTTTTTGTTTTTTCTGGATATATACCCAGGAGTGGGATTGCTGAATCATATGGTAGTTCTGTTTTTAGTTTTTAAAGAAACCTCTGTATTATTTTCCACAGTGGCTGCACCAGTTTACATTTCCACCAACAGTGAATGAGTGTTCCTTTTTCTCCATTCCCTCTCCAGCATTTGTTTATTGTAGACTTCTTTTTTTTTTTTTTTCAGTACGCGGGCCTCTCACTGTTGTGGCCTCCGCCGTTGCGGTGCACAGGCTCTGGACGTGCAGGCTCAGCGGCCATGGCTCACGGGCCCAGCCGCTCCGCGGCATGTGGGATCTTCCCAGACCAGGGCACGAACCCGTGTCCCCTGCATCGGCAGGTGGACTCTCAACCACTGCGCCACCAGGGAAGCCCTTTTGTAGACTTCTTGATGATAGCCGTACTGGCCAGTGTGAGATGATACCTCATCGTGGTTTTGCTTTGCATTTCTCTAATAATTAGCATCTTTTCATGTGCCTGTTGGCCATCTGTTTGTCTTCTTTGGAGAAATGTCTGTTTAGTTCTTCTGCCCATTTTTTGATTGGGTTGTTTGCTTTTTCAATATAGAGTTGTATGAGCTGTTTGTATATTTTGGATATTAACCTCTTGTCAGTCACATCATTTGCAAATATTTTCTCCCATTCTGTAGCTTGTCTTTTCATTTTGTTTATGGTTTCCTTTGCTGTGCAAAAGCTTTTAAGTTTGATTAGGTCCCATTTTTGTTTCTATTTCTTTTGCCTTGGGAGACTGATCTAAGAAAATATCGCTATGAATTGTGTCAGAGAATATTTTGCCTATGTTCTCTTCTAGGAGTTTTATGATGTTACGTCTTATACTTAGGTCTTTAAACCATTTTGAGTTTATTTTTGTGTATGGTGTGAGGGAGTGTTCTAACTTCATTGATTTACATGTGGCTATCCACTTTGTTCACTACTATATAAATGAAAGCTACTGTTCAGAAGGGTCAGCACTGCTGAAGCAACACTTAAAATTACCTTAAGCCCATGGGTGCTAGAGAAAGTGTGATTCTCGTACAGAAACTAGATTTTAATGATAAGATATGAACTGTACTATAGGGCATGTTGACTGTGAGGGTGTATTTATTTCTTCAACAAATGTTCACTAAGCACCTTCTTTGTGTCTGGCACAGTGTAAGGCACTGGGGATACAATGGTGAATAAGTCAGTGTGGTGCCTGCCTGCCCTGAGGTTGTAGACTAGAGGGGGAGATGGACATTATCCAAATAACCACCAAACTTAATATAGTAGAATGTATACTGTATGAGAGCAGAAACTTTGCTTTGTTACTGCTGTGTCCACAGTGCCTAGAATGCTTAATAAGTCCTTAATAAATATTTTTTGGACTTGTGATCATCCCTGGGAAGGAAAAGTTGAGAGAAGTCTGAGTAAACCTCAGGAGATCTAGTGTAGACTTGGGGGTTAAGGGCTTCTCTGAGCAAATGATGTTTGAGCCAAGATCTTAAGGATAGATAAGTTCTTTCCTCCCTCAATCCCTGGGTAGGAAAGGAGTGTTTCAAGCCCAGGGGTTGAAGGAGGAAAGAACTTGGCATGTTCTGGCAAATGAAAGGAGGTAAGAATATTGAAATAGTCTAGAAAGGGAGGAGGCAGGAATATGGAGGGAGCCAGGAGTGGAGTGTGAGGCAGGGACTGTTTCTCAGAGATGAAATTTTATAAAGATTGTGGAGCCAGTGAAGGGCTCTGAGCAGAGGAGGGTCAAGTTGAGATTTGTGTTTTAAAGCAATAGCTCAGCAGTCTGTGAATTCAGAGAAACCCATTAGGTGGCAGCTGCTGAAATTTGGACAAGAGAGGACAGTAGTTTGGACTAGAGCCATTATGGGAGAAATGGAGAGAAGTGGATGAAATCAAGAACTATTCTGAAGGTATGTCAACAGGACTTTGGGATGGATTGGATGTGAGGAAAGAGAGAGATGAAATAGTCAAGCTTGACTCCTGAATTCCTGTTTGTAGCTGAATAGATTGGGGTACACCCACTGAAAGGGGGAACTCAGTGAGGTGTTTACTAAGGGTAAAAATTACCTTCTGAAAGCATGAGCCCTTGGATGCCCATAACTGAAGAATTCTGCCTGATTCTCACAAGCTACTTGTTCGCTCATTGTCTATGTTTAACATCTCCCCTAAATTTAACTTAAACTCATATAACTGACTTACATTTTGTGAGTTTCAATCTCCACTTATTTATATTGTCTTTTCTAGCAGAGATAAATATTCTCAGTAATAAAACACACATTAATACTCTATTAAAAGTCTTTTGAGTTCTTTAAAACACCTAGCACAGAGTCTAGTACCTTATAGGCATCCAAAAATAAAGAGTAGCTATGTAACATGTTCATATCTTATATGTAGGTATGTCCTACTGTAGTCAAACAAAATATGTAAAAATCTGGATTGAAAATATATATTAGGTAATGCTTATTCACTATATAAAGTGTTGTTTCACTTTATAAATGATCCTCCGTAGTAAGTTCTCCTGGTATATTTAAAATATGATTCAGTTTACAACAATCATAATTATATATATAATCTTGGGTAAGTCTTACATAAAGTGAGGTACATTTAGATTACATAGGACGTTGTTTGTTATCTCTACTTCTCAGTGGGCTGTTACCTCATCCTGCCTTATAAACAGCACTTGAAAAGGGCAGGAAATTTAACCACTCAAAACCTTGAAACTGGACAGGAGGATTATATCATTTGGGATGCCAGTTTGGTTTTTATTGCAAAGGACAAAATAATAGTGACTTAGACAAGACAGAAGTTTCTTTCTGTGGTAGGCAGAATAATGGCCTCCTCAAAATATCTATGTCCTAATCTCTAGAAACTGTGAATGTTACCTTACACGAAAACAGGGACTTTGTAGATGTGATTAAGGTTACAGACCTTGAGACTGGGATATTTTCCTGTATTATCTGGATGAGCTCTTAAAAGCAGAGAACTGTTCCTGGCTATGGTCAGAGAGGGATGTGATGATGAAGGAGGGTCAGAGAAGTTGACATGAAAAGGACTCAATCTGCCATTTCTGGCTTTAAAGATGGAGGAAGGGAAGGAACCACAAGCCAAGGAATGTGGTGGCCCCCAGAAACTGGAAAAGGCAAGAAAACAAATTCTCCCCACAAACATTCAGGAAGGAAGTTAGCCTTGCCAACACATCTGTATTAGTTTGCCCTGTGAGACCTTGGCCCACTTCTGACCTATAGAATTGTAAAATAATAAATGTGTGTTATCTTAAACCACTTAATTTGTGTTAATATATTATAGCAGCAGTAGAAAACTAATAAAGATTTTGGTACCTGAAAGTTGGGTGCAGCTGTAACCAATACTTAAAAATGTTGAAATAGGTTTGGAATTGAGCAGTGGGCAGAGGCTGGAAAAATTTTAAGGAAGCTAAATTCCTTAGACTGATGGTGGAAATATAGATGTTAAAGTCTCTGCTGATGAAGACTCAGAAGAATCATCGTAGAGAATATCTAAATGGTTGTAAACAGACTATTAATAGAAATCTGGCCCTTGAGGACACTTCTGATGAAGAAGCAGAAGGAGATGAGGCACATGTTATTAGAAACTGGAGGAAGCTGGATCCTTGTTATATAATGGGAAGGTTAGCAGAATTGTGACTTGCATTGATGTGGAAAGCAGAGCCTGTAAATGATGCACGTGGATATTTAGCTGAGGAGATTTCCATGCAAAGTGTTGAAGATGCAGCCTGGTTTCTGCTTATTGCTTAGAGTAAAATGCAAGAGGACAGAGATCATGGTTAAACAAAAAAGACCCAAGACTGGATGTTTTAGGAAACTCTCAGCCTATCCAGATTGCAAAAGATTCTAAAATTGAGAGATTTATTGTTAGGAAAGCATACGCTCTAAAGAAAAAGCCGAGGGTGTGGCTGTACCACCTCAGAAAGATCAAACGTAAGAGTATCCAGTCACACAAAAGGCTTTTTCAAGGGTGTGGCTCACAGAGCCCCTCAATCAAAGCCCCAGATACAGTTGACCTTTAACAACACAGGTTTGAACTGTGCAGGTCTACTTACACACAGATTTTTATCAATAGTAAATACTATGATACTACAAGATCCAAAACCCACAGTTGGTGTGCATGCAGAGCTGTGGGTACAGAGGAACCAAGGATACAGAAGGCCAGCTATAAGTTATATGCATATTTTTGACTCTGGTGGGCGCCCCTAACCACCATGTTGTTCAAGGGTCAACTCTACCTACTTCTGAGAATCCTAAACTCAAATAGGGCAAGTAATTGATAGATTAAAAGAAAAACTCATGGGCTTCCCTGGTGGCGCAGTGGTTGAGAGTCCGCCTGCCGATGCAGAGGACACGGGTTCGTGCCCCGCTCCAGGAGGATCCTGCATGCCGCGGAGTGGCTGGGCCCATGAGCTATGGCCGCTGAGCCTTTGTGTCCGGAGCCTGTGCTCCGCAACGGGAGAGGCCACAACAGTGAGAGGCCCGCGTACCGGAAAAAAAAAAAAAAAAAGGTCAACTGTATCTGAAAAGAACGTCTTATTAAAATAACAATTGGGGGTACACTGAATAGCACAGTAGAAATTTTATTAAATGTATATGAAATGCTAAACTGGTTATTGTTTGAAAAATTTAAATGCTCATAGAGATTCCTGAGGAGCTCACTTTATGTCTAGAGAGGCTCTGGAGGTAGGACAGGTCTTTCATGATCTGTGTGCTAAAAGCTCATAGTACTTTTGAGGAAAACTAACAGGCCCATAATTCTTTTCTGGGAAAAGCAAGATTAGGCGGCTCTTTATTCTTGGTTTCTATTCGGTAGCCTTGTAACCCCGATACCCTGACCACAGCTGATAGGACCAGGGATTGATGGACTGCCTAGTTGATGACTGGCCCAGAGACAGCTACAGGTCAGTTGAGGTTGGAAAGCCAATCCAATCCAATCTACTTTGGGGGAGAGTGAATTCCATTTGCTCCGAGAGATGCTGGCAGTAAAGTGGCACAGAAGCCAAGAGACATGGAGAAAGGAAGTAAATAGAAAGCGTGAAACAATAGTAGTTACACGTAAAAAGAAGCCACAAGCTATAAAATAAGAGAGGGGAGAAACTTAAAGATGACAAAATACTGAAGATTAGTTACACCTCTTGTGGTGGTGCTCCGTTCACAACACCTCTCATCTGATAATGCCCTTCCTTCATCCTCTTAAGCCTCCTCTGTGGCAACCATGTTTGTGCTACATAGCCCCACCTTTCAGGCTTCAGTTGATTGGATCAAGAGTGGCAGTGTCATCCTTCCTGAGCCAATCAGGTGCTCCCTCTTGGGGCTTTGGAACTGGGACTAAAAGATAGTCTGTCTCTCTGTGTGGCTGGAGCAACAGGACGTGGAGCTATGGGGTGAGAAGATGACAAAGCTGGTGTGTGGAGAGAAAAGAAAGAAACAGATGTGCAGTGAGAAGCAGACTTGGAGAAGCCATGTGGAGAGAAGGAGGGAGGCAGTGTGAGAGTTTTGGCTTCTGCTAGCTTTCCATTTCCTGGCTCTGATCCCCCCAAAACATCCCTTAGAGCCTCAAGGTGCCTGTACTTTTATAATATTCACTACCATTTAAAAATTAACATGGCTCAAGGTAGTGTTCAGATTTTGCAAGGAGGAGTCTCAACGAAAACATAGAGCTAGTGTGGTAACCTGCACAAAATTTGTGTTCTCCTTGAAACTTAGTAGGGCAGCTGTCAAGATGGCGTCTTTCCTCTCTTACAAGAAGTTCCCAGCTGGGTATGTCTCATTTTCTTGAAACCCAGAAGGGACTAACAACCATAGCTGGAGAATCTGATGTAATGGAACTAATGGAGTTAGACCTTCAAATATCAAATACCAATTTCTATATGAGGATACTTCTGCTGTTTTCTCTTCTCATTGCCCTTTGTATGTCTGTGTTCTTGGAGGGCAGAGGCTGTCTCAGTGCAGTAGGAATGGGGGACCCCATGCCCATATTCTCAGGTACAGTGTCCCCCTTTCCCTATTTGAAGTCTCACTGTGGTCCTGTCCCTGTGTGCTGACAGAGCTTGGCCTTCCTGGTGAACAGACACTTTAGTACTAAATGTGCGTTCAATGATTGTGACTCTGTTGAGGGCGAAGTTTGTGTTGCTTTCCTTCGCGTACCTTGAACTACCTGGCCCAATACCTAATAGGCCCTCCATCAAAACTTATTGAGTGAAAGACAGAATAAATTGTTTTTCTCAGTGGCAGTTTGAAGGTACCCAAAACAGGATCCAAAACCTGAAACCAAACCACGTAGTAAATTATATAATCTGAGCGTGCAAATGGATAGATGTCCAGTATAATTCATTAGGGTGTTAATTATGATGATGGTGTCTATGCTATGCAAGTTCTTAACCCTCAAGTTGTGAATGCCCTAGTGTGGGAGACAGAGAAGAATATTGGGTCTACGTGTCGTTTCCAGGGATCTTGCTTTTTTCTACTTCAGATTGTGCTTTAATGTTGAGAGAAAAATGATAATCCCACTCCTGCTGGATTCTCCTGGAGAGATGACTTCACAGTTTCTTGGAGGCTTCCACTTATTTCGTCCATCAGAGGAATGTTTATAGTTTTCATGTAAATTTTAATGGGCAGAAACGTCTGTTCCCCATCCAACCGTGATGTCTGTGTATACATGAGAATCCCTGGCTGAGCACAAACCATGTTTTCTGCGTATTGGATGCTTAGGAAAATAATGTAGACCAAGGACAAAGAAGCGAGGTGTCAAGAGGGAGTGAGGAGGAGAAAGGGGAAGTGGTGAATGCGTGAGTGTGCAGGAAAAGTCTCTCTGCGTCAGCTGGTGGTGCTATGTGCGGCCTGTCCCTCCTTGGTGGTCAGGCTGGCCCTGGTGGATCCAAGGCCTACCCCCTTCCTCTGGAGCAGAGCCCGTGGGTCTGGTGAGCCACTTAGCTCCATTTAATGGAGCTGCTCCCTCATAACAATTGTGGGCACCTCTTCCTCCTTGTATGGGAAAGGGCAAATGCACTGGCATGTCACTTTCCTGCAACCCCTTGGCCTTCAAGCCTGGCAGAGCTGGCTTCTCCTTGTTTGCTCCTGTACCTCTAGAGGTTCTTCCCTGCCTCCCATCACCTGAGCTCCTGCTGGAACTTTGAGTTCGTCAGTAGGACTAAACAGAGCATTGGGACTGTCCTCCCATAGCTTGGAATTTGCAGAGGACTCCTGACCACTTTTTTGGCCCTACTTCTCATTCCCCCCGACATGTTCTCCAGCCACCTGAAATTACTTGGAATCACCCAAATGCCCATACTTCTGAGCCTTTTCTGTTTTTTTTAACCTTGGAATGCTTCCTCTTTCCCAGCCCCTGTCCACATGGTGGTGCAAGAACGTGCACAGAACACATGCACACACCACGCTGCCAGTTGCTCTCTGTACTTCAAAACCCAAACTGAAGTTTTCTCTGTGAGATTCTCTCTGACCCACTCGAGCAGAGTTCATCACCCCCTCTTGCTGTCCCACTCTTCTGCACACATACTCTGTGATGCTGTCTGTCACGTCACTTCGCAGTGATGATTTTGGATATGAGGGCTCTGTCCCTGAAGTCAAGTTGCTTGGCTACAAATTACAGCTCCATCATTGGGCTGCATGATCCTGGGCAGGTTACTTAATATCTCCATGCCTCAGTTTCCTAATTTGTAGAATGGGGATGCTGTTAATAATAACCATAAACGTTTGTTGAGAAAATTAAATGAGATGATACAGGTAAATCACTTAGCAAAATACCCGGCTCAATAAAGGGCAGCTATTACTATCAACTCCTCAGTGTTGCTACCCAACCATCTTGTACGGAGACTGTTATGCGCCCTGTATTCCTAGAGACAGGTGTATAATAACTCTTTCACGTTTGTTTGTTGAGGGACATTGTTGAACTGATGGATCCCAGTGGCCTACTCAATCAGGTTCATGTTCTCTGGAATCAGCAGTTGGGGTTCAAATCTTAACTTTACCAGTTTATAGCAATGGGACCTTGGGCAAGTTAATTAAACTTTCTATGTTTTAGTTTAATCATCTGTAAAATTTTAATTATGATAGTACCTAGCTCACAGGGTAGAGATAATCTACAGAGTGCCTAGAATATGGAAAGATCTCAATAAAAGTTAGTTAATGTTATTCTCACTAATGTTATGAGTATTATTACATCTAATACTCATCTTAAATATCATTATTATAAAGTCTTTCTCAATCACTCTCTCTGGAAGGGACCTCATTCTTTAGCCAATCATCCAATATAATTATTAAATGCCAGCTATAATCCTGGCACCGTGCTAGACACCTGCTGTGCAGTGGTAAATAAATCATATATGATCTCCACCTTCATATAAGTTGGGGTTTTAGAGAGCGCTAAATCTCAATGTGTTTTCAGAGTTCTCAACCCAGTGAGATACAGATTAACGAGACACAGATAGAGATCAAAATGTGAGCTTACTTACAACCATGTAGGAAAGGTGTTAACTGCCCAGGTCCTCAACCCAACTACAGTTCATTCTTTTAGCCTTTCTAGATTTATCATTGAAGAATTCTTGGGTCACTACAATTGGCTAAATCAAAGCTTTAGCCTTAGGCTGGTTGTGACTCCTTGTGTTAAATAGTGTCATTGATTTTTCTGTTGCTGAAGGAAGGAACCTCAGGGAAAAACATCATGTTGGTTTGGAAGCCAAATATACATTTGACCAAAGCTTTTAATGCAGCTCTTAGATGATCTTCTCGTGGGATTGCTAATTTCTGGGGAAAGGACCACCAGACGAGCATATGCTCCTGGGCTTATATAACTCCGTGTCTCTGGGGCTTACGATATTGCTTAGTAATAATAAGTGCTCAAAAAATATTTGTTTAACTCACATTGTTGAACAACCGTTTAGTTGAACATAAAATTCCAGTTTGATGATGATTTTCTCTAAACACTTTGATCTTATTATGTGACTGTCTACTTGCTTCTTGGCCATTTTTGAGAAACCTGGTGTCCATCTTCTTAAATTGTCATTCCCCTATTCCCTGGGGTAATCTCTATTTTGAAGTTGGTATGTATTTTTCTCATCCATGTTCTTATGCTTTTACTAGATATATTTAACTATAAGCTATTAGTGTGGGGTTTTAGAAAATTATATAAATTATTACTCTTGTAGATATCCTGCAATTTGCTTTTTCAAGTCACCATTGTGGTCTCAATATTTATCCAGGTTGATACAAGTAGGTCTAGTTCATTCATTTTCACTGCTGTGTATTTCACTGCAAAAATATAGCACCGTGCATTTATTCATTGATGATCATTAGGTGGTTTCTGATTGTTGCTATTACAAACAGTGCTTTAATGAGCATCCTTGTGTCTGTCTCCTGTGTGATATAGAAGATGCACACGGAGAAGCAGAATCGCTGGGTCACCAAGGATGTGCATATCTTAGATGTTGATGGTTGATCGCCAAGGTGGCCTCCCAATTCACACTCCCACCAGCAGGGCACAAGTACTCTCCTTCACATTTTCATCAACCTTGCTGTTGTCAGACTTCTGAATGGGTGTGTACTTGACCCCTACTTTATACATTGTCTCCAGTGTTATCATTCTCTTTTTACAGATGAGAAAACTGAGGCTAAAGAGTGGCAAGCTCAGAGAAAGAATGAGTGAATGAGTGAATGAATGAATGAATATGGTGATACTTTATTTATTTGTTATTTATTATTTCTTTAACCAGAATATAAGTTCCATGAACATAAGTACCTTACCCCTAGCCCTGAGAACAGGTTCTGGTAACAGGTAAATGCTCAGTAGTTATTGTAATGAATGGAGGAACCTGGGCAGTGAATGTCCATTTACTTCAGGAACCTCCCCTCGGCCTTCCGAGATACATTCTGCACTTACCCTGCAGGAGTTTTGAAGGAGCAAGAAACGCCTGCAGCAGCCTGGGCTAATGGAGCGGAGGAAGTGTGACAGCTAAAAATTTTTTCAGCGGAAAATTAAATCTGCCCAGCAGGGGTCTGATGAGAAGCTGGGGCCAGCCTGAAGGAGGATGCAGCTGGAGGGAGTGTCCGTCTGGATCCCATAGGCCTCTGGACGTTGAGAGGTTATTCTTAGCCATCTTTTCTTCAGTCCTTATTTTCTCTTGATCAGGGCTCTCTTGATTTTGCAACTGGAATCTTTTTTTCCCCTTCTGTAAAGCAATGATTTTCCATATAGTAATTCTTTCCTTCTTTAGACTTCCCAGAGGGGGTAGGAGGTTCTTTCTGTGCTCAGACACTTTGCACATTGCCTCCCACCCAGCTCCTCCCAGCGCTTTTGCGGCTGGTGTAGACCTATTCTGTGTGCTGGATTTGACCCCAGATCCTTGTTTGGTTACAAAGGACTTAACCATGCCACTCTCCTTACTAATTATTTTTTCCTAGTAACATCAATAGGAGTACATTTCCCGCCCTGCCTCATGTGTCCTGATTTCTGCTGGATTCATTTAACGTGAGCCTTAAGGGGCAGCCAAACCGATGGCAGGTGGCCAAGCTCCAAGCCTTGGCTCCTGCGTCATCATTATAATCACTCGCACTGACACGGTGCTCTGTGGGTAACAGAGTGCTGCATGCTCAGCCGCTCTTTAGTCCTCACAGCAGCAGAAGCCAAGACCTCTGGGGTTTGGTGACATCCCCAGGATGACCAAAGAGGAAAGGCCGAGGTTTGAACTTGCTTTTCTAATGCTGAATCCCCTATTTTTTCTTTCAGTCCTTGCAGGGGTCACAAAGGCAAGTGCCTCTGGGGGCCAGGTAGATAATCTAAATGAGAGAAGCTGGCTGGAGTAGAAGACATCAGGGAGTAGTGAGGACTGTGGGGGAATTAGAGAACATGCTTTGCCTAAAGGCATCAAAATGCAAAGCGTTTAAAAAGCAATAAAAACCAAACCCATTTCTTTTACCACCTCTTCAGTGTCCAGTCTATAACTTCTCTTTGTTGGTGGTGAAGATGGATGGTGTCACTTTATCGCTGAGTAGCACTGACTTGGTGGCGTGAGTAAGCATGACCTTGGTTGCAGTAAGTCTCCGGTATAGATGAGGAAGTATATGTTAAAGATTGAGTGATTTTATGGCTTTTAGGATAATATTACAGACCCAAGGACGTACGTGTCCTGGGCCTACCCATCATCTTGTCTTCCCTAGAATTTTCAAGGGATGAGGTTCAAAGTAATATGACATTTTTGGTTGTGCAAATCCCTTATGCCTCAGTCCCAGCCCTGGTCAAAAGTTCTTCCCCTCCTTCCCCACCTCTTCCTCTCTCTCTCATCCCCTTTTTGAAGTCATGGGGTAGTTGCACAGGTCTCTATGCTGAGACAAAGAGTGACAGTGACAAAGACAAGAGAGATAGTCAGGCCCTCAAAAGAACCCCAAGTTTACCTTCTCACCCAGGCATAGGACCCAGAGAAAAGACAGAGAACAGCGTGGTTCATGCCTTTAAGGAGAGAGAGACCTTCCCCATTAATATGGGGCGCAATGAAGGTCATGGGCTTTGGCCAATCAAATAAAAACTCCTTCTCTTTTGAGGGGGGTTAGGAAGGAGCTGGGCTGAGGTGGGGCTAGCATGAGAATAGGGCTGAAGTGTATCCCTTACTCTAAACAATAGTGGTTAATGCTGTGGACCCAGAGTGTGCAGCTCTGCTACCTATTGGCTCTGTGACCTTGAACAAGTTATTTGACCTCATTCCTCAGCATCTTCATCCATGAAACATGGGTAGATGCAGTGGTGATGAGGATGAACTGAGATAAGGTATGTGCATTGGTCAGTAAATATTAGTTCTTTTTGTTTGGAGTTCTGTCTCCTAGCCCCACGCTTTTCTCTGTTAGATAAAATCTGAGGAAGCCTTCAAATGTCTGCAGAAGGAATACAGATGGAATAATTCATAGAATAAGAAACTACAATATTCTGCCAATTTTTCTTCTTCGGAACTTGCTATCGGCCCAAATTCCCTGATTCCACCTTTTTTTCTTCATCTCTATAACCTCAGATGGTCTCAGTGAGCTGGAATCTTGGATGAGGTAGCTGGGACTCTGCCGGATAACGCTTGGCTGTCAAATGTGCTTTGCGAGGTATAACTGACTTTTGTCTAATATTCACTCCAACTTAACTGCCATTCAGTTGAAACTTTTCCTAAGTAGTTGTTTTCTCATCTGGCTTCTTGTGGGACAGAAAATTTAAGAAGGCAGATTCTATTATTCGAACACAACATTGCTGTACCTACCGAATCAATAGTGGACTGAAAGTCCCCCTCCCCCGTCTTTAGAGTTGGTTTTCTTTCCGCATGCCTCACATATACCGATGAAAAATAGTTCAGAGTGGATATTGCCTAGACATAGAATTAGGTTCTTATTAATGGGAAGAATTAAGTTCTTATCAATGGGCAAAAGTAGAATGGAGAGGTAGATGATATGCTTATATACTCTGATTTATTCTTAGTTTTTACCGCACATAATGTTTCTGTTGAGACCAGTTGACAGAGTCGGAGGCTCAGCATGGAAAAAGCATGGATAATTCTGAAGTACCAATGATTCACGTGTTACATGTATTTTAGCATGGAGCCAGCGGAAGACTTTTGGATGGTGTCCTTCCCGCCTTCTCTCTCTCTCTGTCCCTCCCTGACCCCCCACTCTTCTCCTTTCCCCACATCTGTAGCCATCCCCTCCTGGTTAAGCCCAGAAGGAAAACTCGATGGAAATGATGGAAACCATCCAGGAAATTATGACACCCAGGTTCTGGTTCCAGCTCTGCTAATTACTAACTGAGTGGTAGTCACTCCTCCGGGTATCAGCTTCCTCACATATAAAATAAGTAGGAGGTTGGGGGAGGCCAGGGCATGTAGGACTGAGAGATCTCTAAGTTTTCATTCCTCTGTGGATTTCACCTTTGCCAGCTTGGGGCCTGGCATGTCTCAGCAGCTGGTCACTTGGATAATCCCCAGAGCAGATAAGTGCTGCAGGATAACGGAACATGGGCCCTATTCACAGCAGAGTCCGGCCACTCGAATAGATGCTGGTGCCTCTGGCTTGTTTTCCGGAGCCACCAGCCAACCCAGAGAAGAAGCTGGCTGGAAAAGTGGATGGATGGATGCATTAGAAAGGCCAGTGTCATCTGCAAACACAGTGTCTGGGAAATGCCCATGTGCCCAGAAAGAAGTCACTGAATCCCTTCAGCTGGGCAAGCCAGGCTTTGAATCCTGACGCTGCCACTTATCCGAGCTGTGTGACCTTGGGCAAGCTCTCTGGCTGTGTTGTCATTTTTCTCCTCCATGGAATGGGAGTGGCACTATACCCACCTTGCCAAATTGTAGTAAAGTTCGAGGTACTGCAGAGGCCTAACAGTACCCACTGAGTATAAGAACTCAGAGGTACTCAGTAAATGGTAGTAGAAGTGGCTATTGTATTACTACCCTGTGCCCTTTACTCACAGGACTCATTCGGGGGACTTGGGCCCCATTTCTGGCTCAGGGCTCCTCCCATGGGTGGAGAACTGGCTCCAAGACCAAGCCCAGCCATGCCAGGGAGCCTGGTACAGAGATGCTGCCGAACGCGACGCTGATTAATTCCCTGGTTGAGGAGCCTCAGAATCCCGGTCCAGAGCGGGAGCGCCGGCAACATTTAGCACAATCTGCTTGGATCCTTAATTAGGTTATTTTTCAAGACCTTTTCAAGGTCTTGTCCCCTTTCCTCAACTTCCTCTGGCCCCTTCTCTCTGGGTCCCTGTCAGAGGAGGGAAACAGAGCAGTGTGGGGCTCCCCTCCATCCCTCTTCCAGGAAGAAAGGAAAAGGAGCAGAAGAGGCTGTTTTCCTTGCAGAAGATGCGGCTAACACAAGCCGTGACCGCTCAAGGTGGCTCCAGCCCCATCCGAAGGGCTAAATCTCCACGCGCGCCCGGCGGATCCCTGTTTTGTTTTCTGGCGAAACTGGGTTTCCAATTCAAACCTGCCCCTTCCTCCATCCTTTATCCGGACAGCTCGCAAGTGTTTTCCTGGGAAGCGCGATTATGTGGCACTTAGTGTATTTTCTCACCTTCCTGTGTCCACCTGGTCAAAATAAAATAAAACAAAGGAGCCCGGGATTGAACTGTCGTTATTTTTTAAAAGGGGAGAGTGGGGTCACATGATGGCGAGTAACTGATTCAGTGAAGTGGCTGCAAGTCCGGGTTTGCTGCACAGCCGGCCCCTCCCGGCGGGGGCGCTGACGTCACGGAAAAGCCCCGGCGCGGGTCGGCCGGGCCGGTATAAACCGCGGGGCCGCGGCGGCTGCGGGCGGCGGGCTCCGGCGGAGGCACAGGCGGCGGCAACGCGCGAGCACCCTTGCGCTCGGCGGCCCCAGCATCACAGCGCTCACCGACCCTCGGACGCCCAAGTAAGCCAGGCGGCCCGCGGGGGCCCTCCCGACTCTGGAGAGGGTTGGGGGGCTGGTTGGGGAAGGGATGGGCGTTCCCAGCCCGCAGAACTTTCTAAGTTGAGAAAAGAGCCTTCGGAACGTGCTGTCCGCACTGTGGTTTTCCAGGTCGGGGGCAAAGTTTAAGGTGCAAAGGATGCCATCTGTCATCAGCAGGTTCCTTGCTTCAGTTCAGGAAGAGGGCCACCTCCTCCTACAGGCTGTGGTCAGAGGGCAGCCGTCAGGCTCTGGTTGTTTGAATTCAAGTCGGCCAACGGGGGCGCTGCTCGTGAGATTAAAAAACCCGGCTGATCATCGCGGTCAGGGTCGTACTTAGGGTCATCGACGGGTTGGGGTGTGGAGGGTGGGGGTGAGCGTGGGAAGGGGAGTGTCTGCGCATTTCTCGCTCTCCCGAGTGAATCTTGCTGATTCAAATAAGAACGCTCCTACTTTATCTCAAGGAGCCTGGGAGTACAGACCTCCGTGCAAGGGGGACCTCCGTGCAACTTTCCCTGGGGAAAGGGAAAGTTGTAGCGAAGTTGTTGAATGTCTTTGGGGAGAGTCTTTGACCTGATGTGCTTCAGAAAGGTGGAAATCTGAGTTGAATTAAGGAACTCTTGAAGCGGACATGGTTTAATAAGAGTGAAGCATTTTCTCTGCGAATTTGACAGGTCTGAACCTGAGCGGGTCGTTTCCCTGCCAGAAAGACAAGGCATGGGGCTGGGATGTTTTAAATGTGATATCCGTGGACAGGAGGGCAGAGCTGAGGCGTAAACCTCAAACAAATTCTTCCCCCCCGCCCCCCCAAATAATAGCTAATTCAGGCAGCTGGGGAGCATCCGGGCAACTTTACTAAACATGGAAGTTCCAATAATCGCTTGTCCAGTCCAGCCAGGGGGAGTGATGTCATTGTCACGTGTTTCCCACTGAGGCCCACTGGATGCTGGTGCAATTAAGAGCCATGTTTAGACAAGAGCAGCTAATCTGGCCAGCTGGTCCCCAGCTGCATTAACTTGTTGCTTTTCAAGCCATCTCTGGAGGCTGTTGGTTCCTTCTGGCTGCCTCTGTGCCAGCTCTGAGTGGGGAATCCCCAGGCTTCCTTGAAGATGGAGGAAGCCCCAGGGCAGTGGGGGATATTAATGGCATTTTTTCCTCTTTGCAAGTGACAATCTGCCTGAGGAGCTGGTAACAGAGTGTGTGTGTGTGTGTGTGTGTGTGTGTGTTCGGTTGAAAGCCTATTGACGGCTTCATTGGTGTTCCTTGTGTTAGGGTTACTTGGGTCTCACCTTATGTAATAGAACATCACTGATGACTGTGTTTAAGCCCCCTGAGCTCTCACTCATGCTTCCTAATGCTAACACCTTGGCTGCTTTGCTCTCTAGGACCCAACGATGACTCTGAATAATGTCACCATGCGTCAGGGCACTGTGGGCATGCAGCCGCAGCAGCAGCGCTGGAGCATCCCAGCCGATGCCAGGCATCTGATGGTCCAGAAAGAGCCCCACCAGTACAGCCAGCGCAACCGTCACTCTGCTGCCCCCGAGGACCACTGCCGCCGGAGCTGGTCCTCCGACTCCACGGACTCAGTCATCTCCTCCGAGTCCGGGAACACCTACTACCGGGTGGTTCTCATAGGGGAGCAGGGGGTGGGCAAGTCCACTCTGGCCAGCATCTTTGCAGGCGTGCATGACAGCATGGACAGTGACTGCGAAATGCTGGGAGGTAGGTGGACCAGCCCCAGCGGGCTTCTGTGGTCAGCAGTGGTCCAGGAGAAAGAGCGAGTAGGTGGGTCATTTATCTGCAGAGCTGGGAACTGCGGTTATGCATTCTTGGCTCTGGCTCGGGAGCTGAGTCCCCACAGAAGCACTGGCATGAGCCCCTGGGACAAGAAAATGAAAATGCTCGTAGGTAGAACCTGGGCCAGAAAGGGAATTTCTTAGATTCCAGCTCTAAAGGGACTGGGGAGACAGATTATAGAGGGCAGAGCCAGAGGGTCAGGATCCCACCTCTGGCTTTTGCCGTTTCTGACCTGGACCTTTCGAGAACTGAGTGTAGACACAGCCTTTTTCCATGGTGACACCTAAAACCAAACCGATTTGAAAAACTGTTAGGATGAATTCACTAGTTTGTTTATCGCAATATTAGAGGCTTTTGAGGGTATAAAGTCATTTAAAATCTGTATTTTAAATAGCACATTTAAAAAAAATAGTGAAATACAACAATGATGATACATATATTTGTATAGAGTCTTACAGTTTTTCAAGACAACTTTCCCTGTACAATCTCATTTAAAATATTTATTATTTAAGCCTTGATTTCCAAAACTAATTTGAGGTGACACAGTCTCAAAAATTCACATATTCCTCAAATATGTGTAAAGCATAGCACTACATTCTGGGAAGTGAGATGAGGATCCTAATAGTCGATGGTTTTCATACAGTGTCTTTCAGCCACGGCTCCTGTCTGAGACAATGCCAGGGTCGCTGTGTGTCCCTGTTTGCAGCTGCAGAAATGAAGGAAGAGCCTTCCAGTTCTCGGCTGAGCGTAGAGACAGACCATGTCTGTCTCTACGCTCAGTTGCAACTCACAGCTGAATCACAGACTTCCGGAGTAGGAAGATGTCTTAGCGATGACTCGGTTCTGCCCTCTACTTCATGCACAGAAATCCTACTCCTTCCTCACTACTGTCAGCCCATTTCTACTAAATGTTTATTCTTCCATTGTCCGGGAGTTCACTGCTTCATGAGGCAGCTCCGAACTGGCTTTAAACGATGACTCACTGATGGAACATTGATTTCTTTGATGAACGAGGTACACCATACATACCCTCTTAGGAAGGAGCTAAGTGTCAGTGGCTATAATTCAGAGCAGGATAAAATTATATGAATACCTTAAGAAGTAACAATAAAGTGCTTTGGAGACGGATATAAAGGAGAGACCAACCAAGAGTTTTTGTTTGTTTCTTTAGGAGGGAGGAATTGAAACAGTTAGTGGATAACAGACTTTCAAAAATGTTTGTCTATTAGAGTGCAGTGGTATCTATCCAGAGGGCAGTATCCCCATAGGCATAGAGTATTAAGAAGATTGACCCATCCCTGAAACTTGAGAAGGCAGGCTTCGGTATCTGGGAAGCTTCTTTGTTTAATAGGGAGAGGGGGCAGTTGGTAGAATCCTTTCCTTATCTCCTCAAAGAGGGAAACTTGGGCAACAAGAAGCTTCTCAGCTGACTCATCCTACCTAATGTGTCCTATTTGAGTAACTAAATTTATACTGTCTAGGGTTACAGCCCTTACATATAGGTGGCTATTGGAATCACTAGTTGGCTTTTATGTTTCCCAAGGAGAGGGTTTTCCACGGCATTTCACTGCATTGTTCTTTTTTCAGCATTAACCATAAGAAAAAAACTACACAATACTCTCATCATCATTTCTCCAAATAAAGATGGATGTTGTTAAGATTATATTGCAATAATCTTATGACTCTCTGTGCACGCTTAATGCCGTTCATTCATTCATCCATCCATCCATTCATCCCTAAACAGTTACTGAACCTATACCGTGGAGCTTGATGGGACACTCTGAGGACATACAAAGAGTCACGGGGCTTCTTCCTTAAAGATGCTTACAGTATATGCAGTAGAGATCAGCTATAAATCGATAGGATGTGATAAGTGTCTTCAAAGAGGTACAAGGGCAGTGCTGTGGGAATTCAGAGGAGAAAATAAATATTACTTCTGGCTGTGAAAATCAGAAAAGGGCTCATGGAAGTGGTGGTCTCTGAGCTGGACCCTAAGGACCACTAGGTTTTGGAAGCCCTGAGGTAGGTGGAAGGCATTGCACGTGTGCACAGGGAGTACAGGAGAGAGCACCGGACTCGTAGCCTGATGATGTGAGTTTGGACCCCAGTTTTGACACTGACTTAGCTAGGTGCCCTGGAGACAAGAAACTTACCCTCCTTAAGCGTCCTTATTAGTAAAATAGAGACAATAACTATTCAAAGTGTATTAAGAGGATAACAGGTGCCTGGCACACAGTAAGTACCGAGTGAACGAACATTAGTGAGAGCTGATTCTGAATCTGTTGGTTCCTTTCCTTGGGCTTATCTTCCACAACTGGACCTTTCATTGCTTGAAGTCCTCATCCACTTTGGTCCCTCTTGGCTGGGGCCCCGTGATATGTGCAGAGGAGACGTGAGCCACTAGAGGATAGGGCAGTATTCGTAAGCAGGAGTTCCTTTAGGGTTCGTTGGGATCCTCTGCGCTCTGAAAGCTGAAAGCAGTTGAGAGTTTTTTTTTGTTTTTTTTTTTTTTTTTTGCGGTACGCGGGCCTCTCACCGCTGTGGCCCCTCCTGCCGCGGAGCACAGGCTCCGGACGCGCAGGCGCAGCGGCCACGGCTCACGGGCCCAGCCGCTCAGCGGCATGCGGGACCCTCCCGGACCGGGGCACGAACCCGCGTCCCCTGCATCGGCAGGCGGACTCTCAACCACTGCGCCACCAGGGAAGCCCCAGTTGAGAGTTTTGAGGGGAGAGGGTTGCCGGAGCCTCAGAACTTTCGAGGGGCTGCCTTAGCCGGTTCTAGCGGGTAAGAGAACTCTTGGGCAGGTTCACACACAGCGCTTGAGCCAGTCTCGAGCAGGATGGTCCTCCAGGCACAGTGGGGGTCAGATGCAGAGAGACAAATCGGGGTGCGCTAGTCCAGGGAAGATGGCTGCAGACAACAAACTCCATCCCACACCTCAGGATGATCTCTCTTGCTACACAGGGTGTGAGTACACACCCCTGGCTTTCATGGAGAGGGCTGGAAGAATGAGGACTCCCCAGACCAGGTTACTGAAAAGCCTTATAAGCCAATAGGCCTTAACCCTTTCTCCATACACCTTCACCCAGAGCAGATTTCAAAGGACTCTTCCAGAATTTTATATTCTTTTATTTCCCCTCTTCTCACCCAGTTAACCCTTGAAAAGGCTGAAAGGTGGGGACTAAGAGAGGAAGAGAAAATAGAGCTTTGGTTGCAAGCAGGTCCTCTCCTGGTCGCAGAAGGCTCTCAAGCAGGATGCTTTGAGTGAGAAATCCTTGGGGCATGTGGCCAGAGGTGATACATAAGCCCAGGTGCAGGGCATATGCACAAAGCAGGGCAGAGGTGTATTGCTTTAGGCTTTTGGGTTTTCGGCACAATGACTTTCAGGCAGAGGTAAGTCCAGTCAGAATGATCCTGTCAGGAACTTTCCAGAACAGAAAAGCAGTTTGGCCTTATTTTTGCAGCTGGAATCTTCAGTCCACTTTTTCTCTAGATTTCTTCTGGTACCTCGTAAACCAAGAGGAAGTTTGAGTTTGCTTTTCCCCTTAGCTATTGGAATACAGTATGTTTCCGTCTGAACTACTAAGGATTGAAATGAATCTCTTGTGCCTACTGTTGCGTGGTGAGTGATGAGCTGAGGGCAGAGAAAGTGCTTTTTTGAGTTTTCTGAGTGCAGGGAGGTCTTTCAGAGAAAAGAGAAAAACTCTGAGGTGGTAAGGGGCAGTCAGCTCCCCCGCCCCCTACCCCCATCTGTGCTGCTCAAACTTTGATGATTTGCACTTGGTTGTATAAAATTGCCTGTTGAGGTCATGAGGACCTCTAGTAAGCCAAATTAGGCATTCCACTGTGATCCCATTCGTGATATATATTGTGGATGGCAGACATTATGGGAATAATAGATTTAAAATCCCCCAGTGGGAAACTGTTAACATCATTTAGAAGAATGACACCTAAAGAGATGGGAAAACTGACAGAAAGAGCCATTCCTGGCTAATTTTATTCTCATTTGTCCATATTTTCTTTTCTTTCCCTCTCCTGATTCTAATTCTTAGAGGAAGAAACATTGAACCAGGAGCATTGCTTTTTATAAACCCCTCACTATTATGAAACAGGAAGTGCCCTGGTTCCTACAATGCAGGGCTCTTAAGCTAGGATTTACCTATGGTAGGGAATGGCAAGTATGGCAGGAGCCAACTTCCTCCATCTGAAGAAGTGATGATAACAGCTAACACTTATTGCATTCCTACTTTGTGCCCAGGCTTAATATATGTAACTGTCACAGCCCTGAGGTGTGGATACTGTTATCAATCCCATTTCACATATGAAGAAACTGAGGCTCAGAGAACTTAAGTAAGCAGTCCTGAGCCAAACAGTTAATAAGAGATGGCACCCAGATTTGAATTCAGGTTTGCTTGTGCTCACAAGCCACAATGCTATATTTATCATTTATTCATTCATTTGATAAGTATTTACTGAGCACCTGCAACCTACCAGGCGCTGTCCTGGGTGCTGGGGGAAATAGCAGTAAACGGCATAGATGCAAGTCTCTGCCTTAACATTCTGGAAGGCGAGAGGGACAAAAAATAATAAAATAAGTTAAATGGATTCATGTTAGGTGGCAGTCAGCACAATGAAGAAAAATGAAACAAGGAAGGGAGTAAGGATTATTGGTAGCAGAGAGGCGATGGAATTCTAAATAGATGGTCAGGGAACACATCCCTCAGAAGGAGATGAGGGAACAAGTGTTCGATATTTGAGAGAACAGATTCCAGGCAAAAGGAACAGCAAGAAAAATGGCAAAAAATCATTATGAAGATCATAATTCTCAAATGGTAAAATTCAAAACAGGAAACCTCATTGTGACAATAGAGTGGGTATGGGTTCAATTGTGTGGGACTGGTGGGAATCTCTCTTGCAAAAATCCCAGTTAACTCAGTTAATCCCCCCTCTCCCCACTCCCACTGAGTTTTCTGGGATGGAGCTGCTCTGGCCCTTTGTACTGCATTCACCCTTCGCTTGCATTCCATCTGGGCTCAAGTGCAGGGGGAAGGTTTCCATTACTAAGTAGAGCTGGAGACTGCACTTCTGTTCTACTTAAGATGGAAAAACAAGGCTGTTTATTCCTAGGGAACTGTATTTTTTTTTTTAACGAAGAAAACTTCGCCAAAGCAGGGCTAGTTTCAAGATTTTTTTCTTGCACATCTCAAAAGAGGAGAAATGTCTCTGAGCTGAAAGCTCCTGAAATGGCCAGTGAATGTTCAGTAATCACCCCACTGAAAGGTGCAGTGGGTTTCCATGGAAGGCTTATGAGCTGGGTTTACAGTTCTGCTGGGCAGTTAGGGTTTCTCACGGCACCGTCCGTGGACTGTGAGTCAAAAGCAGTAAAGTGAGTTTATTCTCATGAATGCCTTTACTACATAAAAGGTATAGAAATGATGAAAACAAATGCCTTTCATTTCAAGCATTTAGGTATACACGTTCAGAAGATGTAGGTGTTCTCCTTATTACTAAGCAGAATACTGGAGGAATATACGTAGAATGTTGTTGAAGGTGATTAAAAAAATAATTTGCCTGTGTGAATATTTACACAGTTTACTCTGTATATTTACGTAATTAATTGCATATTTAGTAAGTTTATTTTCTGGCATAATTTTCTACACCCTTTTACAGAAAAGTGTTGCCTATTTGCCTGCCTCCAGGATCACTGTTCTTTCTTTTCCAGAAGATACATATGAGCGAACACTGATTGTTGATGGGGAAAGTGCAACAATTATACTCCTGGACATGTGGGAAAATAAGGTATGCAGAGCCTGTAGCTCTCTGTAAATTCCTTTCAGGGCCTGCCTTCCAACAGGCTGTTTGGGGCAAGGGCGACATTGCCCTTTTTGATGTTGCAGATGAGGTGGACTCATTTTCTTGATTAAAAGCATTTACTTCTGAAGAATGAAACTGTTCTAAGGAACAAGTCGTTCATAAATGAGCTCTGAATAACAAGCAAGTTGCAGTGATTTGCCTTTAGTTCTATTCAAGAATACAAAAAAGTGTGTTTGTTTTAGGGAAAGCGCCAGTAAGTATGGATGATAATTTTAAACTACATAAAAACATATTATATGAAGCTGACACTCCCACTACTAGTTTTCAACATTTGTTTTTTAAAGGTTTGGGGTTTCTGAACCCATTTGCTAGACCTTCTGTTTATTAAGAACCCTCCTATGCTAACAAAAGGATTCTTCATTTTGTCACTTACGGGCAAAAGAGTTTTATGGAAGCCAGGAAGGACTCATTTTTGGTAGTTTAAATAAAATTGGAAATATTGTTTGGCAGACTCTTTGTATAATTTATCAACTCAAGCTGTAGGAGGAATCATAAAGTAAAACTTTTTGGCATCAGTGCTGTCTGAGCTAGGAGTCTTTACAGTCACAGACATCTTGTAGGCATGGAAGACTGATGCCTTTTGGAGAGTTGGTTGGAGAGTTTTCTTCCTTTCTCATATCAGCAAGGGTACTTTAGGATAAACACATTGTCTCTTTCAAACTAACACCTCATTTACCCGGCAAGTCTGAGCTCATGGGAGATCTCATTTTATCAGGGGGAGAATGAGTGGCTCCAAGACCACTGCATGCAAGTCGGGGATGCCTACCTGATTGTCTACTCCATCACGGACCGAGCCAGCTTTGAGAAGGCATCTGAGCTTCGAATCCAGCTCCGCAGGGCCCGGCAGACAGAGGACATTCCTATAATTCTGGTTGGCAATAAAAGTGACCTGGTGCGGTGCCGGGAAGTGTCTGTATCAGGTGAGAGGAGTGGTGCCAATACCATAGAAACTGTCTCTGGGTCACCTGCATTTTCCTTCCAACAGTTGTTCTTTCCTTCCTCTTTCATGAAGCTGGAACCAGGGACATATTAAAATGCCACATGGAGTTTTATGTATACTCTCTAAGGTGCCCCCGTTCCCAGCAGATCATCTGTTCTACCAGCAGGATTCCAATCTCCCTATCCCCAAGGCTTTCCCTGGAATTCCTTTAGGGAAGAGGTCATGCTCAGGGGTTTACTGGCAGTCCCCAGCCTTCGCTCCTTGTCCTTTCTATTCTCCAGGGAGATCTCAAGAGTCCTGGGAAGTGAAAGTAGCATCTTCAAGCAAGAAGGACGGGAACTTTGATTTAGGGGCACTGTGAGAGTCTCACTGAGATTAAGAATTCCACTCTGGTTGCCTCTGGTTCCTGTAGACCCGAGAAACACCCTCCCAGCCCTTACCCTTTGCTTCCTAAGTTTCAGTTAAGGCATCAGTCTGATGGTGTCACGTATCCTTTGTCGCACTTGGTTCAGGGATAATTCCTGTTTGTTGAGTTGGCACCCAAGTGCCTTTGAGGGCCCTTAAAATTTTATTGGCCTAATACAGATTTGGTACGATGGTAAAAAAATAAAATACTGCATTGCCAGGCTCCACCCAGGAGAAAAGAACCCTGTTGAATACTTAATTGACCCAACCAGCTTGGGAATGTCTTACTCTTAGGAAATGACCGTCTACAGTAGTCATTTTTTTCCAAACCAAAACTTGGACACCTGGTCATTGAACACAATAGAACATTCGAAAATGAGACTTTCAGAAAAGCTTGTTTGGATAGATTGCCATAATTGTATCGTACTGTGTGAAATTCTCCAATTTTTTTTCAAAATATCTCATCAAAGCTTAAAAATTTTTTTTTCAGACAGGAAAGTCAAATAGTCAGATTCTTATTTTCAATTCAGGAAACTGACTCAGGAGAAAGAGTAAAGAACATGAACTTGAGAGTGAAGCAGGCCTGGATTCACACCTGTCACTTACAGGCTATGTGAACTGCCTCAAGTTTTTAAAGGACCACCTCTCTCCCCTCCAGTCTCATCACCTATCTGAAAGGGATAATGTATTCTTAAAGATTGTTGTAAACATTAAAAAAATGTTTATAAAGTATTCAACCCAGTTCCTTATGGGAATCAATTTAGGCTATGGCTTTGACTAATTAATATTCCGATATTTGACGAAATTGGAGTTTCACACAGTGAATTTAGTGGGCCAGATCTAAAGCCCACCTCTCCTGTTTCCAGGAACCTTCGTGTGAGAGTCTTTCCTTCTGTTTAAGCCCTGGGAGGACATGTGTCCCAGTGGCCTCTTGTATCCATCGCATGTATGACTGACTCAGAGTTCCCTAGAGGACCATTTAAAATTAGGACTCATCCAGCTTGGCTTTCTGTGTGTAGGGTCATATTCTGCAGCCCCCCTGACTTTCTTCTCCCCTCCTTTCCTCACCAGAAGGGAGAGCGTGTGCTGTGGTGTTCGACTGCAAGTTCATCGAGACCTCTGCAGCTGTCCAGCACAACGTCAAGGAGCTGTTTGAAGGCATTGTGAGGCAGGTCCGCCTCCGGCGGGACAGCAAGGAGAAAAATGAGCGGCGGCTGGCCTACCAGAAGAGGAGGGAGAGCATCCCCAGGAAAGCCAGGCGCTTCTGGGGCAAGATCGTGGCCAAAAACAACAAGAACATGGCCTTCAAGCTCAAGTCCAAATCCTGCCATGACCTCTCTGTGCTCTAGGCACCCGGAGTCATCCAATGTCCCCCAGCGGACATCACTGAAGGCCATTGGGACCCGTAATCTATATTAGATTGGATTCTTAAGTATTGTTAGATGTGGCTTCCCCCGTTATTAGCTGGGAACTAACGTGCTAGGCTGATGGGCAGCAAAATGCATGAGAAATGAAAGAGCTTTGTGAAGACTCAGTATTTATTTACAGGAAAAGCCTGACCTTTGCTGCTTGAACACCCAAGACTCATTAGGGGACATGGTTGGTGTTCACATGTGTTTCCTCTCTCCTTTGGCTAGTAGAGAATTGAAGCCTACAAAATAATGCCTAGACAAGAATTTTTCATTATTAAAATTTTGCCTGGTGTTCTGTTATGTGAATTTGAGGCCGATCAGTGGGTCATAGACAAATATAGGAAAGCCATCGAAGGAATTTTTCAAAGGAGGGAGAACTTCTTTCTCTGTACCTTATATTTGTGGAGCTAGGGTTGCGGAACTGGGTTCATCACGATCTTCACTGTTATTGCTCCATGAAGCTGTGAAAAGAAACGATGGACTTGCTGGAAACTGAAGCTTAGTAAACAATTTTTGTTCAGTGCCCACAGTCAGGGATCCAGAAGTGTATAGGATTGGGAACTGCTACGTGTACCACTAATGGGTTCAAAAACTATATCTTTACTACTGTTGTCTTATAATTTTTTATTTAAAGGAAAATTATTTTAATCAAATTCTATTTAGTCAAACCACGTTTTATGTTGCATTATTTTTAAAATCATAGGGCCATCATAAAAAGATATTTTTAAAATCTAAATTATTGAGAACCTGGAGTGCAAAATACCAAATTTTTAAATATAATCGAAGGTCTGCAGTTTTATAAAACACAAAACATAAATACTTCCAGCATTTTGGGTTGACCCTTTTATGCCACAGCTCTGCTCTATTTATTATTATTTTGCAAAATAACAACCATTTTAACATTTGATAAAGCATATTTATGAACATGTTTCTTAATAAGAAAAATGCCCATTTTATTACCATTTTCTATCTTTTTCAGAATATTCAAGTTTTTACCTATATGTCTTATAATAAAATAAATAAAATCTTTGAAAAAAAAGACATTCCGAAATGTTTTTCCTCCCGACCCAAGATGATTACGATCATTTTGATGTAGCTTCTAGAGCAAGCTCATTATAAAGAAACTTACCTATTATTTTATTTCTTCTCTTCATTGGCAAGAGCCCAGTCATCATCTGTTTTAAAGAGTATCCCTGACATCTCTCCTTTGACATGTGATTCACAATAATGCAAAGTGATTTTCGGCTGATACAGTTAGCAAGTATTTGAGGTCATGTAAATGCCAAGTTATAGTAAAAGCAAGATTGACCTTTACTTTGGTCTGGCAGATTCCTGACTCCACAGATGGGCTTTGCTTTGCTCCCCAAAGGCTCATGGTCCTAAGCTTGAGTAAAGCATTAGAGGAAATTATAAAGGATTAGGGAGGAGCAAAAGGAAACTGGTGATTTTCAGCCTGAGCTCTAGCCAGGCAAGGCTTTTAACCAAATTCTCCTCCCTGACATTTTTACAACTGGACATTAACACGTGGCTGCTTTCCAGTGGTGCTGTGTAGCCCTTCTGCTTCAAGGGTAGGACTTCCTGCTGTTCCCCATTCACACCTGTGGCCACCCCCCCAGCATGCTCTCTCAACTCCCTATCTTTCTGAGTTTGTAATCAGACATACACTAGTAGTGACAATCAAGGGATCTTGCATATTGCCCAAAGCGACGCAGTTTTACAAGGTGTCTCTGCTCTATTTTGTTGGCCCTTTCTCCTCCTTTTTCCAAGTTGGGAGCAAAGGTTCCCAGCTCTGCACTTTGCATCTTTGAATTGGTCGAGGAACCAGTACAGGGAGGTGATAAGAGTAAAGATTCAGGTTATACGGGCCTGGGATGAATCCTGGCTGTGCCATTTGACATGTGTGTCATTGGAGTAGTTAAAGTTTAAAGCTTCTTGACTATTAGTTTCTCATCTGCAAATGGGGTTGCTAATAATACCTACCCTGGAAGGTTGTGAGATGGATGTCTTTCAGTCTGCCATACCGTAAAGAGCTCGAGAGACGGCAGTTTTCATCGTCACACATCTTCCATTCTGCATCAGTTAGTTAGTTTTATATGTCTGGAAACTCAAAATCAGGGGCCACTATGTCTTCTCCTTTTCATTTCTTTACTCTCTGCAATACAGTGCTTTGCATATATTGAAGCTTCTTATAGTGTTTATTCTTGAATGGTTCCTCTCAGTGGCCCCACGAGGTTGACAGGACATTTTATAGCAAACAAGTCCAGGGGGATACTAGTTCAGATGTGAAATGTCTGGGCTAGGACTGGGGCCCAGATGGAACTCATTTGCATCTTCTAGTATCCAAAACCATTTCCTATACACACAGCTCTTTTCATCCTCATGGACCATCCCCACACACACCACACACACACCCCTCTACACAGCACACACATATAACATACACATACAGCAAACACAGTACATATATATCCCACAGCTTTTCAATCTGGTTTCATCACTGTGGATGTGTGACCAGGAGGAACTTGCTTATCCTCTCAGCCTCAGTTTTCCCATCTGTGATGTGGGGATGACAATATCACCTACTTCACAGTGTTGTGGTGAGAATAACGTGAGACCGACAAAAGTTCTCGCCCCAAGAGAACTCCCACGACTTCTCCAACGCAGCATTCTCGCCTTCATTCGCTCACACCTCCTTTAGATTTTACTGGGCACCCAGGCACCATCAGGTGCCGGGAATATAGTGACGACTAAGACATTGTCCTGGTCCTCAGAGTAAAGTTGACTGTCCCATAAAGCCAAAGAAGGTGGCATTAGAGATAGGAAGAAAATTAACTGTGGGAGGATTATACCTGGAAGGCACTAGATTTGCTGCCATTAGATAAAATTCAAATGAAAGAAAAATATTATTAAAATGATTGGATTCAGTGTGGAAAAGTAAATTGGGCTATTTTTTTTTTTTTTTTTTTTTTGCGGTATGTAGGCCTCTCACTGCTGTGGCCTCTCCCGTTGCAGAGCACAGGCTCCGGATGCGCAGGCTCAGCGGCCATGGCTCACGGGCCCAGCCGCTCCGCGGCATGTGGCATCTTCTCAGACCGGGGCACGAACCTGTGTCCCCTGCATCGGCAGGCGGACCCTCAACCACTGCGCCACCAGGAAAGCCCAAATTGGGCTATTTTAAAAAATTCCATTTTGGGAAATGAATTAGGAGCACTGGAGAAAAGTTGGATTTTAAGCATCCTACATTTTCGCTCAGTACATGAACTACTCAATACAGGGAACAAGGCAAATAAAATCACTTGGCAAAATCCATGCAGTGCCTGCTTGTGCAAAGGTGCTGTGGAGAATACACGGTGGGAGAAGGCAGTCTCGCCTTTAAGAAGCTTATGATATAGTTATGACATATTGGTGGGAGGGGGGCATGGTGTGAATGAGGACAACTGTACAAATAACTAGAATATGACATAGAAGATAAGAAGGGGCCATGGAGGCATGTGAAGTAAGGTGGTTGGAGCTTAGACGGGAAAAAGAATTCCTTTCTTGGCTGGTGCAATCCTGGAATGCTTCTTGGAGGAAATGGCATTGAGCTTCATCTTGAAGACTACTCAAGATTTCCACAGGTAAGATTGGTTAAAAGAAAGAAAAATGGAGAAGTTGGCCTATGTAAAGAAAATAACATAAGCAAGGGCAGAGAGGCAGGAAAGAGAAAAATCTGTTGAGGAAAATAAAAGAAGTCCAATTTGACCAGGAGCTTCCTGGAAGGTGGTTATGTAAATGGTTAAATATGTGAGGCTTGGAATTTTCACATTCTTACTTGTTAGGTGTAGTGGGTTGAATTGTGCTCCCCCAAAATGCATGTCTACCTCAAAATGTGACCTTATTTGGAAATAGAGTCTTTGTAGGGTACTTAGTTAAGGATCTTGAGATGAAATCATTCTGGATTTGTGGTGGGCCCTAAATCCAATGAGTGATGCCTTTATAAGAGAAAAGAGAGGGAGACAGATTTGGACACAGAAGAGACATGTAGGGACGAAGGCCACATGAAGATGAAAGCAGGGATTGGAGTGATGCAGTTCCAAGCAAGCAACACCAAGCAATGTCTGGCACAACCAGAAGCTGCAGAGGGAAGGAAGGATTCTCCCCTAAAGCATTCTGAGGAATTATGGCTCTGCTGACGTCATGATTTTAGATTTTTAGCCTCCAGAACTGCAAGAGAATACCAAGTTTATGGTAACATCAGTAACCCTAGGAAATGAAATACACTGGGTTATTTAGGGCAACTTAGCCTCTATAAGCCTCAATTTCTTCATCTGAAAAACAAGGATAATACCCATCTCAAAGGATTATCACGAGGATTAAATGTAAAGCGCGAGAGTGACTAACCAGGAAGATAAGAGGGGAGCAGTCATAGACTACGTCAATTTTTCAGGCTGAGAAGTTTGGACTTAGTTCAGAAGGCAATGCAGTTTTTGAATATTGACAAATAGGGTGTGACAGATGAGTGGCGCTGCTTCAGTACGTGCCCCAGGAAAGCTGACCTGGCAGGAACCAAGAGGCACAAGACCATCCCCTCCCCGCAAGGAGACTGTGAGGAAGCCTCAGGAACACCTGGCCTAGCGTACCGAGTACTGTGCCCTGGGCAGAGGGAAGGAAGCCGTCCAGCAGGAGAAGCATCGATGTGTCCCTTGGATTTATGAGTACACATATCTGGCAGGGTTCAAAGTTTTGTACAAGGAGTGCTCCCAACGCGGTCAGGCCTGATACCTAAATAGCCAGACAGCAATGCAAATGAGAGAGAGAGAAAGATAGAAGAACGGGGCGGGCCCAGGTGTCAGCTGAGGCCCTGGGTTACAAGATTATACCGGAGTAAGGGGGAGGAGTCTGACTTTGTGACTGCCTAGGAAACAGCCACAGTACAAGAGACCCGAGACCATCAGTAATAGTCCAGTTTAACTCCTGAAGCTCTGAGGAAGTAAATATTATACACCTGCTTGCCCTGTCATGTGACTAGGGAGAAGGATGGAAACCAAGGGCTTGAGGAGTGCCGTTGCACACACACGTGACTCTGCATGAGTGTGCGTGTGTGTGTGTGTACGTGTGCCGGTGCGTAAGTGTATGTGTGTGTGTTGAGGGGCAGAGGTGGGAAGGAGAGGGCTCACAGCTAAGAGAGTAGAGTACTGCAAGTAGAATAATTTCAAAAGTCAACTAGAGGGCTTCCCTGGTGGCGCAGTGGTTGAGAGTCCGCCTGCCGATGCAGGGGACGCGGGTGCATGCCCTGGTCCGGGAAGATCCCACATGCCGCGGAGCGGCTACGCCCGTGAGCCATGGCCGCTGAGCCTGCGCGTCCGGAGCCTGTGCTCCGCAACGGGAGAGGCCACAACTGTGAGAGGCCCGCGTACCGAAAAAAACAAACAAAAAAAGTCAACTAGACTCTCATCTTGCTCCACTTTCCAGTATATTCCCCAAAATGCTGCTGCTGTCAGTGGTCTTACTTACTTCAGCATCTATCAAGGAAACTGAGTATTTATGAGGTGTGTGCCCTTTCAGAAACTCAAGATGATTTGTAACTTAAGTTTGCTGAGATCGTGGTCAAATAAGTGGAGACAAAAGTGAACCTGCATCTTTCGTGGTGCTGGTGTTTTTAACCACTTGCTCCGAAGTAGAGAAGCGACCTCTTCCTGTCAGGCTTTCGGAAACATGGAAATTCAGGCGGCCTGAGATGTACTCGATCTAGCATCACCCAGAGGCTTCACGGTCGTTGTTTGACTTGCAGAAATCTGGCTGCCTTGTGGGTAATTTGAAACAGTTTTGAAGGGCACTTTCTTGCAGGGTATTTGTAATTTTAGCTACACACATGCACACACATGCACATACCTTCCTACCTATATATGTGTGTATATGTACACACACGCACACATTTACAGCAGCCTCATTTGAAGAGAAACCATAATTGGAATACCGATGGCAGATGTTTTAAAATAAATATCTGATGAGGGAACTGTACCCCTCACGTGAATATTGGCAAAAGGTACCTTATCAGGACTACCACAGACACAAAGACACAAAGCATGTTGTGAATATCAGAAAACGGGCAAGGCAAAGAGCTGTGAGGCCTGCAATTCGATAGTCGTTTAGCTTTTATTTGATTAAAAAACACAGTCAGGGTCTTCCCTGGTGGCGCAGTGGTTGAGAATCTGCCTGCCAATGCAGGGAACACGGGTTCGGGCCCTGGTCTGGGAGGATCCCACATGCCGCGGAGCAACTGGGCCCGTGAGCCACAACTACTGAGCCTGCGCGTCCGGAGCTCTGTGCTCCGCCACAAGAGAGGCCGCGACAGTGAGAGGTCCACATGCCGCGATGAAGAGTGGCCCCCTCTTGCCACAACTAGAGAGAGCCCTCGCACAGAAATGAAGACCCAACACAGCCAAAAATAAATAAATAATTAATTAAAAAACAAAAACACAGATATACTTGAAAGCAGTACTTTCTTTTTTTTGTAAGCATCAGGTTGGACAAGGCAATGAGGTAGAAGTGAAAATCCTATTAAAAAAAAATCCAAAGGAAATTGCCTGTGATTCATCTGTTTGATTGTAAGATGGAGCTGGTGGCTGGCCATAATGTGTTACAATATTTGGAAACAGCACTGTGAGGAACTTGGATTATTTGGGGAATGACTGGGCAAAAGGAATTCTGAGCTGAGGTGGAAAAAATAAGTGAAAACAGGACCTCCAGAGGTCTTTCAGACAAGACCTGCCACACTGTGAATGTGCCACCTGGGGAAGCAGGCCGGCAGCTGGGTGGTCGTCCCACGTGCACCTTCACCCAGCATTGCAGGAGGGCACATTTTAACTGTCCTGCATGCATTACCGGAGACGTGGCCAAGACGATGCTGTCCATAAGGATGGTGGTAGCAAATTGTTATGACTTTGCTAACTTAACATTTGTTAATGCAGCATAGAGTGCTGGATGGTGAACCCCAGTCAACAACGGACCACAAGACGAAGTGAAGTAGAGAAGTTTATTGCTCACAGGTCCTGGAGGAAGCACAGCGTGCCTCGAGGGGCCAAACAGGGAGGTCCAGGCAGGGTGCAGACAGAGTGGCTGGACCTGCACACACGCCTTTATTAAGATTCCAGGATGGAGGGCTCTGGGGTTCTTGCGGCAAGGCTGGATGGGTCAATTCGAACAAAAGAGCGGGAGTTTTGGTAAGCTCCACGGCGGTCTTATCTAATGGCTGCGGGGAGACTGTGCTCACGGGGCTACTGGGAAAGCCACATCAGGGACTTACATTTGCTTATGACTCTGTGGGCTATCTAGGGCATGCACTTGCATGAGGGGGGCCGTGCCAGTTTAAGGCCTCCCACAGGTCACTTGGCCAAATAAAATGGGTGCAGAGGCAGCAATACCCTGGAGTAGAGTAGCTTAGCCAAACTCTGGACACGAATGTTTACTGAGCTCTCTTGGTCCCACGGCAGTACACGCAGACCTTTTGCCTCCAAAGGATGACTCCAGGTTAGAGCTTGAGACGGCCTAGGATGGCAGAGGGCCTCCTTTTTGCACAGAGAGAAAATGAGACCCCGATAAGTGCGATTTTCTCAGTGACCCAGTTGGGCCAGCACTCAGGGTTCCTGATCCCAGTTCAATGCTCTTTCCGCAAGAGTAACTGCCCTGCCACCTTAGTTGAAAGACATAGATACAGGTCCTGGCTTTGCTAATTATTAGGGAGCCTCAAAATCCTTACATAAAATAAGAAAAATGATACCAACCTCAGTGTTTTTAAGATGACGGAATGAGATAAGTAAAAGTGCTTTGCAATCTCTAAAAGGTCTTCAAATCTCTACAGGGTTATTAAAGTGCTTTGCACGTATGAGGTGGCCTTAGGGCTTGTTTGCCCATCCATGGCTTCAACAGTGTTTGAGGGAAAATCACTGGTGTCAGTCTGACTGGCACGTGGAGAAGATCTTCCAGAGTAGGTGGGTCTCTCGGTGCCCACCCACAGCGGATTGCCCACCCCCGGTGTAGACACTCACCTACTTTGCTGACATATTGGACTGGCCTTGATCACTGTCCCTTGGAACGTCTAAAGCCAGTTAAAAAACATTAGCAGTTGGGGAAATGCCAATGCTATCTCTTCTGGCAGCAAAAGGAGAGAACTTGTAATTTGATTTTCTTTATTGTGTCTTTGAGAGTCTCTGTACAGACTGGGAAATGAGAAATGCTATTTTAGGTGTGGAAGATGAGGACGATTGACTCGTAAAAACAATCAGATTGATAGTGACCTTGTCCATTTACCCACTTTTAGGTGGAACAGTGTTCCACCCAACAGATAATCGAAACCCTGGGGTTTCATAGGTGCTTCGGGTTCTAACTGTGAGTATAGGGAAGAAGACAGAAGTGGACACATGGAATCCACCCCCTTTATGAGAAGGAAGATGCAGACTGTGCAACCGTGTGAGAGGGTGGCTGAAAAGATGAGATGAACCGAGAGGAAGCTGGGTTCTGAGTCCATCTGCCTGGGTTTGAATCCTGGCTCCACCTGTTCCCAGCTCGGTAACTTGGGCAAGTAACAATCTTTCTCAGGTTCAGTTTTGTCATCTGAAGCAAGAAATTGAGTAAATGAATTAAGATTATCTACTTCTCAGGTTTTTTCAGGGAATAGTGGGAAAGTGCATAAAAAGTGCAGCTCCTGACACATGATGAAAGCTTTTAGTGATGTTTAATTATTTTCTTTATTCAAACAAAAACCAAGAGCCTTCAGAGACTAGTCTTAGGAGGGAAGCCTGGAAGTAGGGAGGGGCTGTCTAACAAGAGACTGTCCTACTCTGTTATTGTAAATTCTCATTTTCCCATTGGGCATTCAATACAATTCTGATGGGTAATCTAGCCTGAATGCCCTGCCCAAAAGATGCCAAAAGAGTTCCCCTTAGCAGCTGAGAACAGGCTAAAAATTTCAAAAAGCCTTTAGTAAGTTCTGACGTTGCTAAGTAGCCTGTGTTCTGCATGTAAACAGAGGCGGAGGGAATTAGCTCGCAGTCCCTGAGGATGTATGTGGGGGGCATATTGTCTCAGCCCTCTTGCCTGGATTTCTTGTTTCCAAGCTTCCGATCCTCCAAAAGAGGATTCCCTAAGTTCCCAGACTCAGGAACTACCGGCTAGATATCTTGACATCAAGCTCCGGAGAAGCAGATACCTCCTCTGCTCTCTGCTGTTTAGTGTTTTCTGTCTTAATCCTAGTTTACTGAGTGAGATACAGGCATCTTCCCTCCCTAGATGCCTGGCCCGATGTGTCTCTTCCTCATGTTAGGTGAGATTCTTGCCCTACTGCAATGTGGGGTTTTATCCTTGAAGGTCCAGCCTCCACGCCACATGCCAGCGTTTCCCATAGTGTGATCTCTGGTCCCTTGCACTCTGTGGTATTCAAGTGAGTTACGGTGAAAAGGGAGAATTCCACGGTCAAATGTATTCAGGGAAAATTAAGCTATAGAAAGTAAAATAGGCTTCTTTTTAAAAAATTGTAGTAAAATATACAGACCATACATTTACCATTCTATCCATTTTTAAGTGTAGATTTCAGTGGCATTAAGCACATTCATATTGTTGTGTAACTATCACTGCTATTCATCTCCAGAACTTTTTTATCTTTCCCAATTATCCATTAAACACTAACATCCATTCCCCTTCCCCCAAGCTCCTGGCAACCACCATTCTGCTTTCTGTCTCTATGAATTTGATTATTCCAGGTGCCTCGGATAAGTGGAATCACATAGTATTCGTCCTTTTGTGACTGGCTTGTTTCACTTAGCATAAGGTTTTCAGGATTCATTCACACTGTAGCATGTGTCAGACTCACATTCCTTTTTAAGGCTGAATAATATTCCATTGAATGTATCCACAAATGTATTCCACATTTTTTTATCCATTCATCTATCAAGACACTTGGATTGCTTGTACCTTTTGATTATAATGAAAAATACCATCATGAACATGGGTGTACAAATATCTGTTAGAGTCTCTGTTTTCAATTCTTTTGAGAATATACCCAGAAATGGAATTGCTCAATCTTTTAGGATTTCTATTTTTAATTTTTTGAGAAATCTCTATACCATTTTCCACAGCGGCTGCACCATTTTACATTCCCACCAGCAATGAATGTACAAGTGTTCTGATTTCTCCACATTCTTCCCAACACTTCCTCTATTCTGTTTTTTTTTTTTTTTGATAACAGTCATCCTACTGGATATGAAGCAATATATCAATGTGGTTTTGATTTGCATTTCCCTAATGATTAGTGATGTTGAGTGTCTTTTCATATGCTTATTGGCCACTTATATACTGTCTTTGGAGGAATGTATATTCAAGTCCTTTGCTGATTTTTTTTTTTTTTTTTTTTTTTTTTTTTTTTGCGGTACGCGGACCTCTCACCGCTGTGGCCTCTCCCGTTGCGGAGCACAGGCTCCGGACGCGCAGGTTCAGCGGCCATGGCTCACGGGCCCAGCCGCTCTGCGGCATGTGGGATCTTCCCGGACCGGGGCACGAACCTGTGTCCCCTGCATCGGCAGGCGGACTCTCAACCACTGTGCCACCAGGGAAGCCCCTTTGCTGATTTTTTATTGGGTTTTTTTGTTGTTGTTGAGCTGTGGGAGTTCTTTATATATTCTGGGTATTAATCCCTCGTTAGACATATGATTTGCAAATATTTTCTCCCATTCCATGAGTTGTCTTTTTACTTTGCTTATAGTGTCCTTTGATGCACAAACATTTTAAATTTTGATGAAGTCCAATTTACCTATTTTTTCTTTTGTTGCCTGTGCTTTTGGTGTCATATCCAAGAAATTGTTACCAAGCCAGTTTCATTTGCCTGACATGCAGCCAGCCAAATGCTGAAATAGAGAGGTTTGCAGCAGAAAAAGGGTTTATTCACAAGGCAGCCAAGTGAGGAGATGGGAGAACAAGTCTCAAATCCACGTCCCCAAAGGTGAGGGCCTTGGGATATTTATGGTGTAAGGAAGTGAGGTGGTCTGAGGAATGGGGAAAGATGATTGGAGGCAAGAAAAAGGTAAAGTAACTGGTGTTCTGTGGCGTATCTGAGTTACATGCTTCTTCATGGGATGCACGTTCAGGAAATGGCAGCATTAGCATGATCTAAGGGTGGAGTTTGGGGCCCTCTAACATCAAAAGTCATCCATCAAACACTCACGCAGTCCCAGCTGGATGGCTGGTCATCAAAATCGGTTTGATCTGGGCAAGACTAGCTCCATGTTCCTGAAAAACAACTTCAACAGCTGTTACTGTTGAGAACCATACATCAGAGGCGTTATCTATAGGGGACAGTTAAAGGAGTCTTGTGATATATTGTCTAAGCTCCATGAAGCTTGGAGGGTATGCAATTTGCAAGAACAGTTAAGGTGAGCTTGATCAGTGAAGGCAGGTTACAGCATATGATATATTAAGCAAGTTATGGTTTAAGAGTTCTGACGACTGCCTTTGGTTTCAAAATCCTTGCGGAATCCAATGTTATGAAACTTTTCTTCTATGTTTTCTTCTAAGAGTTTTATAGTTTTAACTCTTATGTTTGGGTCTTTGATCTATTTTGAGTTAAGTTTTGTATGTTGTATAAGGTAAGGGTACAACTTCATATATATATATATATATTTTTGCATGTGGGAAATAGGCTTCTTGCATCATCTAGAATTCATTGGTTGCAAGCAACTGAAACTGAGATAGGCTGATTATTGGTATAATTCTAGAGAGTTCACAGGAATTAAGGGAAGCTCTGAATGGTAAAATCTCTGGAAGTACAGAATATGGCAATGATTTAGGAATCTTAGTAACAGGAACTCGTGGACTGTTTCTAATGATGCTGTGATATGAGAGACTTAGCTCCAAAAATCTTGTGTGTGTCATATTTGGCTGGGAGGCCTGTAAGTGGAAGTGTGTGTGTGTGTGTGTGTGTGTGTGTGTGTATTGAGGATGAGGCAGCATTGTTACTGAATTATCTCAACAAACAAGCCCAGATGAAATGCAGGGTTTGGGTGGGTGGAAGGGAGAGAGGGAGTGATTCCCCAAAGGAAAACCAGAATGCGGTTACAAAAGGAAGCGGGAAGGGGTACTGGCTAGGCCAAACAATAAATACTTGCTACTTTTCCTCACTGAAAACTTTCTCAGAAGTTGACTGATAATGAATACATTGTGAATCTCAAGTAGGCAGGAATAGAATATGGAACGTTTCCCATATCTATTTGTCTAAGATACTCTTAAGTGCATCTTACAGGATTGATGTTCCATAGAACATGTTTTGGGAAATGCTCTCATATGCTAGTAAAAATAGCTCTGTACTTGTACAATAGCCAGTTCAATCCAGGTTGACTCTTTTCTTCAGTGGGTAAATTAGACACAGCTTACATAAAGAGCAAGGACACATTCATGTCACATACATCCAAGCACTGAGCTGAAGTGGGTCTGGACTTCCCAAGTTCGTGCTGGGAAGCTAGGGGTCAGATTCAAGTAATCCTCTTTCATAAATTCACAGATTTAATGATGACTTCACATAAGCCAAGCAGAAAAACAGTTCACAAATTTTTTTTGGTGTACGTATCACCTATGGGATGGGAATACGTTTCTCTGTGACACTGAGATGTGAGAAATGATACGTTTCTTTATTTTTTTAAATAAAATTAAATCTTAGTTCAGTACTTTCTCAGCAGGGCTGGTCTTTTTTGGGAGACCACCACTCCTTTGGCTTATTCATGATACTATGGGACTTATTCAAGACCCAAACAGCTGGTCTCTAGGGAATGGTTATCTTCATCACTGTTCTGCTTTCTGATACACAGTACCTCCACTACGTGTTGATCCCCCATGTATTGGGCACTGACGCTGTAGGTGGGCTCCTGAGATGCCCCCACCACAGTGCTCTTCACCCCTGACCTCATACTCGGCATGGGGCTCTCAGTGTGGCTTCCCAAATCTCTTAGCACTGGCTTTTGCAGGCACCCATGAAGCCAAACCCAAACTCAAGTCCTCTTGTGTGTGGAGTGGCACAGTCGAATGCTGGGGTAGACGTGCAGAAGCCCCCTCCCCTCCCCAGGATCTGGGATTCCAATCCCATTTGACACTGAGTCATTTCTCTTTCTTACTTCAGAGCATGAACACCTCCGTCTCCTCCTCCTCTGGCATTTAGTGATCCAGCACTTGGGGTAAGGGGAGTGCTGCCCAGTAATCAAATTTCAGTCTCCTGGGACTTTTGAAGATCCCAGGGCTCTGTCCCCAGAGGTTCTGATTCAGTTCCAGAGCGGTGGGACCCAGAATAAACTCCCAGGAGAGTCTGATTCAGCAGGTCTTCTGACCATACTTTATGGGCACTGGCCTAGATCTGGAGACAAAAGCCTGACAAGACTCCTGGCGGCGGAAAAAGCTCAGTCTTTTGAGATGCCATAATTGGTCTCCTAGTTTCCAAAAATGGACAGCATGCTTCTAAAGTAGCAACATACAACCAATATGGTTCAATTTCCATATCCTCATTGAATCTGCCATGACTCACCTCTGTAGAGCTGTATTTGAAATCCCTGTGAACAGAGAGAAGAGAGTCTCGCTATTGTGGCCTGGCAAGACCTTGGCCAGGTGCCTGGTTTGCTAACTCTTGATGTCTGACAGGCTGTGGGCTTGAAGTGATAGGAAGCAGATCAACGTGGGGGATGGACAGGGGCCTGTGTTCACGGGCATGGCTTGTCTTCCCCAGGGCACAATTGTGAATCCGCCATTAATCTGGGGATCCTTTGTGACTTTCAGAATGGTCAGAATGGGTGCCTTTTTATTTTGTTGCCAGCGCCTCTTCTTCCTGCTTCTCCAAATTCCATGCAGACATCCGTATATCTATTGTTTCACAAATCGTGGTGTTTGAGAAATGAATGGCTGTCCAGCAGGACTGCAGTAACCCCCTCAGCTCAGGGAAGGAGGGACTGATGTTTTCTTTTGGTGTTGTTTGTTTTTTGCATTAGTAGTTTTGTATTTGTTTTCTTTTTTTAAAAATTAGTTATCTATTTTATACATATTAGAGTATACATGTCAATCCCAATATCCCAATTCATCCCACCACCACCCCCCACTTTCTTCCCTTGGAGTCCATACATTTGTTCTCTACATCTGTGTCTCTATTTCTGCCTTGCAAATCAGTTCATCTGTACCATCTTTGTAGATTCCACATATATATGTTAATATATGATATTTGTTTTTCTCTTTCTGACTTACTTCACTCTGTATGACAGTCTCTAGGTCCATCCACGTCTCTACAAATGACCCATCTTCATTCCTTTTTATGGCTGAGTAATAGTCCATTGTATATATGTACCACATCTTCTTTATCCATTCAACTGTCAATGGGCATTTAGGTTGCTTCCATGACCGTGCTATTGTAAATAGTGCTGCAATGAACAATGGGGTGCATGTGTCTTTTTGAGTTATGGTTTTCTCAGGGTATATGCCCAGTAGTGGGATTGCTGGGTCATATAGTAATTCTATTTTTAGTTTTTTTTTTGTTTTTGTTTTTTGTTTTTGCAGTATGCAGGCCTCTCTGTTGTGGCCTCTTCCATCGTGGAGCACAGACTCCGGACGCGCAGGCTCAGCGGCCATGGCTCACAGGCCCAGCTGCTCTGCGGCATCCTCCCGGACCGGGGCACGAACCTGTGTCCTCTGCATCGGCAGGCGGACTCTCAACCACTGCACCACCAGGGAAGCCCTATTTTTAGTTTTTTAAGGAACCTCTATACTGTTCTCCATAGTGGCTGTATCAATTTACATTCCCACCAACAGTGCAAAAGGGTTCCCTTTTCTCCACACCCACTCCAGCATTTGTTGTTTGTAGATTTTCTGATGATGCCCATTCTAACTGGTGTGAGGTGATACCTCATTGTAGTTTTGATTTATATTTCTTTAATAATTAGCGATCTTTTCATGTGCGTCTTGGCCATCTGTATGTCTTCTTTGGAGAGATGTCTGTTTAGGTCTTCTGTCCATTTTTGGATTGGGTTGTTTGTTTTCTTAATATTGAGCTACATGAGCTGTTTATATATGTTGGAGATTAATCCTTTGTCTGTTGATTCTTTTGCAAATTTTTCTCACATTCTGAGGGTTGTCTTTTCGTCTTGTTTATAGTTTCCTTTGCTGTGCAAAAGGTTTTAAGTTTCATGAGGTCCCATTTGTTTATTTTCATTTTTATTACTCTAGAAGGTGGATCAAAAAAGATCTTGCTGTGATTTATGCCAAAGAGTGTTCTTCCTATGTTTTCCTCTAAGAGGTACATAGTGTCTGGTCTTACATTATATCTTTAATCTATTTTGAGTTTATTTTTGTGTATGGTGTTAGGGAGTGTTCTAATTTCATTCTTTTACATGTAATTTCATTCCTTTTACATGACCAGGAATGATGTTTGTTAATTCCAAAACTTAAAGCCAGGTGGCAGGTGATTCAGGGCCCTCTGAAGCTGGGTTTCAGAAGGCAGCAATCAGGGCTTTGCTGGGAGCCTCTCAAGGCTTGGATCAGCCTTGCTTCTCAGAGGGTCAGGTTTGAGGATGAATGACCCGCATGCCGCGTGCAATAAGCTGGGATCAATGAGAATGGACAGTGGGAATATTCCTGGTAATGAGGATGGTGTTTTCTAGAATGTGAATCAGGAGGCAGGACACTGGAGGCCTGGGACAAGCTTCAGCTCTTCCACCAATGTCCCATCACCTCTATGCTTCAGGATATTTTCCTCTAGAAAGTAAGGAGGGTTGGGCTAAATCTATTAATTCAAAAGTAAATGTTTACTGAGCTTTGATGATGCACAAGGCTGTGTGCTAGAGGGATGTGACATTAAATAAAGCCTGATGCATGGTCTTGTGATGATGGTTTCCAAGGTCTCCTGACGCTCCTGCCTTCTGTGAGTCTATAAATGATGCCTGCTCGTGGCAGCCCTTGAACACTGTGTTTTCACATGCATTATCATGACTGTACTGTGAGATGTGTCATCCTTCCCACTGCATGGGGGTCAAGTGTCTTGTCTAAGGAGACACAGCTATGAAGCAGCAGAACTGGATTTGAATCCTGACTTTCCAGTGTGTCCCATTGTCCCCTCTCCCCTTACTGCCACCCTGTGATTTTCCTGACTTAAGGATTCAAAGTAAGGAGGAGTAAACTGGATGTGAGTGAAGACTGGATGGATCCTTATGGTGGGTGGCTGGTAACTGGAGAACTAATTGCCAATTGATAGCTGACCCTCCAGGCCCTGGATTTTAATTATCATGTAAGCAGCCATGATAAGCTTAGACTCATTCATCAGCAAAAGGAAGTGTGTGGGATGTGCAGAGGCTTCAGAGGGACCTTTAAGGTAACCAACAGCTCAAGTGGAGTAAGCAGAACAGCCTAGAGATGAGTCTGCAAGCTGCAGGGCCCTAGGAGAGGGGGCTCTGACAGCCGGTGAAGTCATCATTGCATGACAGATGCTAATGGACAAAGGTCATGGCCTCCGTGGAGATGGGCATGAGGCATGCTCTGTGAGTCACTCACAGGCTTGCCCAGAAACCCAGGGACCCGAACCAAGCTGTCACCAGAGCCGCCCTCCTATAAAATACATGATTAATTATGATAAAAGCTTCTTAAAAATGTAAGGCTCCAAGCTGGGTTTGCAATTAGCATGAAGAGATGGTGCTTCACGTTCAATTAATTTTTATCTGACCTGCCTGATCTCCTGCAGCAAAGCTTGGCCACTGCTGTAAGGATTACATTCTCTGCCAGGGCCGGGGGAGCTGCAGGTGGGGGTCCTTCCAGACTGAAGAGTGTATTTGTGAGGCGTGCAAACCGATCAGATGGGGGAATAATGAGATTCACTGTCCTCTCCCCTCCACGCCCCCCCCCACCCCCTGGAAACCTGGGGAAGTAAAATCGAGCCTGTTCTTTTGGAATTTGAAAGAGAAATTAGGTGGCACAGTTTTTTCAAGAAAGCATATCTTTTCAATAGATGCAGAAAAAGCTTTTGACAAAATTCAACACCCATTTATGATAAAAACTCTCCAGAAAGTGGGCATACAGGGAACCTACCTCAACATAATAAAGGCCATATACAACAAACCCACAACAAACATCATTCTCAATGGTGAAAAACTGAAAGCATTTCCTCTAAGATCAGGAATGAGACAAGGATGTCCACTCTCACCACTATTATTCAACATAGTTTTGGAATTCCTAGCCACAGCAATCAGAGAAGAAAAAGAAATAAAAGGAATACAAATTGGAAAAGAAGAAGTAAAACTGTCACTGTTTGCAGATGATATGATACTATACATAGAGAATCCTAAAAATCCCACCAGAAAACTATTAGAGCTAATCAATGAATTTGGTAAAGTTGCAGGATACAAAATTAATGCACAGAAATCTCTTGCATTCCTATACACTAATGATGAAAAATCTGAAAGAGAAATTATGGAAACACTCCCATTTACCATTGCAACACAAAGAATAAACTACCTAGGAATAAACCTACCTAGGGAGACAAAAGACCTGTATGCAAAAAACTATAAGACACTGATGAAAGAAATTAAAGATGATACCAACAGATGGAGAGATATACCATGTACTTGGAGTAGAAGAATCAATACTGTGAAAATGGCTATACTACCCAAAGCAATCTACAGATTCAATGCAATCCCTATCAAATTACCAATGGCATTTTTTACAGAACTAGAACAAAAAATCTTAAAATTTGTATGGAGACACAAAAGACCGCAAGTAGCCAAAGCAATCTTGAGGGAAAAAAACGGAACTGGAGGAATCAGACTCCCTGACTTCAGATTATATTACAAAACTACAGTAATCAACAATATGGTTCTGGCACAAAAACAGAAATATAGATCAATGCAACAGGATAGAAAGCCCAGAGATAAACCCACACACCTATGGTCAACTAATCTATGACAAAGGAGGCAAAGATATACAATGGAGAAAAGGCAGTCTCTTCAATAAGTGGTGCTGGGAAAACTGGACAGCTACATGTAAAAGAATGAAATTAGAAAAACTCCCTAACACCATACACAAAAATAAACTCAAAATAGATTAGAGACCTAAATGTAAGACCGGATACTATAAAACTCTTAGAGGAAAACATAGGCAGAACACTCTTTGACATAAATCACAGCAAGATCTTTTTGATCCACTTCCTAGAGTAATGGAAATAAAAACAAAAATAAACAAATGGGACCTAATGAAACTTCAAGGCTTTTGTACAGCAACGGAAACCATAAACAAGATGAAAAGACAGCCCTCAGGATGGGAGAAAATATTTGCAAAAGAATCAACAGACAAAGGATTAATCTCTAAAATATATAAACAGCTCATGCAGTTCAATAGTAAGGAAACAAACACCTCAGTCCAAAAATGGGCAGAAGACCTAAATAGACATTTCTTCAAAGAAGACATATAGATGGCCAAGAAGCACATGAAAAGTTGCTTAACATCACTAATTATTAGAGAAATGCAAATCAAAATTACAATGAGGTATCATCTCACACCAGTTAGAATGGGCATCATCAGAAAATCTACAAACAACAAATGCTGGAGAGGGTGTGGAGAAAAGGGAACCCTCTTGCACTGTTGGTGGGAATGTAAATTGATACAGCCACTATGGAGAGCATTATGGAGGTTCCTTAAAAAACTAAAAATAGAATTACCATATGGTCCAGCAATCCCACTACTGGGCATATACCCTGAGAAAACCATAGTTCAAAAAGACACATGCACCCCAATGTTCATTGTAGCACTATTTATAATAGCAAGGTCATGGAAGCAACCTAAATGCCCATTGACAATGAATGGATAAAGAAGATGTGGTACATATATACAATGGAATATTACTCAGCCCTAAAAGAAACGTAACTGAGTCATTTGTTGAGATGAGGATGGACCTAGAGACTGTCATACAGAGTGAAGAAAGTCAGAAAGAGAAAAACAAATATCGTATATCAACACATGTATGTGGAACCTAGCATAATGGTACAGATGAACCAGTTTGCAGGGCAGAAGTTGAGACACAGATGTAGAGAACAAATGTAGGGACCCCACCAACGTGGGAAACCGCGGTGGGGTGGGGATGGTGGTGTGCTGAATTGGGCGATTGGGATTGACATGTATACACTGATGTGTATAAAATTGATGACTAATAAGAACCTTCAGGATAAACAAACAAACAAACAAACAAAACAACTAATACTAAACTTTCTTTGGGTTATTTGTATGGAAATATGTTAACATAAATGTTTCGGAGATTACATGAAATTTCTAAAAATCTTATATGTTCTGGTATACTGTTATAAGTCATAATTCTAGTTATTACTTTAAAATGTATATCTCAGAAATAACTAAATTTCCTTGTCAATTGCATTATCATGAACTTTCATCAAATCTTTAACCGTGGTCATTTTTAAGTCTTTTGTCATTTACAGACAGTTCTGGGTGTACTCTGATGCTTTTGCAAAAATGTTCCTACAAAAGGGTTTCATCTTCAAGGAATTCATGGAAAAGACTCTGACAAGTACAGGTTTCTGGTAACTGACTATACTGCTGAACTGAATGAATAAGCATTTTCAGAACTCTAATGGAAAACTGATGAATTCATAAAAGTGCTAACAAAAGATCAAGATAAAAAAATTAATTACATGGGACTGAGTGAACTGATGAGGATGATTATAATTTTTGTGACTTTCTGTTTGAATAAAAAAAAAATCCCACAAGGACTCAGAGGCAAAAAATATACAAATCAATTTTCACTGCAAAGTAAAGGAGCTGTTACAGTGGAGGATTACTGGACTGAATGTCAATATTATGACATAGTATGAGTGTGTTTCATGTTTGGTAATTGCAATCATTGTTGCTTTTGTTGTGGTCATCCATTTACAATGCTTGGTGTCCGTTTATTTATCTCTTGTAAAAATAAAATACAGTGTGTGTGTGAGGAAAACAAACAAACAACAACAAAACAAACAAACAAGAATGCATATTTTTAGGGAAAAACTTCTAGTATCCAGAGATGATGTTGACCCTGCACTGGCAGAGGGAGAGGGGCAGGAACACAAGCCATGGGTTCCTGATGTTTTCTGTGATGCCCCAGTTTTAACTTGCCCATGTCTTGGTTTTCCCCTCCCCTGCGCCACGCAGAGGGTCGGTGCACACACTGGAGTGGGTGAGGCTTTCTCCGGGCTGCACAGCCAAGCACAGGCTCTGGTGAGAAGTGCCGCATCTTGGGGCAGAATTGGACCACTGGGTTGAGCAGGGAATGCTAATGTGACCCCCGGGCTGGTCTCCTGATCTGAGGGCCCAGTCCTACCACAGCGGGGAGGACGGGGTGGTCACAGGAACCCGGAAGCACTGACTCTGGTTGAAAGCCGGGCGGATGGGATGGGGGAAGCCACTGGAATTGTTCACCAGAGAGAAAAGTCCGAGGCGGCTGGTTGGGGTGGCACTTGAATGGGATGGGAGGATTTGGATCTCGGGATTTAGGGTCACTTTATTCAACCTTTACATAAGGCTGGGGTACAGTGGAATGCCACATTCTGGGAAGCCCGGAAGTTTTGAGTTTCAGGAAGAAGTGTTCAGAACTCCCACCTCCTCATCAGATTTGCTCAGAAAGCTTGAGTCAGACGCAATTCCGCCTCCTCCCTGTTGAGTCATCTTTGGGAGGTTATTTAACTTTCTAATCCTTACCTTTATAACATGAGAGTAATAAATATCTCCCTGTTAGGGCTGATGTGAGGGTCAAATGGAGTAATACCAGCATACCCATGGGTCAGCTGCTGGGGTGTCCTGAGCCCTCTAGCATGAGAGACTCACCTTTTCCTTGATACCCTGAAAGTCTTACCTGAGGCCTACTCCACACACTGTGGCTTGTCCCATCTCCCCTCCTTCAGGGCTCTCAGAATACTTGGGGTGATTTTGTTTTCCTCCTGATGGTTTCTCACTCTGATTTCCTGCCTCCAAAGAATTTTCAGGTCCCTTCTGCATCTTTCCTGCTGTAACTGCCCTCCTGTGACTCCCTGACCCCTGTCCCTTTTATTTACTAGGAAAAGCATCATTACCATGGTGGTTGTGTTTACTGAAGATCTGGGTCTAGTTGGGGGTGGTTCAAGAGGGTTTACAGCACAGACCAGACAACAACCTAAAGCTGAGTGTTAGGTATTACCCTTCTAATGTCTCTCAGCCATTCCACAAGCTGTCTCACTAGTCATCTGTATCAGTTAGCTATTGCTGCATAACAAACTACCCACAATTTTTGGTCACAATTCTGTGCATTAGCAATTGATGATCAGCAATGTGGTTCTTCTGGTTTCAGCTGGTCTCTCATATGGATCGTCAGTTAGCTGTGGTCAGTTTGCTGATCTTGGCTGAACTCTCACATGTCCGGGGGCTTGGTTGGGACAGGTAAGCTCTATTTCATGTGGTCTCTCAACTTGTAGCAGTTAAGCCCAGGTTTGTTCACATGGCAAGTGAATGGAAGCATGCAAGGTCTCTAAGATGTAGGCCTACAATTGGCACTCTAGTACTTTTACTGTATTCTGTTGGTCAAAGCAACTCATAGAATCAGCCCCGATTCAAGAGGAGACAAAAAGGAATCTCCTTTTGGATACAAGGAGCTGCAAAGCCACATGGCAAAGGTGTGGATACAGGGCAGAGTGAAGTACTGTATCTATGTTTTGTAACCTATGGCTCCATCTTTTCCCCTCAGGGTCTCTCCTATTGTCTTATTGTTGGATCTCCAGTGTCTCCTCCTGGACTGTCTGGATCTCTTTCCAAAGAGATCTCTTCTCCCTCTTCTAGGTTCCCCAACTCTTCTTCCTACTTGAAGAAGACTCCAACTTCTTGTAACTTTATTATGCAAAATGTTTATTTTTCTTTGTTGACAATGTTTTCCTTTCCAATCATGTTCTCACCAAAAATAGTCCTAAGTGTGTTGATGAAAGTATACCAGTGGTTCTCAACCTGGGCGTTGGAGTCACCTGCAAAACTTTAACAAATTACTGATGCCTGGATCCCACCCCCAGATGTGGGGTAGGCTTTGATGTTGGTATTTTAAAAAAAATCTCTCCAGGTGGTTCTGATATGTAGCTAAGGTTGAAAACCAGTGGAATAAACAAAAACACCGTGTATCTCTGAGATGAATTTTGCTCCTTTTTAAAAATGTGGACATCTTAGAAGCTGGATTTTTTTTTTTTTTAATGAGCAAATTCCCTTTTCATACTACACTTGTGTAGTGTCCAGTGCATTGCAGATAGCTCACTAAATATGAGCCATCATCAGTGTTACTGTTGCCATCAAGGATAGGACAGTGTGTTGGTGAGGAACATGGGCTCTGAAGTCAGACCATTTCACCTCTCTCTGCCTCAGTTTCCTCATCTATAAAATGTGGATAATTAAAATTCTTACTTCATAAATATCTACTTACCTCATAGGACTGTTGTGGGGATTGCCTTAATGGTTGAACTTAGACACAGAGTAAGTGTTCAATAAATGGTGGGTACTATGTAATTATTGTTTTATTCTTTCAGCACCCCATTTTTTTTTTAACTGAGCTCAGTTCCCTTTTTCTTTGGACCAGTTTCCAAATCAAATGTGATGACAATGGATGGGGAGAGGTGGTGGTGCAGTTACACTGGAGCGTGCTGGGGCTGGAGGATGCGGAAGAGAGACATTTCCATTGCTTGGGGGAGCCCTCAGCTCTGCCAAGTCTAGATTAGTCACAGCATTAAGAAAATTCTTTCACAAACTTGGGAATTGTCTTTCTTTTCCAAGTTGAAGTTTTCTTCAGCCCAAACATTCATGTTAATGGAGGGAGCTTCAAACTTGTGCAATTACTTGAGTAGTGCATAGTTGGCACATTTAGCTAATTCAGATGTCCTGAAGATAATACATGTGAACTAGGATACGAAAATCTGCCAGGAGCCTGGGCCGGGTCTGAGTGCCCGCCTGGGTGGTGGGGTACAGTCAGCATACTGAGGGGTGGGTAGGACAGAGGACATCTTGGAATCACAGAGAGAGTCAGCGGGACCCTTTGATGTCTAGACCCACATATAGGGTAACAGAGTCTTAGAAGAATTAAGCATATCCAAATCATAACTGTGACTGGTAGAGCTCAGACTAGGGGAATCATGCGGATGTTAACTGTCATTGTGTCCTTCCTTGTGCCAGGCTTGTGTTGGGCCTCTATCTTTACTACCTCAGTTACATCTCACAATTCCAGGAAGTAGGGATTATTGGCTACATTTTGTAGCTGAGAAAACTGAGGCTTCAAGTTATGATGCAGCAACAACTAAATGAAGAGTTAGGTCACCACACAGTAAGCCTATGACACCACAAAGACTGTTTAAAGCATTGGAATGACTTAAAAAAAAACACAAGCTCCTATAAAAATTCTGTTCACCCAGAAACAAATTGCTCACCTATCTGTAGATGCAGAATGGAATTAGCTCCATGGTATGATTATAGGAAGACCATAAGTTAAAAAAAAATCCTTTCCAAAAACTGAAAATCAGAAAACCCAAATCTCACTTCAATTTCCTCTCACCTTACATATTGATATTGGAAAATAAATTAGAGCTCAACTTAAGGCTTTAATTTCTGATACAATGAAATCATTCTTGAAAGAAGCTAAAACTCAGTGTGACCTGAAAGAGGCAACATGGTATAAGGTAATGAGCAGTGTGATCTCATATTTTAAAGAACCAATTTGGGTTAAAACTTGGTCAGCCCAGAACAAGTCACATATATGGAAAATTCTGGAGGAAAGGGCATGGACAAGATCTTATTTGTTGGGAAAAAAGTCCAAATTATAAAATATTTAGAAAATATACAATTTTATTATTATTATTTATAAACAAATGTATGTGGATAAGATGGGGATAAGGAAAAGATATATCTCAACAGCCCTATTAATATCTCACAGGCATAAAAAAATTATAAAATTAGGATGCCGTATAGTAGAGTGGCTAAGTTTTTAGACTTGGGAGTCACACTTCCTGGTTTCATATCCTGCTTGTACCATGTTTCTAGTTATGTTACTTTGTGTAAGTTTACTTAACTTCTCTGGGGTTGGGGACCCCTGAGTTAATGTATTATTATCTTCTTCCCAGTGCAGGATTCTCTTAATAGAAATCCTCTCTGAATTGTTACCTTGTTGCTAGTAATATGTTTTTTTGATTTTAGGCAACCACTTTCCTGGTTTCTGGTCATTATCTTTGCATCGGAATGTCTGGGATTACCTCTTGTCAACTTTAATTTACCACTTGCCCATGGTTTCCTTGGCTTAGACCAGCTGCTCTTGCATTGTTTTTCACATTAGTCATGATTTGCAGAGCTTTGGCAAATGTACACTGGCCCATTGTTTGCAGCAAGAGGCACTGTGGAGGGGAAGGCAGTTTCTCCTGTGTCAGTCCCACCAGAAGGTGGCCATGGCATATCTGCTTGCTCTGGACGTGTCTGTTGGGTGTGTAACTCATGGATGGGTGTGTTATTTTCATGTCTGCACCCAGTGGCTTTGCCAAGCACTCAGCCTCTTACCTACTCCAGGTCCTCCTGGAGATAAGGCACTGCACTAAGGCAGGAATAGGGTTATCTGGGGGCCATACGGAGAAGAAAGAGATAGACTGCTTTCCTAGCCAAAATACCACCACAGACTTTTTATTAAATTAATTTTTTTTGGAGTAGAGTTGATTTACAATGTTGTGTTAGTTTCTGCTGTACAGCAAAGTGAAATCAATTATACATATACATATATCCACTCTTTTTTAGATTCTTTTCCCATATAGGTCATTATAGAGTATTGAGTAGAGTTCTCTGTGCTATACAGTAGGTCCTTATTAGTTATCTATTTTATTTATAGTAGTGTGTATATGTCAATCCCAATCTCCCAATTTATCTCCCTCCCCAATCCCTCTTGGTCCAACACAAACTTTTAAAAGCAAACAGCACAAATTTTCTATTACCATGTTCTTGGATTGGAAGAATCAATACTGTGAAAATGACTATACTACCCAAAGCAATCTACAGATTCAATGCAATCCCTATCAAATTACCAATGGCATTTTTTACAGAACTAGAACAAAAAATCTTAAAATTTGTATGGAGACACAAAAGACCGCAAGTAGCTAAAGCAATCTTGAGGGAAAAAAACGGAGCTGGAGGAATCAGACTCCCTGACTTCAGATTATATTACAAAACTACAGTAATCAACAATATGGTTCTGGCACAAAAACAGAAATATAGATCAATGCAACAGGATAGAAAGCCCAGAGATAAACCCACACACCTATGGTCAACTAATCTATGACAAAGGGGGCAAAGATATACAATGGAGAAAAGGCAGTCTCTTCAATAAGTGGTGCTGGAAAAACTGGACAGCTACATGTAAAAGAATGAAATTAGAACACTCCCTAACACCACACACAAAAATAAACTCAAAATGGATTAAAGACCTAAATGTAAGATTGGACTCTACAAAACTCCTAGAGGAAAACATAGGAAGAACACTCTTTGACATAAATCACAGCAAGATCTTTTTTGACCCACCTCTTAGAGTAATGGAAATAAAAACAAAAATAAACAAATGGGACCTAATTAAACTTTAAAGCTTTTTCACAGAAAGAAAACTATAAATAAGACAAAAAGACAACCCTCAGAATGGGAGAAAATGTTTGCAAATGGATCAGCAGACAAAGGATTAATCTCCAAAATATATAAACAGCTCATGCAGCTCAATATTAAAAAAATGAAAAACCCAATTAAAAAATAGGCAGAAGACCTAAAAAGACATTTCTGCAAAGAAGACATACAGATGGCCAAGAGGCACATGAAAAGATGCTCAACATCACTAATTATTAGAGAAATGCAAATCAAAACTACAATGAGGTATCACCTAACATGGGTCAGAATGGGCATCATCAAAAAATCTACAAACAGTAAATGCCAGAGAGGGTGTAGAGAAAACGGGACCCTCTTGCACTGTTGGTGGGGATGTAAACTGATACAACCACTATGGAGAGCTGTATGGAGGTTCCTTACAAAACTAAAAATAGAATTACCATATGACCCAGCAATCCCATTACTGGCCATATACCCTGAGAAAACCATAATTCAAAAAGACACATGCGCCCCAATGTTCATTGCAGCACTATTTATAATAGCCAGGTCATGGAAGCAACCTAAATGCCCATTGACAGATGAATGGATAAAGAAGATGTGGTACATATATACAATGGAATATTAGGAATGAAAAGGATTCCTTAAAAAGGAATGAAAGCCATAAAAAGGAATGAAATCGGGTCATTTGTAGAGACGTGGATGGACCTAAAGACTGTCATACAGAGTGAAGTAAATCAGAAAGAGAAAAACAAATATCATATATTAATGCATATATGTGGAATCTAGAAAAATGGTACAGATGGACTGGTTTGCAAGGCAGAAATAGAGACACAGATATAGAGAACAAACGTATGAACATCAAAGGGGAAAAGCGGGGCGGGGGGTGATGGTGGTGGGATGAATTGGGAGATTGGGATTGACATATATCCACTAATGTGTATAAAATGGATAACTAATAAGAACCTGCTGTATAAAAAATGAATAAATAAGAAAAACAAGTTATGCAAGTGAAAAAAAAAAGAAGAAATAAAATAATAGTACCTTGAAATTGATATGATGATGCTCTCATCAGGCAAGTGACCTCTTGGGAGGGCTCCAGAAGACCCCTGGTGCTTGGCATTATGATGTAGATACTTCCTTCCTCACTTTGTAATGAATCTTGATCAAGTGTGTGTGTATGTGTGTGTGTGTGTGTGTGTGTGTGTGTGTGTGTAAAAGAGAGAGAGTGATAGTTAAGGGACAACTTGGCTGGGCCATGCTACCCAGATATATTGTCAAACATATGTGTTTCTGTGAGAGTGTTTTTGGATGTGATTAAAATTTAAATTGGTGGGCTCAAGTAAAGCAGATTGCTCTCCCTAGTGTGGTGAGCCTTACCCAATAAGTTGAAGGCCTGAACAGAACAAGACTGATTTTCCCCTGGGCAAGAAGTCTGTCAGTCGATGGCCTTTGGAATTGAACTGCTCTTCCTGGTTCTCCAGCCTGCTGGCCCACCCTGCAGATTTTGGATTTGCCAGCCTCCATAACTGCATGAGCCAATTCCTTAAAAGAAATCTCTTGCTGTTGGTTCTGCTTCCCTGAAGAACCCTGACTAATTCTGGTGAGACAATAGGAGTATCAGTGTTCTCTGCTGCCTTGTATCAGCTGAGGGACTTCACTTGACAACCCTGCTCATAGCACTTTTTTCACAAAGATTCTGCATTTTAGAAATACTGTAGTCTTTTTCTCTTGTGCCTGCTTTTCAGTATTTCCTTACTTGGGATAAATTAAAAGCATAAAACAGGGAATAATATGGTCATTATTAGATTGTACTATGTTCAAGGGAATCTTAATTCAAACTAAGACCAAAGACACACACCCACTCCTCTTCTGATGACAAAATAAAAGACAATATAAGCCAGTTTCCATCAATGTAGTTCTATTATAAGGATCTACAAGGCAAGGATCATTTTAATAATTATAATATGATAGTAATAACAATAGCTGCCTCTTAGGAGCCCTTACCAATTATTGGGCATATACAGGACTTTACATATATTATTTCCTTAAACACGATAATAGATTTGAGCAGACTCCCCAAATGTACTGGGGAATCACTGCAGGCTCCCAAGTTGTAGTGTTTAGTATCTCCCTAGGAATGATACATTTTGAAAGGGCTATCTCCAGATGATTTTCTACCAGATTCTTTCCAGTTTAGTTTTATGTATCTTCAACTCTTCATGTGGTAGAGTAAATATGTACGGTGGAGGTTTTGTTTACCTAGATCCAATGACAGAAAAGCCAGCATCATCAGAGAATATGTTTATTCTGGGTAATCAAGTATTCTGGTTATATAGATTCCACATAACCATATGCAGCTGAACAGTTGTCAGATAAATTTAATTCAATAAGATATATTTAATGCTCTGCCTCTGGAATGTAATTGCATTTTGATGGGTCATAAACCTCTTTAGGATATCTCACTGCCTTTGGGTCATCTTCACAGTCGTCAATTCTCACTGTATTGTACCACTACTTTTTTTTTTTTTTTGCAGGGGTATAAACTTTATTCCTAATATTTTATGTCATAAGCTGGGCAATAGTAACATGGGAGTTTAATATATAACTTACATTCTTCATGTCTAAACTGTTTTAAACAAAAAACAAGAACAAAGATTCATGCAGTCTCTGCTTCCAGAGAGACCTGGTTTTGAATCCTGGGTCTGTTACTTACAAGCTGTGCAACGCTGAGTAAATCACTGAACTCCCCTAAATGTTAGTTTGCTTTTCTGTGATTGGGGATAAAAATAGAAGCTATCACATAGGAATGCTATAGAATATTGAAATAACAGGATACTTAAAGCTCTTAGCATACTGCCCTGTTCTAGAATAAGTGCCAAAGAAGAATAACCTCTGTTTAAACATGCTTTAAATAGTCTCCTTGATTTTTTTTATGCTCTTTATTTTTTTTGACATCTTTATCGGAGTATAATTGCTTTATAATGTTGTGTTAGTTTCTGCTGTATAACAAAGTGAATCAGCTATACGTACACATATATCCCCATATCTCCTCCCTTTTGTGTCTTCCTCCCACCCTCCCTATCCCACCCCTCTAGGTGGTCACAAAGCACCGAGCTGATCTCCCTGTGCTATGTGGCTGCTTCCCACTAGCTATCTATTTTACATTTGGTAGAGTATATATGTCCATGCTACTCTCTCATTTCGTCCCAGCTTACCCTTCTCCCTCCCCACGTTCTCAAGTCCATTCTCTACGTCTACATCTTTATTCCTGTCCTGTCCCTAGGTTCTTCAGAACCATTTTTTTTAGATTCCATATATATGTGCTAGCATACGGTATTTGTTTTTCTCTTTCTGACTTACTTCATTCTGTATGACAGACTCTAGGTCCATCCACCTCACTACAAATAACTCAATTTCGTTTCTTTTTATGGCTGAGTAATATTCCATTGTACATATGTGCCACATCTTCTTTATCCATGAACGTATCAATGGACACTTAGGTGGCTTCCATGTCCTGGCTACTGTAAATAGACCTGCAATGAACATTGTCATACATGACTCTTCTTGAATTATGGTTTTCTCAGGGTATATGCCCAGTAGTGGGTTTGCTGGGTCATATAGTAGTTCTATTCTTAGTTTCTTAAGGGACCTCCATACTGTTCTCCATAGTGGCTGTACCAATTTACAACCCCACCAACAGTTCAAGAGGGTTCCCTTTTCTCCATACCCTCTCCAGCATTTATTGTTTCTAGATTTTTTGATGATGGCCATTCTGCCCAGTGTGAGGTGATACCTCACTGTAGTTTTGATTTGCATTTCTCTAATGTGTATCACTACTTTCTAATCAATAGGATGCTAAATAAATGAGCCTTTATTGCATTACTTGCCACAGGGGAAAAGGGGCTGTGTTTGTCTATAAAAATATCATTTGAGGTCTATTTAAAAGTGTTATAAGGTAATGGGAAAAAGGAGCTGTGAAATATACTTTCTCCTTACTCACTGTCCACCAGCACCTGTTGGGCTTTCTGGATGTTTTTGTCCTGGATTTGCTGCCCGGATAGGCGACAGAGGCATACATTGTCTTCTGAGCTCACTTAACTTCTGTAACAGGTATTTATCCTTTCCCTGATGGTGCTGTTGCCCTTATTTCAAGGGGTAGGATTTTCACCCAGGAAATGCTGTGTGCATGGTACCTGCAGGGACACCAATCACTGGTGTCCACAAAGTGCTGCCCAAGGCCTACCAAACCCAGACAGTGGAGGAAGGGTTTTGCAGGAGGACTTCCCTAGGTTCGAGGACAAATGAAGTCACTTGCTGGTTGTGTGACCCTGAGGGGATAATTCGACCTCTCTGAACCTCCTTTTTCTTATCTGTAAAATTGAGGTGATAATTCCTGTGCCATGGGGGAGGGGAAGGACTGTGAAGATTCAGTGAGGTAATTAATATAAAATGCTTAGTACGTGGTCTGGAATGATAATTCATGAACGGCAGTGAGTCTAATTGCTTGTAAACCCGCCATCAGCTCAGATTTCCCTGACCATTGGAGACACAGAATCTCAAATTATGCTGTTAAAGGCTAAAGACATCCCCAAGATGTCTGAAAATTCCTGAGGCTTAATCTCAGGTGGACAGTCTGCCCCTTCCCCCTACACCCCCTTTGATTCCAGGTCTCCAGCTCTTCTGTCTACAAGCACTACTTCTGTTTAGACGCTAACAAAGGAGAACAGTTCTTCTGTTTCAATACTAATATTGTAGTACTTTGACCTCCAAATTTACCTTCCAGTTCAGGAATCTTCATTTACTTTTTCTGAAAGGCCAGATTCAGAATGTGAAATTAGAGGAACAGCACATGGGGTTACGGTGGAACCGTCTCTTCTCCGGCAGCTTTCCAATGAGAATGTGCTCATCACTGTCTCTAAAGAAATAAATGTCTTGATTGTTTGAACAAAAAAAAATCACCACTCACTCATTATTGACCCAGATCCTTTACTCAAAACATGATCAATAAGGTAGGGAAAGCCAGAGTGTGTGTGTGTGTGTGTGTAACAAATTTTTTCGTTTTAAAGTTTTCTAATAGAACATGTCAAAATAAACAAAAGTAGAGAGAATAATGTAATAAACTCCCATGCACCATCACTGCCCAGTTGCTTTGGCAATTATCAGCTCACGCCTAGTCTTATTTCATTTCTGCTGCCCTCTACTATACCACCCTCCCCAACAGCCGGAATGGATTCTTTTGAAGCAAATACAAGATAGCAAACCACTTCATCCATAACTCTTCTTATGTGTATTGCTAAATGAGAACCTTTTAAGAACTGAAACCACGTAACTATTTTCACACCTCAAAATGGACAACAAAAGAATTTCCCTATTTATATATATATTTTTCAAAAAAGAATTGGTTTGGGGAATTTCCTGGCAGTCCAGTGGTTAGGACTCAGTGCTCTCACTGCCGAGGCCCTGGGTTTGATCCCTGGTTGGTGAACTAAAATCCCACAAGCCTCAGGGTGTGGCCAAAAAAAAAAAAAAAAGAAAGAAAGAATTGGTTTGTGTCAATCAGGTCCAAGTAAGGTCCACACCTTCTCTTAAATTTCTTTTAATCTATAATCTTTTAATCTTTTTTTCCTTTTCAATTTATACATGGAAGAAACAGAGTCATCTGTCCTGTAGTTTCTCACATTTTGTATTTTGCAGCCCTGAGTGTCATTTCATCTGTAACTTGTTTCTCTGACCAACATTTCCTATAGAGTAATTCTTTAGACCTACAGTCTAGAATGGAAGGTTTGATCTGATTTAAGTATAATTTTCCATCAAGAATTCTTCGTAAGTGGTATTGCATACTTCTTTCAGGAGGCAAACTGGCGACCCGTTGTCTGTTTGTTGTAGTTTATCATCTTTGATTAGATCCGATTTTTGAGTAGGGATTGCAAAACGGTAATATTCTAATTCTATCATTCCTTCATTTATTCACTGGAAGACTTCTAGAAAGAGAAACTTTTCCTTAAAACTATTTGGTTACCCTGAGATACAGTTTGTATGGCAAAGGCAGGTTAAATCCTTGATTCTTAACATGTGTTCAGAATAATGAATTGTTTCTCAGGCATCCTCCAAAGGTGATCAATGAGTTTTGTTGTCAAGTATAATTACAACCTCATGGATTTTAACATATTTGATGTGTTTCAGTTCATTGCAGTCATTATTCTTGTTGGTTTTCAAAAATTTTGCCTTTTGCCTCTGAGAACCTCTTTCTGTTTGCTTCTGAATCCTTTGATACAAGCCCAGTATTTTTTGATAACTTCCTTGCTGTCCGTTATGACAAATGTTCTAGGTACATTTTGTACATTTCCTGCTCCAGACCTAGAATCAGCAGTTTCTCCAAGGAGGCTTAGTTCCTTCTGTGAAAAGCAATATTGAAAGATCACAAGCTGGCTTTAGGGCTGCTCACTGCTTATGAGTTGGTCATTGTTTCTAGGATGTTTCAGTGGGCAGAATGATAAAAAATATTTAGGAGAAAATACATCATGAGTTCCTGCTAATATTTTGAATTTGAACTTAGTACTGCAGGACTTTAACTTCTTTGATTTTGTATTTTTCCACTCTTCTGCCTAAAATCTTGGTTCCAAACAATATTAACATAATTACTTTTGACTTTACTATCTACGTTTCAGAATGATGATATTAATATAATTGCTAGCAGAATGATTTCTGAAAACAGTTCAAGATTTTTAAAGTGATTTTTGTCTTTAGGTTCTAACCCACTAGGGTTCACAGACACATTACTGTTTGTTTTTTTTTCTTCCTTTTTTAAAATTTTATTTCATTTTAATTTATTTTTGGTTGTGTTGGGCTGTGCGCGGGCTTTCTCCTGTTGCAGCAAGCTTGGGCCACTCCTTGCTGCGGTGCGTGGGCTTCTCGTTGCGGTGTCCTCTCCTATTGTGGAGCACGGACTGCAGGAGCATGGGATTCAGTAGTGGTGGCTCGCAGGCTTCAGTAGTTGTGGCATGTGGGCTCAGCAGTTGTGGCTTGCAGGCTCTAGAGCCCAGGCTTAATAGTTGTGGTGCATGGGCCTAGCCACTCCACAGCATGGGAGATCCTCCCAGACCAGGGCTTGAACCCATATTCCCTGCATTGGCAGGCGGACTCCTAACCACTGTGCCACCAGGAAACCTGATATTACTGTTTTTAAATTACTTGGATTAGTTCCTCTCAGGTTATGCTTCCGACTCAATACGCAGTGAAGTTCATTTGTTTAATTTGCTTTCTATTTTTAGGAATAGCTTCTTTTCATTTTGATTTAATGTTGTTTTGTAGTTATGTAAAGAATTTACATGGTTCCAATGTCAAATCTATACAGTCGGTTATATTCAGAGAAGTTCTAGCTTCTGTTCTTATTCTCTCCGCTTTGATCCCTCGCTTCCCCTAAGGTAACTATTAAACAAATATGGTTTATCCTTCTAGTTTCTGAAGTATAAGCAAATGCACACCTACATGTGTTTATATATGTACATAATTTTATATACATACAAATACATAAATTTGTGTCTTCCCCTTCATTATTAGATAAATGGTATCATACTATATATACTTCCTTCAATCCTGCTTTTTTCACTTAATAGCTATCCTAGAGATTGCTCCATAATGTTATATAGAAATCATCCTTGTTCCTTTTAACTGCAAACTGTTCATCGAGTGGGTGCAAGCACATTTTATTCAACCAGAACCTTATTGTGGGTATTTTGCTTGCTTCTAGTTTTTTTGGTTTTTGGTAATAACTAGTGCTGAAATAAATAACCTTGTACATACATGTTTGGATAATTTTTCCAGTGTATCTATGGGATATATTCCTAGAAGTGAGATTTCTAAGACAAAGGGTAAATGTAATTTTGCTAATATTGCCAAATGCCCATCCACAGCGTTGTAATACCATTTCGCGTTCCCGCTGCTCCCACTAGCAGTGTACGAGAGTAGTTCTTTCTCCATAGCCTCTCCAACAGGACTTGTATTTTAGGTTTTTATTAATCTGATAGTTAAGAAATAGTCTTTAACTTACAATTGTTTTTTATTTTTAGTGAGGTACAGTGTTTTTCTCATATGTTTTAGGGCTATTTGCATTTATTTCCTGTAAACTAGTGTTCATATTGCTTGTCCTTTTTTTTTTTTTTTTTTTTGCGGTACGCGGGCCTCTCACTGTTGTAGCTTCTCCCGTTGCGGAGCACAGGCTCCGGACGCGCAGGCTCAGCGGCCGTGGCTCACAGGCCCAGCCGCTCCGCGGCATGTGGGATCTTCCCGGACCGGGGCACGAATCCGTGTCCCCTGCATCGGCAGGTGGACTCTCAACCACTGCGCCACCAGGGAAGCCTAATTCTTTGAACAATATTGGCTGCTACGCCTGGTCTGAGCTGAGCTCCAGTAAAGCTAACCACTTCCTCATTAGCTCAGAGAGAGGGTGACCTTCCTCCAGACCAGCTGAGAGACAGACTGGATCCAAGTCAGCCAGGTGATGCTCTTGCTGCATGACAAGGGAGGTCAGGGGGACATCTAAGAGGACACAGCTGGGGAAGAGATCTGGGGAGAAGCGCTCTATGGGATAAAGCGGTTGGTGTTATCAGCGCATGGAAATGACACCCGGGCAGGTTTCACAGCCCAGGCAGGATTCCCAGCGAAGGAACTCTCAGAAAAGGTGGTGTGGAAGGACAGCTGATGAGAATGCTCCTAGGGTGGAAGTGTTGACGTTTTGGCTGTGGCTCTGTGAGCTGATGCATCTGCCTAGCGGACTGAGCTGCGCATCTGATTGTCGTGCCTGGTAGGTAAGTAGAGCTGCGTAGGAGACGCATTCTACAGGAGCTCAGCCCAGGGCAGCTGTGAAGTGCTTTGATTTTTTTTTTTTTTAATTCACACCTGGATTCAAGCCTTGGAGAGTCCATTTTTATCTTCTTTGTTCCTCAGTTTCCTTATTTGTAAAGTAATAAAAATAATGACCTCCCAGTTTCGTTGTGAGGATTAAATGAGATACTATGCTTAGACCAATTAGGAAAGTGCCCAGCGAAGGCCCGCATTAGATCGGTGGGTCTCAACCTGAGCTGTGCCTTTGGTACCAAGAAGAACCTAGAGATGGTTGCTGTCAGGTCATCAAACACCAATCCTATCAGAATCCCTATGATTCCACGCAGCCAGGACTAAGAAACTCAGTCCTGAAAATTTATTATTTGTCTTCAGAAAATTCTTTCAGGGGTTAGAAAAGAGTGGTGGGTTTTGGTTAACTTTTAGTCAAGGCCTGTGTTGTTAACTGTTATTAGTTTTCTTTTGTATTTGTAACTTAGAGATGGTACAGCCACCTCTGTCTTGTAAGTGTTTGGATATAGTCCTGGTTCTAGGCAATCCCCATTGTTTCTCATGTTTAGGGAGCAGATTTAAAAATAGTCCCTCTGGAGCCCTGCCTCTGTGACACACTGGTCAAGCTCGTCAGGTTTAAATTAGGGGCATGGGGGTGAGTGGGATTCTAGCAGTTTAATTCCAGATGCTCTGCAGGGCCTCCCCCATGCTTTGTGAGGGAGACCTGGCGTTTCCTGAGCGTTCACTGGTGACCCCCGAGAATCTCTTCCCAGTGGCCCCCCTCCTCCCCTCCTCTGCACTGTGAGAAGCTCCTGAGGACTGGCAGAGGCAGGGGAACTAAGTGGATCGTAGATGTGAGATTTCAGTTCCTGGATTTTCTCATGTAGCAACTGGGAAATTTCAGGCTTAAGATAACAGAGGTTTTCCAGAAATTCTCCTGGGTTGTTACTGACACTAGGCTTAATATTACCCTGAGTGGAAAGACCAAAGGGAGAAAAAAATTTCTCCTTTTTCTTCCGAGTTGCTAGGTGTGGTCATGTAGAAAGTAAATTTTCTTCCCTTTTGGGTGGGCAGTGAGTTTAAAGGGTTTCTCTAGCATTGAACTGCCTGACCTGAAACACTAGGAGAGAGACCGAAGGGCCTGTGGTCAGTCACACTGTCTTCTCCTTCCTTCTTTGCTCAGGGCAAAGATAATCTTCAAGTACTGAAATGTTCTTATTCACATTTTTAAAAGTAAAACATGAAAGAGGAGATCAAATAATAAGTAAAATAAGTAAAACAAGTATATTTAAGTGAAAATAAAATGATTAAAAACCCTCAAAACATCTATGATAATAGAACACAATGAATTTGTTCTGAAATGCCTGGTCTGAGGTAACTGCAAATGTTTAGCCTGTGTCTTGTATTTCATATCAGGGTGGGTTTGGCTGCAGGACCTACCTCTTCCTTTTTTTGTTAACAGCTTTATTGAGATAAAATTAATGCACATAAAATTCACCCATTTAAAGTTTAGAATTCAATAGCTTTTAGTATATTTACAGAATTGTGCAACCATCATCACAATGAATTTTAGAACATTTTCACCAGCACAGAAAGAAACCCCATATCCTTTAACTATAACCCTCCGCCCCATCCCCCTACTCCCTGACCTCAGGCAACCATTAATCTACTTTCTAGCTCTATGAACTTCCCTGTTATGGACACTTCACATGAATAGAATCATACCGTACTTGGCCTTTTTTTGTCTGGCTACTTTTGCTTTATCCATGTTGTAGCATATGCCAGTGTTTCATTCCTCTTTATGGCTGAAAACTATCCTATTATGTGGATATACTACATTTTGTTTATCCATTTGGCAGATGAATGGACATTTGGTTGTTTTTACTTTTGGTTATTATGAATAATGCTGCCAGGAACATTCAGGTACAAGTTTTTGTTTGAACATACGTTTTCATTTTTCTTAGATACATACCTAAGAATGAAATTGCTAGGTCCAATGGTTTAAGTTTTTGAGGAAACTTCCAGATTTTTTTCCCAAAGTGTCTGTATCATTTTACATTCCCACAAGAAGTGTAGGAGGATTCTGATTTCTCTACATCCTCTCCTATACTTGTTATTATATGTGTCCTTTTTATTATAGCTATCTTAATGGGTATAAAGTAGTATCTTATTGCGGTTTTGATTTACATTTTGCTTACGCCTAATCATGTGGACCATCTTTTCATATATTTGTTAGCTATTTGTGTACCTTCTTTAATAATGTCTATTCTTACCCTTTGTCTATTTTTATTAGATTTTTATGTATTTATTTTTGAATTGTAAGAGTTTTTTTTATGTCTTCTAGCTACAATTCCCTTCTCAGATATGTGATTTGCAGTATTTTCTCCCATCCTGTGGGTTGTCTTTTCACTTTTTCAATAGTATTCTTTGAAGCACAGATTCTTAATTTTGATGAAGTCCAATTTGTTTTTTCTATTGTTTGTGCGTTTGCTGTTATATCTAAGAAACCATTCCCAAATCCAAGGATGTACAGATTTACCATTGTTTTCTTATAAGGGTTTTACAGAGTTCTTACACTTAAGTCTTTAATCCATTCTGAGTTAATTTTTCTGGATGGTGTGAGGTAGGAGTTTGACTTCATTCCTTTGCATGTGGATATGCAGTTGTTTCAACTCCATTTGTCGAAAAGGCTATTTTTTTCCCCAGGAAATACCTCTTAAGGACAAGGACATTTTCAGAGGCAGTCCCAATGTTTTGTTGTCTAGTGAGAGACTCATAAGCAGAGGAGGGAAACCAATGTTTATTGAGCCCCCAATATCCAAGTCACAGAGTCCTAGACAAGGTTGGTGATTTCCAGGCATATCCATTGCCAGTCTCCTATTTGTACCCATGACAGGAATTACTAATCAATCACAGCACACGTGCTACCAGGGCTAGCATGAAGCAGTGGTGTCCCAGGAGGATCTGTTTGGGAGGAATTAAAACCGTGTGGTTAATTTTGGATACGTTGAGTTCGTTGTGCGTTTGGGAAGTGTAGATGGTGCTCTGGCAAAAATTGGTTGGAATAAAAAGACTGAAGCCCAGACCGAGAGAGAGATCTGGGCGGTGAGAGAGACTTGAGACTTTGGTGTACAGATGGGAACAGATCCAACCTCCTAGAATGAGTGATGAGGCCAGACAACTTGGGATTGACCCCAGGAGTCTGGTGAGGCTACAAATAGGACTACCAGGGACTGGCTCGAGAGGTAGAAGAAAAACCAGGACCGAGTACTGGCAAACAAACCAAGGGTAAAGGGCAATTCAGGGAGAGCTGTGGATAGTGTCAGATGTTTTAAGAGGTCTGGTAAGGTGCAGCCCGGACAGCGTCTCTGATTATCATGAGGAGGTGTTATCACCTTGGCGAGGGCAGTTTCAATGGGGTACAGGAGGTGGAAACAACATGCAATGGTCTGGGCAGTGAACTGGCTGTGAGGAATGACCCATGCTGGTGAAATCTGATAAGAGAGACAGAGATAGGTCTCAGAAAACCAACAAGATTATTGTAATTTCTTGGAATTAAGAAAAAAACTGAGGTCAAATAAAACATTCAGTAGACTGTGAAAAAAAAGGTCTGAGGCAAGATGAGCATCTTTGTGTCTGCCAGATTCGGTCTTCACGTACAACATCAAGTCAACTGCAGTGTTGTATGAGACAGATCCTGCAGAAATGGATCCTAAATGATGGGGGGAAATTACTATCGAGCACAGGCCTTGCTAAAGAATATTTACTGGTGGATAAAGCAGAGAATCCTTAAGCTGTGTTTCTCAGAGAAGGGTCCATGTGATTACCCACATAAGGAATCCAGAGGGCTTTAAAAATGTTGACCCTTGGGATGCACCCCAGACCTACTGAACCAGGATCTCATGATATAAGGCCCAGTTTTAATAAACTCTCCAGATTTAGAAAGCTCTAGAAGGCATTTGTCCAATGTATGGCTGATGTGGATATTTCCTAACCATTCCAGTCACAGGATTCTCTAGCAGTTTCCTGACATGGGTAACTAGCGCCAGATCAAGGACCTTGTCTAATTGCCTGGAGCAACCATCTGTAGATGGAGTAAAACTATTTCTGAAATAAACAACTGCAAACCGGATCTACTTCTGTCAGAATAGAGAGCAGGGGAAAAAATCTCTTGATTAGCCTCAAACTGTCTTTTTTGAATATTTTTAGGTTGAACACAGGTGACTCTTAGCTAAGATTTTGCAACTGCATTATGTATGGTTCGGTGTTTCTTGGCATTAGTGCTTTATTTTCTTATCTGACTCTTAAATCATTTAATAATGCCTTCAAGTGTCCTGGTTTGGAAAATTGCCCAAAACAACAAAAGAATCCCAAACTCAAACAAACCCACAGACGAGTATAAGAGCTGTAAATGTAGGGGGTGTATTGCTTATATTTAAACGCACACTGTCCTGGCCAGTGAAAGGAATTAGGGAAAATTCTGCTTCAGCCTCAAACATTCACTAGCAGAAAATTAGTTTCACCTCATCCCACTAAATAAATATGGAACAAAAGATGTAAAATATTGGTTTGAGGGGGTACAAAATCGTTCACTTGTCTGGGTTCCCATCAGCCTTGGTTGAGCCTGCCTGCAATCCTATTTGGAAATATGGAATTAAACAACTGAAAGGAGTTCAATTCTAAAAAGTATTTACTGAGTGCTAATGGAAGACAAAGTTTCTGCCATCATTAAGTTAACCTTAAGAGACAGATATCGAGTAATTAAAAAATATTATTGTTACGTATGTATGTATTATCCAACTTCTGTCAGGTGAGGCTGTATGTTGATAGGCTCATGATAAAATGTTCTCAAGACACATGATATGTAATGCAAATAAAGTCCATTTTAAAGTGCAAGTGCATGAAAAATGGAAAAATTTAGCATTCGTAGACTTCGTTTACCATGAGTTTTAAGTAATAGGAATATTAAAAATGTAACATACTTTGAATTTTAAGAATCATTCCAAATTTCATAAAGTTTTTATCTGGGAGGCTCTCCAAACTTTATTCATTGCTGACTAGCACTGTCCATAAATTAAATATTACTTATATATTTTCTAGGGCTAATGTTTGAGGAATGGTTAAAACATTATAGACAGAAGTGCTAATATGTTTTAATACCATGAAGCTGTTCGTCAGAAGTATTTGCCCAAATCTTTCCAATTGTTCACTTGTTTCCATCATATACATAATTTATGTCTACTTCGCTCTGATACAGGGAATTAGTCATCTTCATCAATTAGATTTTCCTTATTATTCCTATTATTACTGAGTCAGTATTAAACTACTGAACTAGAAATGCCTCATTTTTGTGTGACAATGGGTTCCTAAAATGCAGCGGTGTTCACTCTGAAACACAGGGCAAAACGTGCATGCTCTTAATCTTTGGATTTAATCTAGACTTATAAAATCCAAATAATTTTATAAATTATAAATGCATAAGTTAATACATAAACGATGAAACACACAGCTCTGAGCACCATGCTAACCTGTTATCATGGAGAGCACAGGAAAAGCCTTTATAACCCAGAGATGCAATCACCTGTTAATTTCTCTGATGGCTTTTTTAGAGTTTAATCAATCTGATGTTCTGACTTGGAAGCTACAGCCTAGAGGTAGCATAAAATATATAGGAAAGCCCAGTTCAGGAACTTGGCCATCTCCTGTCAGTAACGGCCTCACACAGAGGAATTTCTTCCTGTAGATTTTTTTATTACTTGGAGCCAGAAGGAAAATAATCTGGCAAGTTCAACACTTGTGGTGAATAGGTTGGGCTTTGACTCAGACAGACGAGGGCTGGAGTCCTGATTCTGTAATCACAGGCTGTGTGACTTGGGCAACAGGTAAAACCCCTCTGTGCCTTTGTTTTCTGTTTATAAGATGGAATCCACTTCAGGCCATGTTGTAAAGACTAAACAAGAAAACATCTTTTTTAACATATGCTATGAACATAGCTGTATAATATTGCTAAGAAACAAGGATTAAAAGTGATATATATATATACATCCTTTTACAGAAAACTTTATAGATTTAAACGTACTTTTTGCATACCTTATTAAAAAGTACAAAAAATTTCCAAAGAAGAAGCAAACTCCTTTCAGAGCAATGCCATGAGATGCTTGTCATTGATTCGGGAAGTGAAACATACAAGAGGAAACTATTTGATTTTGTGGAACCGAGTCATTTCATTCAGCTCAGGGGAGGGCACAGATGTTAAGAATGTGAGAGCTGCTTAGCCTCACTGACCTCATTTCCCTCAATGTAGTTATCTTGGCTGTGAGACAGAGGAAGAAGGATCTTTCCTGGGCCTGCTGGTCCACTGAGTATGCTAAGCACTGGCACGCAACTAGATGGTTTCACTTCACGGTCCCCAAGATAAACGAGGCTTAGAGCAATCACTAAGTCTTCTTGAGGGGATCTGGGAAGCAAGAAGCCCATCTAGACAGTGGGCTGTGCTCTTGTGCTTTCATTGTGCTCGATGCCCACCTAGCAGATGGAAAACACAACACAGCTCAGGAGAAGCCCAGAAATGAATATCAGAATGGATATCAAATTTGACACAAAGGTGACCTTGATTCTCATCTTTAGTGTAGATTCCAAGAGTGACTGAGGGGTGGGAATCAGGAATCTGTCTAAAAGAGCCCTTGCCTTAAGAAATCTGGGGCCATGTTGTTTAATCGGAAACCTCATTCTGAGTGAAAAAAGTAGTAACTTGCTGTCAGGCAAATCCATTCTCAGAGTGGTGAGAAAAAGGACTTGGTTTGTGGTTTGGGGGAAGGCTACTGCTGGTTGTTTCATGCAGACTTTGAAGAGGACCCTTGGGTTTCAGAAGCAGATGCAGCCCGTTTACGTCATTGGCTGTACCTTCTGAGTCATTTCCCATGTCTCTCCTGTCTGGTTATCAATGAACTGAGTCACTGCTCAGACATGGCACCCTGTGCTTGTCTGTGTTTAAGACGGAATCTACACAAATATATGTCAGCTGAGTCTTCTGTGCTAAGTGGTGGGGGAGAAAATATGGATGAAACTCTTAGATGTCATGGACCTCGCACTCTACAGGTAGCTGAATACACAGAGAGTTTTTCCACTTTAACTTCTTCTTGTCTTCTAATTTATTAAACCTACATTCCAAAATTCAGAAACCTGTTTGGAGATGTATTAGATGTGAATTAACTTCTTTTGGTACAAACGCATTTCTTTCCTGGAGTACAATACCTTTTATGACACCTGATGGTTCCTGAAAATCAATAAAGCCAGTCGACGGTTAATGTTTGACTGAAGGTGAAGGGAGAGGCTGGGGAAGCAGAGCAGAGCAGGAGAGTGTCCTCTGGGGAAGATACTCAAGTCCCAGCAAGAGTCTCAACAGCTGAATGGAAGAAAATAACTTTTAACAACCATTTTCTTACTTACAGAAAGGTAAGCGTTGACATGTCTTAACTATGTCGATAGCGTATTTCTTTAAGAATGACAGAATAGATGATGGAGGGATTACTTAAGTTGCTGGACAAATTGATTCCTTGAGGGGTGCTATGTTATCTTTTGCTGGGAAGGAAAGTTTATTCCTAGTGTGATAAGTTTTGTTTACCGAGCATAATTTCTTTCGTGGTTTCTTTTTATTAGTCTATATCTTTTATAAATTCATTGGATGAAGTGGTTTGGCTTGAATCTAGCTTGGTAGTGACATTAAAGAAAAGAATAAACTTTTGGATGTTTAAATGTGGATTACACCCATTCTTTGTAATTAAAATATAAAAAAAGTTCCTAGCCCTGAGATGCCCTGGGGCTCTTATACTCTACAAATCAGGGCTGGAATCTCATTTTCACAAAGTGTCATATCTCAGATGTGGTCTTCAAAAATTAGAGTGAGATTCAATTCAGGATTCTTTTTTTTTTTTTTTTTTTTTTTTGTGGTATGCGGGCCTCTCACTGTTGTGGCCTCTCCCGCCGTGGAGCACAGGCTCCGGACGCGCAGGCTCAGCGACCATGGCTCACGGGTCCAGCCGCTTCGCGGCATGTGGGATCCTCCCGGACTGGGGCACGAACCCGTGTTCCCTGCATCGGCAGGCGGACTCTCAACCACTGTGCCACCAGGGAAGCCCCCAGTTTAGGATTCTTAGGACTGACTGCCCAGGACACATCAGGGAAGGGGAAAGTCATAGGAGGAAAAACGCCCTTTCTTAAAAGAAGCGGAATAAGATTTGAAAACAGACAGATCTGCCTTCCCAATTGGGAAAGCAAGGCTGGTGTGTATGTTGGTCAGATTCTGGTCCTTCTTTTGGCCACATTGGCAGATGTAACATCAACTAATGTGTGATTATTTTGAGATGTCAAAACCTGTACAGCTTATTGGTGTCTTCAAAGGTCCAGCCCCTGCCTCTGTCTCAGTTTTTTTTTCATTGTGAGTGACTTTCTGGGAATAGATGCCCTCTGTGATGGGGGATACCAAACAGGAGATTGGAAGAGCAATGTATTCTCTAATATTTTCTTGTCTTTATTTTTCTTCAAAAACTTAGATAACAAGAGAGGAATAATTTGAAAGAAGAAGAAAGCATATGTTTAGGTGACATGGAAAATGGATGGCATTCAGCTCTCACCAGGAAACAAATGAGTCTTACTGAGTGAGGGTTTATCATGGACTGCTGGGTATATAGTTTATGAGTCTTCAGGGTTGGGCAGATGGGTTAGGCCAGTTTCATCATACCGGCCAGCAAGCACTGAACAGATTGCTTAAGCTCACTGTACCTTAATTTTCTCATCTACAAAATGGAGATATTTGCCTAACCAAGTGATTGTGAGAGTAAATTAGATCAGCGTGTAAAGAACTCATTACCTTATCTGACACGCAACAGACGTTCAATGAATATTATCTCTTCTTTCCATGAGAAAGTTCAAGCAGGTGATGCAGGTCAAACTGAGAAGTTGCTGTTTCATTCTCTAGGGGAAAAAGCCCAGTAATGCTGCAATAACTACATTGTCCATTGAGCAAGGGAGAAACCAATTCTATGCCAAAGAAGTGGGGTCCAATAATATGAGAGGATGAGAAAACACTTGAGTTTTGCTTTTTTTTTTAATGAGGCATTTTATTTATTTATTTTTGAGGTTTTTTGTTTTTTTTTAACATCTTTATTGGAGTATAATTAAGCAATTATAATGGTGCGTTAGTTTCTGCTTTATAACAAAGTGAATCAACTATACATATACATATGTCCCCATATCTCTTCCCTCTTGCGTCTCCCTCCCTCCCACCCTCCCTAACCCACCCCTCTAGGTGGTCACAAAGCACCAAGCTGATCTCCCTGTGCTATGCGGCTGCTTCCCACTAGCTAGCTATTTTATCTATTTTGGTAGTGTATATATGTCCATGCCACTCTCTCATTTTGTCCCAGCTTCCCCTTCCCCTTCCCCGTATCCTCAAGTCCATTCTCTAGTAGGTCTGTGTCTTTATTCCCATCTTGCCCCTAAGTTCTTCATGACCATTTTTTTTTTTTTTTTAGATTCCATATATATGTGTTAGCCTACAGTATTTGTTTTTCTCTTTCTGACTTACTTCACTCTGTATGACAGACTCTAGGTCCATCCACCTCACAACAAATAACCAATTTCGTTTCTTTTTATGACTGAGTAATATTCCATTGTATATATGTGCCACATCTTCTTTATCCATTCATCTGTCGATGGACATTTAGGTGGCTTCCATGTCCTGGCTATTGTAAATAGAGCTGCAATGAACATTATGGTACATGACTCTTTTTGAATTATGGTTTTCTCAGGATATTTGCCCAGTAGTGGGATTGCTGGGTCATATGGTAGTTCTATTTTTAGTTTTTTAAGGAACCTCCATAATGTTCTCCATAGTGGCTGTATCAATTTACATTCCCACCAACAGTGCAAGAGTGTTCCCTTTTCTCCACACCCTCTCCAATATTGGACCTGCCCACCAGAAAGACAAGATCCAGCCTCAGCCACCAGAACACAGGCACTAGTCCCCTCCACCAGGAAGCCTACACAACCCACTGAACCAACCTTAGCCACTGGGGACAGACACCAAAAACAACGGGAACCATGAAACCTGCAGCCTGAGAAAAGGAGACCCCAAACACAGTAAGTTAAGCAATATGAGAAGACAGAGAAACACACAGCAGATGAAGGAGCAAGGTAAAAACACACCAGACCTAACAAATGAAGAGGAAATACCTGAAAAAGAATTCAGAATACTGAAAGTAAAGATGATCCAAAATCTTGGAAATAGAATGGAGAAAATACAAGAAATGGTTAACAAGGACCTAGAAGAACTAAAGAGCAAACAAACAATGATGAACAACACAGTAAATGAAATTAAAAATTCTCTAGAAGGGATCAATAGCAGAATAACTGAGGCTGAAGAACAGATAAGTGACCTGGAAGATACAGTAGAGGAAATAACTACTGCAGAGCAGAATAAAGAAAAAAGAATGAAAAAAATTGAGGACAGTCTCAGAGACCTCTGGGACAACATTAATGAGGCATTTTAAAGCCCCTCTGATGTTTCACTATAAGCCTTCTGGTGAGATGTGGGCGTGGCATCCTTTGAAACTTGCTAAGATGTCCCCTGGGAAAAGTCACTGTCATTCAAGGTGAAGATTGCATTTCTGGTACCTCCTCCATTCTTTTATGAAAGGCAAAATATATCCTGGCAGCAACTCGACTTCCTATTCCTTTGTCAAAGGAACTCTCTGGAGAGTGTGCTGTCGCTTTTCTTCCAGGTCAAGAGAGATGACTGAGAAGGAAAGCTGAGCACCACTGTGTCCCTTTCTCCAAAGGCTGACAAATAAGTGCTTTTATGGCTCTTAGTTTACACAGATAGAAATATACATATTTATTTGTTGGCATACAATTGTATTCCTTCGGAAATCTCTGGTGTTGAATTTAGAAGGAGCTAGTTGTTCTGTGGTCTCCCCAATGATTAAACAAGGAAAGAGTACTGACTTCTGTTAGGGGAATATCTATCTCTCTATTTGTTACTTGTGAGAACAAACATGAATGTTTATTTAGGTATAAGAAATATTAACTTAATAAAAGCAGACATTCACCTAGTGGTTGAGGTTTTAACCATACTCAAGATGAGTTTTTCACTTATGCATATATGACAGACAAAGCAATCCTTGGCTATTGTGTATGTGACACAAAAATAACTTAATTTCTCTTAAAATATTCTGTAAGCCTGACACTGAGTTCTCTCATCCATGATATTCTGAATCAATGATTTCTTACCGTATGTTAATTATTTTAAAACATTAGGACTTGTGTTTCTGAGTAAGAGATAAAGAGAAATCAGAAAAGTAGATTTATGCCCTTAAAGAATATTTAAACTAAGGATGAGCACATCTTCCTCACACAGAGGGTCTGTGCTTGGTCTCTGCAGTCAGACTGACACCATTTCCTCAACCTCGCTGAGCTGTTTCCTGTCCTGTGGGATGACAACAGGACCTGCCTATAGGATAGTTGTGAAACTTAAATGAAATAAGTCTTCCAAAGTACTTAGCTTAGTAAATGTTCATTAAATGCTAGTTTTTTAAACTTTCAATTATTAAAAAAACTAGCTAATGAGTGAGATTTCATAGTGGTATGGCATCCTTTATGAAGATAGAACTAAATTTATTTCCACCTTACTCTCTTCCCCATCCCAGTTGTCAATTATGATTTAATTACAGAAATCAGAAAGTTAGCCTACTACACTTGAGCATGACTGTGCATTTTTGTCATTAGAGTCCTTGCCTCAAGGTCACCTCATAAATGAGCTAGTATTATAGCAAGTCTTTTGTTTTGTTTTGTTTTAAATCTCAGTGTTTAAACCATATGGGATGGGATCTAATTGAGATTTACCTCGTACTGAATTTCTAAGGCCAGAATGTGTAGTTTTATTATCTTGACAAAATACTCATCTGTGCACTTTATAATACACAAAGAAATGTTGTATAATGCATGAAGCAACACTTTGTCAAAAATAATTAAGCCACTTTTTTGAGAAATAGTGATTTCTACCCTCCTTTTTAGGCTAGAAAAGACCCTTGTGATGTTGTTCTGCTAGATATGGAAGAAATAAAGTCCTCCCTCTGTCTCCCTTGTAGAGTTTCTGGGGTGGAAACCTGTGCACCTCAGAGAACTCAACACTGACATACTTACTGCCAGTCTGCTTAAGATGTCAGAGAAGCACCACGGGGTGGGGGGGTCGCCATCTGTGTCCCCATGTGGGGGGGCCTCCCTTCCCTCTGACCTCCTCATCCCTCCTGCCCCTTCCCTTGCTCATGCTGGGGGAGTGCCGGGTGGGACGATAGCCGGCTGGGAGTAAGAGTGAGCACACTTCCTAAAATATCCCTTAGAACTCATTATTATTTTCTTTAATAATTATGCTTGTAATTTGTATTTAAGTCAATCATAGAAATTTAAAATATTTTAAGAGGAGCCATCTATCCTCTCATAAGACTATTTACCTGATCATGAACCTATTGATTAAGTAAGAAATCACCCTCAATTTTGCATATGTGTAAATCCAGATTTTCATATGCTGAAAGATTGGCATACTTATTACGAAGTTTAGGGAGAGGACAAAGTGCTTACATTTATGTGTATGTTGGGTGGGGAGGGGGCAATCCACCCTTCCTTTTCCTTCCTTGGTCCTTCCTTCCTCCCTCCTAATCAGTCCGAAGTGCAAGGCAGCAGCCCAGATTTTATGCCTGCCTGTCTGTTTCTAGCTTATTGATGGTCACTTTCATCGGGTCCTTAATTTGCCAAGAGTGCAAATTGGTCAGATCCTCCTGTGATTGTTTTCTAAACCTTAAGTGATATAATTGGTACCAGAGGTTTGTGAGTGAGAACACAAAAGATGGGCATGATTGATCTGAACATTACTTGATGAACAATGGTGTGAGCAGGCTTTTTATCTGATCTTTATTCATAGCTGGTCTTGCTGTATAAGTTATGCTGCTCTTAGCAATATACAGTGCAGAGGTAAAGTAAATGGCACACAGGATTATTTGGTGCTCTTTGGTTCTGGTGATGTTATGAATTCTAGTCACATTCTTTCCTGTCCACATCACCTATGATATTTGAAAACAAATTTTGCAGTCCTCTCCTCTGTACCTTCTTTGTTCTTTGGAAATGTGTGGTTTAGCCTTAGAGCATGGTGAAGTGTTTTAATTCAAAGCCCTTAACTTTTTTTTTTTTAACAAAAGGGATGAGCCATGACTGACTCGATTTAAGGTTTGCCTATCACTTAGCTTTCGTAAGAAGGGGGGAAAAACTCAATGCTTATGTATTGATTTACTTGCAGAGTTTGAGAACTGGGACCTAGAAATTTCCTGTCCTTACTCAGATAAATGGCAAAATGACAGGAGTGTCTAAAAATGCCTCTTGGAGTCTCTGGAGCCCAGCAGGAGATTCAATCAAGCTTGGAGTGGACCCCCTGGGATGCCGTGGGCACTGCATGTATAATAACTGGATAAAGCCCCATCCGAGGCCACCCTATCCTGGGACGGCAGTGCCTTTATCAGTCAAAACTAGAGTTCCTTGATATATTAGTTTGCTAGGGCTGCTGTAACAAAGTACCACAGACGGAGTGGCTTAAGCAATAGAAATTTATTGTGTCACAGTTCTGGAGGCTCGAAGTCCAAAATGAATGTGTCTGCAGGGCTGGTTCCTTCTGAGGACCATAAGAATTGGTCTGAGGCCTTTCTCCTGGGCTCTCAGACGGCTGTCTTCCCCATGTGTCTTCATGTTGTCTTTCCTCTATGTGTGTCTCCACATCCAGGTTTTCCCTTTTGATGAGGACACCAGTCATATGGGATTAGGGCCCACCCTAATGACTTAGTTCTAACTTCATTACCTCTGTAAAGACCCTGTCTCCAAATAAAATCACATTCCGAGGTACTTGGGGGTTAGGCTCCAACATGAATTTTGAGGCAGGGGACACCATTCAACCCATAACACTCGGCTTGGTTGAAAAATGAGAGACTGCTGAGGTGAAGGTCAGAAGGAAAGGAGGAGAGAGGGTACAAATCAGAAATAGATGTGCTGTAGGAGCCCAGTCTCCTAGACTGACGGCCCTCTGAGAAGGCAGCCTCATGTCAGCGTCTGAAGAAGAAGGGCAGCTATGGAGTGAAAAAAAACCTTTTTGAATTTTTGGAAAGATGTGTAATAGATTCAGTGCCGCTAGATGTCTTCCTTATCAGGATGCTTGTGCTTTCATAGAGAGAATAATATATGAATAGAGTACAGGTGTGCAATTAGCCAGGCAGTGTGATCTTGGACAAGTCTGGTAACTGTTTTGACCCTCACCTCTTGATTTTTGATCTTTGAGAGAGAAATTTTAACAGTACCTGCTTCATAGGGTTCTTATGAAAAATCAATAAGGTAATTCATATAAATCTCTCCGCATGTGCTGAGACAAAGGGCTTCTAGTAGATGTTAGCTGCCTTTGTGTTGTTATCCTGGCTGGACACAGATTCAGGATGTGGAGGGTTTCAGTGTTTTCTGGGCTACGGTGAATTAAACGAAGGCTTCAGCCCTAATCTGCAAGTCCAGCAGCCCTGATTCTGCATTTGTGAGTGGTCCAAGATTAAAGCAAGTGGTGGTGGCTTTTTAAAACTCCCCCTAAACCTTTGACCTCTGTTGCTAAGGATGTACTTGCCATCTCAGATAGTTGCCATAGAAACTGTCTGAATTTAGTCTTTGTACCTGAGGAAACCCTGACGAATAGCAAAAATTCCCAGCAGATGGTTGGATCAACTATTTCAGGTAGTTCAGAAGAAATGTCACTGAATTATCTGGAAATCTACTCCAATCCTTTGCCGGGTAGGGTTTGTGAAATAATCTATCAAGTGTGTATGGTTTGGTGATTTTAGGCAATTTGAGTTATAAACCATGGTTTCCCTCCAGCATCATTATGATCCAGGACGTGGTATTCATTAGTGAAATGATGTCTGTAAAAAGAGGAAATATAGGCAAGACTTGTTTGAGAGGCTGAAGTCCTCTTCTGGAATCATCCTAGCAGTGGTGTAGTTTGCCTTGGATCACTCAGACGAAGGCTTTGCCTGGCCACTTCATCTGGCTGTGAGGGTGTTTCTGTGAAGGGTGCTTCTTGAGTATCCTTATGGCCAGGGCCGTTGAAAGCTGGGAATTGTGATAGGAGCTGTCCTGTGGGACAATATTTAATTTCTGACTAAGCAAACTTGGGTGGCAGAAGGAATTTTTATTTGACAAACACTGTTCAAAATATTAACTTATTGAGTCCCATAACTCTCAAAAGTAGATACTATTATTATCCTTGCTTTACAGTTGAGTAGACATTAGTCAGTGAAGGAGCCAGGATCCAAACCAGACAAACTAACAACCACATGGTATGATAGATTTGTCCACAAAGAAATCACGAGACCCTAGGCATGGGAGCAGAAAGCAATTACTTCTGTTTCCCACCAGAAACCCTTCCGTGAAGGATGAAACTGAATGTAAATGACAAAAGAAAGGATGAGGGTAATGTTACGTTTACTTTTTAGGTTCCATTAAAACACCCCAGACGGTGGCCTGTTTGAGCATCTGACTAAAATAAGGCATTTAATTTATTTTTATTTGCTTTTTATCATTCAACTTACATGTCTTTGGGAGATTGAAAGTGCTAAAAAAATCATTTCAAGTGGAGATGGTATATATATCAACCAGCTCTTAACCTATTTACTGAACAGAAATCTGTTCATGTATTTAAAAGAGAAATAATCCTCTTTGTCAACAATAAAAATGTATTACTTTGCATCAAAATAAATCTTTAGATTTCAAATTCGTTTCCTTTAACATTTTCTGTTTATTCTGAAAGCTCTTATAGATTGGACAAATTCGTAGAATACCAATGTTAGACAATCACAAGTGTTTTAGAAGTTAAGAAACATCTGTTGAGAGCTTAGTATGTGCAAGCCATACTATGAAGAGCCATGAGAGGTTCAAAAAATATAATTTTAAAATGAGGCCTCTGTCTTGAAGGACTTTGTATTCTAGTAGTGGCAGCAACACAGACATGTAAATACGTGATAAAAAATAAAACGCAGGCAGGAGGGGCCTTGAGAGGAAGATGCTTCTGGCTGGAAATCAGGGAGATTTCATGAAGGATGTAGGTTCCAGCTCCATGAGGCAGACCTTGTACCCCTTATTTTGTCATCCCCGTTCTTAGCACAGTATCTGGCACATAATAGAATTATTAAATTCAGTGATTTTAAAATAAATGAATAAGTTGGTCTTAGATGGTAGGGTATGAGAAGTAAAAGTAGAAGTGAGAAAGGATAATCTCAATCCAGCTTGATTCAGAAAATATCAATTGTCATTTACTCCAGGTGGGGCCCTGTGCCGGGTGGGGAGAACAGCCAGTGACAAATTGTGGAGACAGGGAAGCTCGGTGCAAAGTCCGTGGGGTGCTCAGCATTACTGGGTGTGGTGGGTGTGGGAGATAAGGCCAGACGAGTAAAGTGGAAGCAGCATTTAAAGGATCTTGAGGGACTTCCCTGGTGGCTCAGTGGTTGGGAACCTACCTGCCAATGTAGGGGACACGGGTTCGAGCCCTGGTCCGGGAGGATCCCGTGTGCCGCGGAGCAACTAAGCCCTTGCGCCACCACTGCTGAGTCTGCGCTCGAGAGCCCGCGAGCCACAACTGCTGAGGCCTGTGCGCCCGGAGCCTGTGCTCCGCAACGGGGGTGGGGGGCCACAGCAGTGAGAAGCCTGCGCGCCGCAATGAAGAGTAGCCCCCGCTCACCGCAACTAGAGAAGACCCACGTGCCAGTGAAGACCCAACGCAGCCAAAAAAATAAAAATAAATAAAAGTTCTTGAACGCTGAGGGGTTTGAGGAGAAAGATCCTCCAATGTGTCATTATTGTCTGTATTTTTACTTCTCTTAAGCAAATATTGATTGATAGCTGATCATGTTTATTTGGCTAATATAAAAAAAGACCAATTAGACTTAAGAATACCAATTTATTCATTTAGATACATTTCATATTGCAATATGCTAGAACCTGCGATTCTTATTGGTTTCTGTGTGTTTCCAAACCCCGTGAGCAGTCTAAAGCAGCAGAAAAATGTCTTGTTTGTGTTTGACAAGGAGCCAATTCTAAAATGATGTTTGGACACAGCGACCAGACTAATTCTGTTGCAAAAGCTCATTTCTAAACATTCACAAAATTTACAGCTCTAATTGCACTGAAGGGTTGTAGTCCTAGCTCTTCCTTAACACAGCTGTAGATCCTTGGGACAAGTTGCTTCATTTATATAGCATATACAAGCAATATGTACATTTTATATGTCTCTACATCTCTACACCTACAGCTACGTCTGTCCAGCTATCACACTGTGTAGGGTGTAGCAGAAAGACTCGAAAGGCTCTTTGGACTTTGGCATCTGACAGATCTGGTTGGAAACATGGCAATATCACTTCCTAGCTATGTGTCTTTAGGTGAATGGCTTAACTTTGAACCTCAATTTCCTCATGTACAAAATAAGAGTAACATTTCCTAACTCATTGTGTCTGTGAGAAACTCATAAGAGCACTCATTTATTACTGAGCAATTGCTATGTATTTTCCATTTGAGGAAACTGAGGCACAGAGAGATTAAGTAATACACCCACGGCCACACAGCTAATGAAAGGTCAAGCTGGGTTTCTGGTCCAGGCTGACGCAGAGTTTACCTTCTGTACCTGACATCCTGTTTGTAAAGGTCCCTCCACTAATCTACCCTATAGAATGCTGCTTAATAAATGCTCATTTCTATCTTTATCTCCCAGGGCATTTGTGAAGCTAAAATGTGATAGTACTTTGACCTCTATAAAGTTCAAATATAAGCTATCCAAGAGTAAGGAATTAAACAATTTCAGGGTCTAAAGTTTTCGAGTAGTTAGAATTTTATAACCATTTTCCCATGCTGATTATATTGATGATATAAGTTCAATGCAGAAAACTTTAAAAAATAAAGAAAAAATAAAGAAATAAACCAAGATCATCCACAATCCCTAGAGGCAATAAAATAATTGGAATTTTAGTGAAGTGAATGCATTCTTCACTTCCCTGGTTTTTCGTTTTGTTTTGTTTTAGCAGTCCAATATTATGATAGGCAGCAACCCTGCTTTACAGGCCGTGTGGAAAATTTATCTCAGATCTTAAAATCAGTTAGTCATGATGTGTCTTAGGGTGAAAATTATAATTTCTGTGAAATGCAAAGGCACGAGGAAAAAGGAAAAATAACATTGAACAGAATAGAAGAGGGGCAGAGTTTGGATTTTTACTGGGTTGCTTTTGAAGTAATAAGAAGTACATTTTTTCCTTAGATGTATGGCATAGTTAACAGCAAGGTTTAGAAGAGCAAAGAGGCAGCTGGTGAGGTCTTTGAATGAAGGGTTGTGAACATTCTTGGGTTCTTCCTGCTTGAAGAAGCTCATCTATTTGCAGGTTTGAGTCAGCACCACAAACATTTTAGTATCTACTTATTGTGGCATTTGCCAAAACATATATCCCCCACGCATATAATGAGTGAAAATTATACTTATTGCCTATCATTTAAGACTCTTAAATGAAGAAGACTAATAAAGTGAAGCAGTTAGTAAAGATGGAATTAGCACACGCTTGTTTCCGGATGTTGACCTGTGGTTGCTGTGGAGGACAAGGTATCAGGAAGCTTCTGGAAGGCCAGGCTGTTCCACAGAGCAGAGGCTGAACTTCAGGGATGCCTTCTACTAGGTTTATAAATGAATGTGATCCAATGACCCTTTATGCTTGGAGAAACATGGTTTTAACAGGATTGGCAACTAATCAACTTATCTCCGGTTTATTCACAGGAGTTTGAATAAAGAAAACTGTGACGATGCAAGCCCAACTGCACTGCTTGTGTCTCTTTACACTTTACTTGGTAAGAGAAGAGAATGTTCTTTATTTATTTAGTAGAATATTCCCAGTCATCCTTCTACCCCGTACCAGGGAAGCAACGGCTATCATGATTTAAAAAATAGTCTATCAAAATTAACTCATTGTGAGCAAAGGACACGTTGCCCCGATGGACTATTTTTGTTGAAATAGCTACAAGTCATATGTCCAACCTTTAACCAGAGGTGTGCTTTCTCCTCAGCTCTTAAAAGCCAATGCCACTTCACGGGCAAGGTTTAAGCAAATCCGTCTACTTAGCTTTAGACCATTGCATACAGCTCAGGGAATCTGGAAAGAAAAGTATACTGATACCTGTGTTAGTCTATGTCCCTTAATCTTGACTTTTTTTTTTTTTTAACTTTGACCATGAGAAATTACCACCGAAATTAAGAAAAGCATTTTCTCCATTTTTGACCCTGCTCTGCTCTGTACTTTTCTTCCCGTATATGGCTTGGAGTTTTCTGACCAAATTTGTGCTTAGTCACTTGTTGAGCTAACCCTATCGACTCGGGCTTCTAGAAATTGGAGCTGGATGGAACCTGGGGAGACCAGACCTTAACCTCGGGTAGAGACAGGGGTGCTGTCTTCACTTTCCTTATGAAGCTCATAAAGGTTATACACTTGCCAAATCTGTTGCATTATGAAGCAAGATTATGGGGAAGCTTTTGCTTTCTCCTTAGAAGTAAGCTACTAGATCCTCATACCTCTAATCTTGGTTCCTTTCTTCTAAAACCCAAATATACCATATTGAATTTCAAGTTCCAGAGAGCTCCTGAGAGCCCACACAGTTCAAAATAGTTAGAGTGAAATACAGCCAAACTTGTAAACCTACCAGAGCTCTCCCCTTGGGGGGAAAATCTGCAGTTCAAACCTTACGAGCAAGGTGCATCCTCACAGACCAGGGCTTGAAGCGTGTAGCTAAGACTGCCTAAGGACTGGGTCTAACATCCCCACTTGACTTCTCTCCTCTTCCTACCCTCTCAGATGTCCTTTGCTATCTGTATTATCTCAGAATGGTGGTGAAGTCAGTGCCTAGTTCAAACTTGGCACTGCTATTGATTGGTGATAAGAACTTGGGTGAGTTATGAAGCTCTGAACCTCAGTTTTCTGCCCTGTGAAATGGGTCTAATAATAGTACTTGCCTTATGTGGCAATGAAATGAGATAATGCATTTATCAAGCCCTTGAATCAATGACTCGTGCAGTCTAAGGACTTGATAAATATTAGCTATTATTATTACTACCATGTTTTAAATATCCAGCATCTACACTCAGATGGACTCTGACCTCCATGAGGAGAACTGTGTTTTAGTCATCTTTGCAGCCTCAGCACATAGCACAGTGCCCGGAACAAGTTAGAACTTAAATACATAACTACGGATTTATATTAGGAAACATTAGGAAACAACAGTGAGACCTAAGAGAGAGAGAAGATTCTGTCGTGATAATTTGACATTAGCAGGCTCATCAGCTTCTTGTCTGAGAAGGGGACATGCATTTTTCTTCCTAGATAAAGGATGAAAGTAAGTTTTCCTTTTTCCCTACTCTCACCCCAGTGGGATTTTTACCTGGAGTAAGAAGTACTGCCCAAACTACTGCTGGCAGCAAGAGCCTTGCCCAGGAGACAGCCACGTGCACAGCTGTCTCTGGGTGAAGGAGGGAGGCTGAGGCCTGTGTGCTGGGATTTCAGGGGCATTGGGATGGAGCCATTTCTCTTCTGCCTTCACCGACCCCTATGCCCAGACCCTCTCCTGTGAAGGCTGGAAGTTCAGTTGGAGCGTCTTTCCTTCAGCATAAGGCTTTATTCAGCAGAGGTAGCCATTTAAAGTGATTGCCAGTCATTTATTCTATACTATGAGTGGCTCTCCTGTTCTTTCCTGAGAACAGGTTCTCATAGAGGGTTAGAAACACTGCACGAATATATTGTAAGGGCACTGATGAGAGGGTTTGGGAAAGAGTGCTGAGTAAGGAGGCAGGGAAATCAAGGAGAAGCCAACTGTTTTGGAGTTTTGCCTGGGACTATGCTTCTTCTGGAAGGAAGAAGATCTGACATACATACTATATAAACAGAGAACTCTTGCTGGAAAGTACAATGACGGTGGCTACTAGGCAGGCAGATCTGATAACAGCATGCGTCCTTTGCTGGCCCGGAAGGCAGTGGAGCAACGTGGTGCAGAGTTGGGGCTTGGTGGTCCAACAGAGCTGGTACCATCCCACAGCGGCACCAGTTATATGTGCCTCTGCTGTGGGACTCCTCCAGAGCTTTCCTGATATTGTTGAGGATCAGAAGAATGACATGTGTGGAGGTTCTAGTTCCATAGCTGCCATACAGGAAACACTTAAAAATATCAGTTCCATTCTCTTCCTACTTTTCACCTCTTTATGCAAGATGGTGGGTTTTATTCTTCCAACTCTTTTCACAAATTTCCACCACAGCATTCTTCCCAGTTATGGATGTATGGCTTGATGACTCATGACGTGCCCATGCATTTTGAAATCTTTATAGCTCAGATAGCCAGGTTAATGGGCAGGAAGAGAGATTTGTTGCCCTGATACGAGAACCCAACCCAACTTTGAACATTGCAACTGAGACTTATCCTTTATTTCTCATAGGTGAGCCAGCTCGTCTACCTGGGGAAAATGCAGGCTTATTTGTGAGGTTTGCCTGACTAATGTAGTTTTCCTATAGATGCCGTCACTGGTGTGATCAGCTGAAAGATGGGCTGCTTGCTGATGCGAGCAGAAAGTTGATGAAGACATTTGCTGTTAAGCAGTAGCCCCTCAAAAAGCACTGCCCTCGTCCTGTACCAACCATGGCACCTACTTCTTGTGTCCTGCCTTGCAGAGGAACTGCTGGAGCTGGAGAAGATGTGGAAAGGAGTGGAAGGGAGGAAGAGCCCCCAGAGGAAAATACACTTTGAGAGGAACTGATGAGCTAGAAGTCTGTATAGTTATTGTGTCAGTTAAGAATGCTTTTAGCTACAAGCAACTTTAGAGTCTTTCCAGTCAATAGGGATTTATTTTTCTCAGACAACGAGAAGCCTGTCGTGGGCAGTCCCGGGCAGGTTTAGCAGTTCTGTGACGTTATCAGAGATTTGGGCTTCTTTCTCTTTGCTCCACTGTTGTTTGAGCTGGTTTATCCCCTTGTGGTTTCATGATGGCGGCCACAGCTACAGACATGAGGTCCATTGCTTGAGCAAGACGAACAGGGCAGAGGCCAGCCACATCTGTCTTTCTTAATCAGGAATACAAAATCTTGACCAGAACCATTCCCTCACTTCCACCCAGGCACAGCAGACTCCACCTTTTGTTTAACAAACCAGAACTGGGTCACTTGGTCACCCTCCTAGCTGCAAGGGAGTCTGGGAAAGAGACCACTTGTCTTCCCAAGGGAGAGAGGCTGGCAATGGCTGGGGACAGCTAACCCAAGGGCCTGACACAACTCTGAGGGAGAGGAGACCAAATTCCAAAGTCCTGTGTTCTTTTTGTTTGTTTGTTTGTTTTTTACATCTTTATTGGAGTATAATTGCTTTACAATGGTGTGTTAGTTTCTGCTTTATAACAAAGTGAATCAGTTATACATACACATATGTTCCCATATCTCTTCCCTCTTGTGTCTCCCTCCCTCCCACCCTCCCTATCCTAACCCTCTAGGTGGTCACAAAGCACCGAGCTGATCTCCCTGTGCTATGCAGCTGCTTCCCACTAGCTATCTATTTTACGTTTGGTAGTGTATATATGTCCATGCCACTCTCTCACTTTGTCACAGCTTATCCTTCCCCCTCCCCATATCCTCAAGTCCATTCTCTAGTAGGTCTGTGTCTTTATTCCTGTCTTACCCCTAGGTTCTTCATGACATTTTTTTTCTTAAATTCCATATATATGTGTTAGCATACGCTATATGTCTTTCTCTTTCTGACTTACTTCACTCTGTATGACAGACTCTAGGTCCATCCACCTCATTACAAATAGCTCAATTTCATTTCTTTTTATGGCTGAGTAATATTCCATTGTATATATGTGCCACATCTTCTTTATCCATTCAACCGATGATGAACACTTAGGTTGTTTCCATCTCCGGGCTATTGTAAATAGAGCTGCAATGAACATTTTGGTACATGACTCTTTTTGAATTATGGGTTTCTCAGGGTATATGCCCAGTAGTGGGATTGCTGGGTCATATGGCAATTCTATTTGTAGTTTTTTAGGGAACCTCCGTACTGTTCTCCATAGTGGCTGTGCCAGTTCACATTCCCACCAGCAGTGCAGGAGTGTTCCCTTTTATCCATACCCTCTCCAGCATTTATTGTTTCTAGATTTTTTGATAATGGCCATTCTGACTGGTGTGAGATGATATCTCATTGTAGTTTTGATTTGCATTTCTCTAATGATTTGTTTGTTGAGCATTCTTTCATGTGTTTGTTGGCAGTCTGTATATCTTCTTTGGAGAAATGTCTATTTAGGTCTTCTGCCCATTTTTGGATTGAGTTGTTTGCTTTTTTGTTATTGAGCCACATGAGCTGCTTATAAATTTTGGAGATTAATCCTTTGTCATTTGCTTCATTTGCAAATATTTTCTCCCATTCTGAGGGTTGTCTTCTGGTCTTGTTTATGGTTTCCTTTGCTGTGCAAAAGCTTTGAAGTTTCATTAGGTCCCATTTGTTTATTTTTGTTTTTATTTCCATTTCTCTAGTAGGTGGGTCAAGAAGGACCTTGCTGTGATTTATGTCATAGAGTGTTCTGCCTATGTTTTCCTCTAAGAGTTTGATAGTTTCTGGCCTTACATTTAGGTCTTTAATCCATTTTGAGCTTATTTTTGTGTATGGTGTTAGGGAGTGATCTAATCTCATACTTTCACATGTACCTGTCCAGTTTTCCCAGCACCACTTATTGAAGAGGCCTTCCTTTCTCCACTGTACATTCCTGCCTCCTTTATCAAAGATAAGGTGACCATAGGTGTGTGGGTTTACCTCTGGGCTTTCTACAGTCTTCCATTGATCTATCTTTCTGTTTTTGTGCCAGTACCATACTGTCTAGATTACTATAGCTTTGTAGTATAGTATGAGGTCAGGGAGCCTGATTCCTCCAGCTCCGTTTTTCATTCTCAAGATTGCTTTGGCTATTTGGGGTCGTTTGTATTTTGATACAAATTGTGAATTTTTTCATTCTAGTTCTGTGAAAAAGGCCAGTGGTAGTTTGATAGGGATTGCATTGAATCTGTAGATTGCTTTGGGTAGTAGAGTCATTTTCACAATGTTGATTCTTCCAATCCAAGAACATGGTATATCTCTCCATCTATTTGTATCATCTTTAATTTCTTTCATCAGTGTCTTATAATTTTCTGCACACAGGCCTTTTGTCTCCTTAGGTAGGTTTATTCCTAGATATTTTATTCTTTTTGTTGCAGTGGTAAATGGGAGTGTTTTCTTGATTTCACTTTCAGATTTTTCATCCTTAGTGTGTAGGAATGCCACAGATTTCTGTGCATTAATTTTGTATCCTGCTACTTTACCAAATTCATTGATTAGCTCTAGTAGTTTTCTGGTAGCATCTTTAGGATTCTCTATGTATAGTATCATGTCATCTGCAAAGAGTGACAGCTTTACTTCTTCTTCTCTGATTTGGATTCCTTTTATTTCCTTTTCTTCTCTGATTGCTGTGGCTAAAACTTCCAAAACTATGTTGAATAATAGTGGTGAGAGTGGGCAACCTCGTCTTTTTCCTGATCTTAGTGGAAATGCTTTCAGTTTTTCACCATTGAGGATGATGTTGGCTGTGGGTTTGTCATATATGGCCTTTATTATGTTGAGGAAGTTCCCTCTATGCCTTCTTTCTGCAGGGTTTTTATTATAAATGGGTGTTGAATTTTGTCAAAAGCTTTCTCTGCATCTATTGAGATGATCATATGGTTTTTCTCCTTCAGTTGGGTAATATGGTTTATCACATTGATTGATTTGCATATATTGAAGAATCCTTGCATTCCTGGGATAAACCCCAGTGATCATGGTGTATGATCCTTTTAATGTGCTGTTGGATTCTGTTTGCTAGTATTTTGTTGAGGATATTTGCATCTATGTTCATCAGTGATATTGGCCTGTAGTTTTCTTTCTTTGTGACATCCTTGTCTGGTTTTGGAATCAAGGTGATGGTGGCCTCGTAGAATGAGTTTGGGAGTGTTCTTACCTCTGCTATATTTTGGAAGAGTTTGAGAAGGATAGGTGTTAGCTCTTCTCTAAATGTTTGATAGAATTCGCCTGTGAAGCCATCTGGTCCTGGGCTTTTGTTTGTTGGAAGATTTTTAATCACAGTTTCAATTTCAGTGCTTGTGATTGGTCTGTTCATATTTTCTATTTCTTCCTGATTCAGTCTTGGCAGGTTGTGCCTTTCTAAGAATTTGTCCGTTTCTTCCAGGTTGACCATTTTATTGGCATAGAGTTGCTTGTAGTAATCTCTCATGATCCTTTTTATTTCTGCAGTGTCAGTTGGTACTTCTCCTTTTTCATTTCAAATTCTATGGATTTGAGTCTTCTCCCTTTTTTTTTGATGAGCCTGGCTAGTGGTTTATCAATTCTGTTTATCTTCTCAAAGAACCAGCTTTTAGTTTTATTGATCTTTGCTATTGTTTCCTTCATTTCTTTTTCATTTATTTCTGATCTGATTTTTATGATTTCTTTCCTTCTGCTAACTTTGGGTTTTTTTGTTCTTCTTTCTCTAATTGCTTTAGGTGCAAGGTTAGATTGTTTATTCAAGATGTTTCCTGTTTCTTAAGGTAGGATTGTATTGCTATAAACTTCCCTCTTAGAACTGCTTTTGCTGCATCCCATAGGTTTTGGGTCGTTGTGTCTCCATTGTAATTTGTTTCTAGGTATTTTTTGATTTCCTCTTTGATTTCTTCAGTGATCACTTCGTTATTAAGTAGTGTATTGTTTAGCCTCCATGTGTTTGTATTTTTTACAGATCTTTTCCTGTAATTGATATCTAGTCTCATAGCGTTGTGGTTAGAAAAGATACTTGATACAATTTCAATTTTCTAAAATTTACCAAGGCTTGATTTGTGACCCAGGATATGATCTATCCTGGAGAATGTTCCATGAGCACTTGAGAAAAATGTGTATTCTGTTGTTTTTGGATGGAATGTCCTATAAATATCAATTAAGTCCATCTTGTTTAATGTATCATTTAAAGCTTGTGTTTCCTTATTAATTTTCATTTTGGATGATCTGTCCATTGGTGAAAGTGGGGTGTTAAAGTCTCCTACTATGAATATGTTACTGTTGATTTCCCTTTTTATGGCTGTTAGTATTTGCCTTTTGTATTGAGGTGCTCCTATGTTGGGTGCATAAATATTTAGAATTGTTATATCTTCTTCTTGGATTGATCCCCTGATCATCATGCAGTGTCCTTCTTTGTCTCTTGTAATAGTCTTTATTTTAAAGTCTATTTTGTCTGATATGAGAATTGCTACTCCAGCTTTCTTTTGGTTTCCATTTGCATGGAATATCTTTTTCCATCCCCTTACTTTCAGTCTGTATGTGTCTCTATGTCTGAAGTGGGTCTTTTGTAGACAGCATATATATGGGTCTTGTTTTTGTATCCATTCAGCCAATCTGTGTCTTTTGGTGAGAGCATTTAGTCCATATACGTTTAAGGTAATTATCGATATGTATGTTCCTATTCCCATTTTCTTAATTGTTTTGTGTTTGTTATTGTAGGTCTTTTCCTTCTCCTGTGTTTCTTGCCTAGAGAAGTTCCTTTAGCATTTGTTGTAAAGCTGGTTTGGTGGTGCTGAACTCTCTCAGCTTTTGCTTCTCTGTAAAGGTTTTAATTTCTCCATCAAATCTGAATGAGATCCTTGCTGGGTAGAGTAATCTTGGTTGCAGTTTCTTCTCCTTCATCACTTTAAATATGTCCTGCCAGTCCCTTCTGGCTTGCAGAGTTTCTGCTGAAAGATCAGCTGTTAACCTTATGGGGATTCCCTTGTGTGTTATTTGTTGTTTTTCCCTTGCTGCTTTTAATATGTTTTCTTTGTATTTAATTTTTAACAGTTTGATTAATATGTGTCCTGGCATGTTTCTCCTTGGATTTATCCTGTATGGGACTCTCTGTGCTTCCTGGACTTGATTAACTATGTCCTTTCCCATATTAGGGAAGTTTTCAACTCTAACCACTTCAAATATTTTCTCAGTCCCTTTCTTTTTCTCTTCTTCTTCTGGAACCCCTATAATTCGAATGTGGGTGCATTTCATGTTGTCCCAGATGTCTCTGAGACTGTCCTCAGTTCTTTTCATTCTTTTTTCTTTATTCTGCTCTGCAGTAGTTATTTCCACTATTTTATCTTCCAGGTCACTTATCCATTCTTCTGCCTCAGTTATTTTGCTATTGATCTCATCTAGAGTATTTTTAATTTCATTTTTTGTGTTGTTCATCACTGCTTGTTTCATCTTTACTTCTTCTAGGTCCTTGTTAAATGTTTCTTGCATTTTGTCTATTCTATTTCCAAGATTTTGGATCATCTTTAGTATCATTATTCTGAATTCTTTTTCAGGTAGACTGCCTATTTCCTCTTCATTTGTTAGGTCTGGTGGGTTTTTACCTTGCTCCTTCAACTGCTGTGTGTTTTTCTGTCTTCTCATTTTGCTTATCTTACTGTGTTTGGGGTCTCCTTTTTTGCAGGCTGCAGGTTCATAGTTCCTGTTGTTTTTGGTGTCTGTCCCCAGTGGCTAAGGTTGGTTCAGTGGGTTGTGTAGGCTTCCTGGTGGAGGGGACTGTTGCCCGTGTTCTGGTGGATGAGACTGGATCTTGTCTTTCTGGTGGGCAGGTCCACATCTGGTGGTGTGTTTTGGGGAGTCTGTGGATTTATTATGATTTCAGGCAGCCTCTCTGCTAGTGGGTGGGGTTGTTTTCCTGTCTTGCTAGTTGTTTGGCATAGGGTGTCTAGCACTGTAGCTTGCTGGTCGTTGAGTGAAGCTGGGTGCTGGTGTTGAGATGGAGATCTCTGGGAGATTTTCGCCGTTTGATAATATGTGGAGCTGGGAGGTCTCTTGTGGACCAGTGTCCTGAAGTTGGCTCTCCCACCTCAGAGGCACAGCACTGACTCCTGGCTGCAGCACCAAGAGCCTTTCATCCACATGGATTTGAATAAAAACAAGAAAAAGTAGAAAGAAAGAAAGAAAGAAAGAAAGAAAGAAAGAAAGGAAGGAAGAAAGAAGGAAAGAAAGAAAGAAAGGAGGGAGGAAGGGAGGGAGGGAGGGAAGGAGGGAAGGAAGGAAAGGAAGAAAGAAAGAAGATAAAATAAAATAAAGTCATTAAAATAATTATTATGAAAAAAAATTTTTTTAAAGAAAAAAAAAACGACCAAAAACAAAAAAACAAGCAAAACCAAAACCAAAACAAAACAAAACAAAAGGACGGATAGAACCCTAGGACAAATGGTGGAAGCAAAGCTATACAGACAAAATCTCACATAGAAGCACAAACATACACACTCACAAAAGGAGGAAAAGGGGAAAAAATAATAAATCTTCCTCTCAAAGTCCACCTCCTCAAATTGGGATGATTCATTGTCTATTCATGTATTCCACAGATGCAGGTACATGAAGTTGATTGTGGAGCTTTAATCCGGTGCTTCTGAGGCTGCTGGGAGAGATTTCCCTTTCTCTTCTTTGTTCTCACAGCTCCCGGGGCTCAGCTTTGGATTTGGCCCCGCCTCTCTGTGTAGGTCGCTGGTGGGCGTCTGTTCTCTGCTCAGACAGGACGGGGTTAAAGGAGCAGCTGATTCAGGGGCTCTGGCTCACTCAGGCCGGGGGGAGGGAGGGGCACGGAGTGCGGGGCGAGGCTGTGGTGGCAGAGGCCGGTGTGACTTTGCACCAGCCTGAGGCTTGCCGTGCGTTCTCCCAGGGAAGTTGTCCCTGGATCCCGGGAACCTGGCAGTGGCGGGCTGCACAGGCTCCCCAGAAGCAGGGTGTGCATAGTGACCTGTGCTCGCACATGGGCTTCTTGGTGGCAGCAGCAGCAGCCTTAGCGTCTCATGCCCCTCTCTGGGGTCCGTGCTTTTATCCACGGCTTGCGCCCGTCTCTGGAGCTCCTTTAAGCAGTGCTCTTAATCCCCTCTCCTCGCGCACCAGGAAACAAAGAGGCAAGAAAAAGTCTCTTGCCTCTTCGGGAGGTCCAGACGTTTCCCCGGACTCCCTCCCGGCTAGCCGTGGTGCACTAACCCCTTCAGGCTATGTTCACCGCCAACCCCAGTCCTCTCCCTGCACTCCGACCAAAGCCCGAGCCTCAGCTCGCAGCCCCCGCCCGCCCCGGCGTGTGAGCAGACAAGCCTCTCGGGCTGGTGAGTGCCGGTCGGCACCAATCCTCTGTGCGGGAATCTCTCTGCTTTGCCCTCCGCACCCCTGTTGCTGTGCTCTCCTCCGCGGCTCCGAAGCTCCCCCCTCCGCCACCCGCAGCCTCCGCCCGCGAAGGGGCTTCCTAGTGTGTGGAGACGTTTCCTCCTTCACAGCTCCCTCCCACTGGCGCAGGTCCCATCCCTATTCTTTTGTCTCTGTTTTTCCTTTTTTCTTTTGCCCTACCCAGGTACGTGGGGAGTTTCTTGCCTTTTGGGAGGTCTGAGGTCTTCTGCCAGCGTTCAGTAGGTGTTCTGTACGAGTTGTTCCACGTGTAGATCGTCCTCTCTGTTCTTGTTTGTTACTATTTTTTTGTTGGACAACCCAGATCAACTTAATCAAGATTCAACTAACCAAGGGATATAGTACAAGACCTTTTCCCCCATGATTTCATCCTAATTGTTTTTGGGTTATTCCCAGTGTTTCTATACGATAAGAGCGTACTAGCTCCTCATAAAGAAATGGAAAATAAATTCTCTTCTCGCCAGTTCTTCTTTCTTTTTTGGTTTTACCTGTCCAGTTCCCCAAACCATTAACTTTCCATATCGTACTTCTAATTCTAACCTATCCCAGCCCTGATTCCCATAACAAGTAGGAGACCTGAAGAACCACTCGGGAAGGAGGGGGCACTTGCATCGGTGTGGGTGCCAGATCCTTCGTTCCAGAGGGTGCTCTCTGTGGTGGGTTTATGGCTGGCTGCCCCTTCCTGCGTTCCGCCTGCTCCGCTCTGCCTCACGACTCCCGTTAGTGACCAGTCCTGGTGGGAGACGAAGGGATGGCAGGAACTACTGCTGAATACACCCTCCTGCACATCCCCATGCTGCCAGCTTCCCACCCCCTCCCCCCCCACCCCAGGCTGTCTCGGCTGCTTCTGCTGTTGTGTAGTGGGGGTAGTGGCTAAGAGGGCCGGGTCTGGAGTTGCAGGTTCGAATCCTGCTTCCTGCACTACCTGGGCAAATTATTTAACCTCTCTGCATCTGAGTCTAATCACCGGTGAAACAGAGCTGGCAATAATAATCTACCCTGTAGGGCTGTTGTCGGGATTCAATGTGTTTAGGACAAAGCTCAGCATATACTAATTTAGCAAGTGTGAGCTCTTCTTGTTGGGTGCCAGGCAAGCATTGTACTCAACACGTCTACATATTTTTTCCCCTTAAAAATTCAATTGTCTTTGAGGTGCCTGAACTCTAGCGTGCTGGGAATCTGCCATGGATTTCCTTATAAACTAACAGGAGTGGAATAGAGGGGTTTTAAGAAGCTGGTGTAGGGGCTTCCCTGGTGGTGCAGTGGTTAAGAATCCACCAGCCAATGCAGGGGATAGGGGTTCGAGCCCTGGTCCGGGAAGATCCCACATGTTGCGGAGCAGCTAAGCCCGTGCGCCACAACTACTGAACCTGCGCTCTAGAGCCCGCGAGCCACAACTACTGAGCCCATGTGCTGCAACTACTGAAACCCATGTGCCTAGAGCCTGTGCTCCGCAACAAGAGAGCCACTGCAGTGAGAAGCCCTGGCACCACAACGAAGAATAGCCCCTGCTCACTGCAACTAGAGAAAGCCTGTGTGCAGCAACGAAGACTCAATGCGGCCAAAAATTAAAAAGTTAAAAAAAAAAAGAAGCTTATGTAAAACCATGTAGAATTTAACAGCATAGTGGCATTGTGGGAAAATCATGAACTTTCCTTCAGCTAGAACCCAGTGTGTGTGCCATGTCCACTGCTTATGGGTTTTACTCTGGGCAAGTGGCTAACCTGTGTGAGCCTCATTTATAAAACGGGAGTGTTAATTTCTCCCCACAGGGTGATTGCTTGAATGGTTAAATGAGAAAAGCCGTGTTAGGCTCTAAGCAAACCATTTTGACATAGTAGAGCCTCAACAACTATTAGACCCCTTCCTGCCTGTTTTGACTAGATTTCACATTGTTTTGAGCCAGGTTAGAATCTTAGGTTTCATATATCAGTCCTGGAACCATAAGAAAATCAGCAAGTGACGCGTATACATTCATAGTAGATGGTGATGCTAATTTTTTTTTGTTTTTGCTAATTTTCTTTTTCTTTCTTTTTTTAACAGACAACTGGATATGGCCAAGAGGGAAAGTTTAGTGGACCCCTGGAGCCCATGACCTTTTCTATTTTTGAAGGCCAAGGACCGAGTCAAATCATATTCCAGGTAACGGCTACTCTTGATCACTGTCATCTTGATTTTGCAGGCTCTCTCTTTTACTCCTTTATCTACTGTACACCCAGAAATAAAATATAGGCATAGTAGATCTCATTATCAAGAATGATTTCAGAAGCTAAGTTAAACACAGAGATGAGTGGCTTCAGTGTTATAAGACGTTGTACCTAACTTCCTCATTCGGACTTCCTCAGTGGTGTCTGGGGCAAGTACTCCCATCTCTGGGGCGGGGATCTTGGTGCCTGTAGACTCTGCCTCTTCCCCCAGGTGGGAAGGGAACCTGTCTCTGGAGTGACATGGCCATCTGAGTATCTGTCTGTTCAATGAGCTGGCTGCTTGAAGCATTTGAAGATGCGGGTTCTCTGGGTTACTGCTGGAATGGCCTGCTTTCCTCACCGCCTCCTCTGAGCCCATCCCTGGGCCCTCACCCATGGGTTAGACAAGGCACAGTGGGAGGCAGTCATCTCATTTAGTTAGTTAACTGAGAAAGCATCGGGTTGAGGAGTGGACTGCAAGAGACTTCAGCTTTAAGGGCCCTGAGATAATCCCGGAAATGTAATGGAGAGAGGGAGGAAAACATACTACTGCATTGACCAGAAATCCCCTGGGGAAGCCTGCTTGGCCTTGGAGTGGCTGAGGGTGCTTTGATGAGCCTCTGGGTGTGCCCATGATCTCCCATCCCATGCACTGGGGGAGCGACAGAGGGTTGCTAAACTACCATCTGAGGTGGATGCCTTCTGTTAACTGTCTAAGCATTTGTTTCGGCAGTTCCCGTCCACAGAGGAGAGGCTGAAAGCTGCCTCATGCCACCTTCTGTCATTTGGTACCAAAGTAGTGCAAAGGGGCTCCATAGTACGAGCTGTTGGGGGTGCACGTGTATCTCTGTGCCCTGCTGTGGGTATTTTAGAGGCTTTGACCTCTCCAGTCAGGGAAGCCGTCACTGAGCGATGAGCAAATGCTTTGAGAGCTGGAGGCTAATAAGAGAAGAATGTTCCAGCAAAGGCACAGCTTGGACACCTGCCCTGTGCTGGGAGAGGGCAGGGCATGCCCCGAGTTTTGGCAGAAGGCCAGCAGAGAGCCTAAAGAAGAAGGTAGGAGAGGAGGCTGCAGAGACAGGAAGGGCCCTGACTTCTAAGGCTCTTAGATTTTCTCCTCAAAGCAGCGGGCCTGAATCAAGTTTCCATTCAGGGCTACAAACTGGAGGGGGGCGGGAAACGGAAGAGGTTGCAAAGGAACTGGTTGGGAGTCTATGGCAGGGCTCACACAAGAGGTGATCTCGTTAACTAACTTTCCCTCCCTTGCCAGGGAGCACTTAGTTATAGATATCTTGTTTACATTTAAAAAATTCTGTTCAAGATGTAGAGAACAAACATATGGGCACCAAGGGGGGAAAGGGGGGGTGGGATGAATTGAGAGATTGGGATTGACATATATACACTGATATGTATAAAATAGATAACTGATGAGAACCTACTGTATAGCATAGGGAACTCCACTTCGCTGTACAGCAGAAACTAACACAACATTGTAGAACAACTATACTCCAATAAAAAACCATTCTGTTCACTTGTGTATTTTTATGCTTCATAAGCTGGTAAGAATGCTGTGGGATAGGCACACGTTCATCTCTTTTTTGGAATTTGATATATTTGTATTTATTTATTTATTTTTATTGGGGTATATTTGCTTTACAATATTGCATTAATTTCTGCTGTACAACAGAGTGAATCAGCTATACGTATACATATATCCCCTCCCTCTTGGACCTCCCCCTCCCATCCCACCCATCTAGGTCACAACAGAGCACCGAGCTGAGCTCCCTGCGCTATATAGCAGGTTCCCACTAGCTATCTGTTTTACACATGGTAGTGTATATTCCCAATCTCCCAATTCATCCCACCCCCTACGCCCCCGCCCCGTGTCCACACGTCAGTTCTCTCTGTCTGTGTCTCTATTCCTGTGTTGCGAATAGGTTCATCTGTACCGTTTTTCTAAGTTCCACATATATGCGTTAAGATACAATCTTTATTTTTCTCCTTCTGACTTACTTCACTCTGTATGACAGACTCTAGGTCCATCCATGTCTCTACAAATGACCCAATTTCGTTCCTGATGGTGCCTATTGTTATAAGGCACTATGCTGGGTACTGAGGATACAAGATGACCCCAACACCATCCCTGCCCCTGCTGAGCTCATAGGGTAGTAGAAGGAGGCTAACAAGTAAGCAAACAATGTAGTGAAGGGTTCTGATTGGAGTCTGGTGGGCTGCAGAGGGAACCAAGCGCAGATGGAGAAAGAGTGCTCGATTTTAAGTGTGGGCGGTAGTGGTTGAACAGAAAAGGTTTCACTGACCCCTCAGCTGAGTATTTAAAGTTGAACAGGCACTCACACACAGAAAGCAGGCCCTGGATACAGTATGGGAAAAAGCACGGGGGTGTGCAAATCAGCAAGAGAATGAAAGATAACAGGTGGTTTAGGGTGTGCAAAGGCGAGGCTGCCGAGGTCGGGTGGCGGGGATGGGTGTCCAGACCGGCCCTTTAACCTGTGGTAGGCTGCAGGGCACCTGTGGAGGGTTAAAGAAGGTGTGACAGAATTAGACTGTGCTTGCACAGACCTACTCTGTGATCACTGTAAGTGTGGGATGAAGGGGGTGAACCTAGAGGTGGGAAGGCTCTTGGGACAGTTTGCCATAGACCAGTGGCAAGCGGTGGAGGCCTGGTTTAACTAAGTATAAAGGGGGAGTGGAGGGAAGGAGAGGGGTGGGAGCAATGCAAGGAAGTCACACCTTCTGGGCTTGGTGACTGAATGAGTGCAGTGAGAGAGAGGAGGTGTTTAGGGTAACTCCGAGGCCTCTGGCTTGCTTCACTGGCTGGTTAGTGGTGTCGTTTAGAGAGAGAGAGAGAGAGAGAGAGGAAAGGAGAGAGAGAAGGAGGGGAGGGGAGGGAAGATATATGGGAAAGTCAGTAAATAAGTGTTAGGCCTATTGAATTTAAGGTAATATGTGGGGTTAGCTAGGTGGAGATGTTGAGGAGACAGTGGCCATGTGGGTCTGGAGATACAGACTCGGGAGCCTTCCTCACACAGGTGCTAACCCAGTGCTTGGGTGTGAAAGTCCATCTGTAGTAAGTATCTCAACAGCCCACAAGGGCCAGGTAAGTGATGAATGATGCTATCTTGGGATAAGACAGGCAGTGGCAAAAAAACAGATGTAGAAAAACCCCCAACTGTGCAAACGTGAAATTAACAGTCTTCTGATACTTGGCTCCAGCATGTGGGACACAGGGAATAGTGGGGACTGTGACAAACTGAGGGTACCTCAAAAAGTATAGCCTTAATTCAATTCCAAACGATTTCACAAGTCAGAATTTGTGTACAGTATTACTGGATTCTATAGTTTTTCCACAAAAGTCAGAAATTTTTATATTTATGTAAAATTTCCTGATCTAAGGATATTGGCACAGTAAAAAAAGTCATCTTATAATCTAAGCAAAATGTACTTGTGGGCCAGAGAGTCTGTGGTTACTTCTGCAACCTCTGTTTGAGGAGACTCTTCAGCAGAAGGGAGTAGATGTTCTGTGAGTACAGGTTCACGTGCCACTGAACAGAATCAGAACTGTACCTAGTGGCAATGTCCAGCTAACAAACGTCACACACCTGGAAACTGCTTCATAGGATCCTTCTGCAGTCTCTTAGGAGCCCAGCCAGTAAAATCATTCCTTGGGTTACTCCACTTCTTTTTCTGTTCTTTTTCCATTAGCCACGCTACAAAGCTTGTCTCTTCTTAACAGAAAATGATAGCCCAACTGCCATGGCTGAATGCTTCTTGTTTATGGGTGTGTGTGTTGGAGTGGAGGAGTGTAGGCAATGAAGGGGATTTCCTTCTAGAATCTCAGAGTCTTTGTTCTAGAAAAGACCTTAGAGACTTTTTGTACCAACTGCTTGTTTTACAGATAGGGAAACTGAGGCTTAAATAAGTTAATGGCATAACTGATATTAGAACACTGATATTCTCATTTTCTAGTCAAGCATATCATGCTACTTAACACCATATACAAAAATTAACTCAAGGGCTTCCCTGGTGGCACAGTGGTTGAGAGTCCGCCTGCTGATGCAGGGGACACGGGTTCGTGCCCCTGTCCGGGAAGATCCCACATGCCGTGGAGCGGCTGGGCCCGTGAGCCATGGCCACTGAGCCTGCACGTCCGGAGCCTGTGCTCTGCAATGGGAGAGGCCACAACAGTGAGAGGCCCACGTATGGCAAAAAAAAAAAACAAAAAACAAAAAAAAAACTCAAAATGGATTAAAGACCCAAATGTAAGACCGAAACCATAAAACTCCTAGAAGAACACATAAAGAGAACACTCTTTGATATAAATCGTAGGAATATTTTTTGGATCTGTCTCCTAAAGCAAAGGAAATAAAAGGAAAAATAAACAAATGGAAACTAATTAAACTCAAAAGCTTTTGCACAGCAAAGGAAACCATTGACAGAATGATAAGAAAAACTACTGAATGGGGGAAAATGTTTGCAAATGATATGACTGATAAGAGGTTAATATCAAAAATATAGAAACAGCTCGTACAACTCAACATCAAGAAGCGAACAACCCAATTAAAAAATGGGTAGAGGGCTTCCCTGGTGGCGCAGTGGTTGAGAGTCCACCTGCCGATGCAGGGGACACGGGTTTGTGCCCCGGTCCGGGAAGATCCCACATGCCGCGGAGTGGCTAGGCTCATGAGCCATGGCCGCTGAGCCCGCGCGTCCGGAGCCTGTGCTCCGCAACGGGAGAGACCACAACAGTGAGAGGCCCGTGTACCGCAAAAAAAAAAAAAAAAAAAAAGGTAGAAGACCTGAATAGACATTTTTCCAAAGAGGACATGTAAAAGGCCAACGGGCACATGAAAAGATGTTCAACATTGTTAATCATCAGAGAAATGCAAGTTAAAACCACAATGAGATATCACCTCACACCTGTCAAATGGCTATCACTAAAAAGAACACAAATAATAAATGTTGGTGAGGAGAAAAGGGAACCTTCATGCACTGTTGGTGGGAGTGTAAATTGGTGTAGCCAAGGAAAACAGTGTGGAGCTTTCTCAAAAAACTAGAAATAGAACTACCATATGACCCAGCAATTCCACTCCTGGGGTATATATCTGAAAAAAATGAAAATACTAATTTGAAAAGATACATTCACCCCAATATTCATAGTAGTATTATTTACAGTTGCCAAGATATGGAAGCAACCTAAGTGTCCATCGGATAAAGAAGATGTAATCTGTCTATCTATCATCTATCTATCTATCTATCTATGTGCACACACACACACAATGAAATACTACTCAGCATAAAAAAGAGTGAAATTTTGCCATTTGCAACAACATAGATAGACTTGGAGGGTATTATGCTTAGTGAAATAAGTCAGACAGAGAAAGATAAATACTGTATGATATCACTTACATGTGGAATCTAAAAAATAAAACAAACTAGTGAATATAACAAAAAAGAAAAGACAGACACAGAAAACAAACTGGTTGTTACCAGTGGGGGGAGTGCAGGTGAGAGGGGCAAGTTAGGAGTAGGGGATTAAGAGGTAGAAACCATTATGTATAAAATAAATAAGCTACGAGGATGTCTTGTACAACACAGGGAATACAGCCAGTATTTTGTAGTAACTATTAATGGAATATAACCTTTAAACATTGTGAATCACTATGTTGTACACCTATAATTTATGTAGTATTGTACATCAACTATACTTCAATTTAAAAAAAGGCCAAAATAAAAAGGAGGTTACATAGCAAAAAATAAAGTAAAACCTGGCATATACAAAAAAAAAAAATAGAATACTGTGCTCTCTCCATCTTCTTATGTGGAAATGATGTGGAAAACCCAGCCTTGGTAAGATGTACTTTGAGTTCTTTATTACAGTGGTGGGAAGGAGTTGTCCCAGTTCCCTCATCTGTGTCACTTGAAATATTCTTACCTGAAGTCAGGGAGGAACAAAGCAAGCTTTCTGCCCCATGAGGTTGATCCTTGGGTTATTAACATGTCCTTCAAAAAACAAAAAAGAAAGAAAGAAAGAAAAAAGAACTAAACACCTATAGACTTGTCTCACTGAGGATTTTCAACTATCCCCAGCTCTGTACTCTCAGGGGCTTCTAGATCTAAGGATAGTATGATACGTATCTCAGATAGGTAATTACTTTTCTTCTTTTTTTTTTTTTTTTTTGCTTCAAAGGAGTAATGTTATTTTATAATTCTCCCCATTTATTAGTTGCTTAGTACTTGATTTTTAAAAGTGCACATTAAAAAAATGAGAGTTGAATGACTTTGGAATAAAGAGGTCAGGAATACCAAATAAATTGAGTCCGTTTTTAGTTTTGTTCATGATAATTAAAGATGATTCAGCAACGATGGCCATTTTACGCAGCTCATTCAGGAGGGCTTCTAGTACATGCAAGTGCATGCACTTGATACAGAGGAGGATTTCATGAAGTTTCAGTGACGACTAGAAATATCATAAGGTGACTATGGACAATCTATAAACACCTGTTGTTGTCACTGGACAGAGAAGGCGTCCAGTTTTCCAATTCACAGCTGGAACCAAGCTCTCGGATCTTCCACTCGTCTTCACTGGCCAAAAGAAAACTTTGTAATGGCTGATATTTTTTCCTTACAATTTCAATGAAGCCTTAGATTGGATCACATGACAATGCCTCTGCGTATCTTCCAGAACTCCCCAATACCTTCCTTAATAGCATATTCAGCACAGTTCTTGCACTCTTGGGGTGTAAATCCAATTAATGCTCTCCCTGTAGTACCAATTCCCCGATCACTTGTCAATTTTTTAATTTGAGCTTCTATGTAATAAGGAGATACATAATAAAAATGGTCCCCAAGGACACTGTAAGCCATGTACTGAGAGCCTTCTGAGGTTTCTGTAACTTCTTGATCTTCAAAACTCTCTACATTGCAAGCTATCTCCATTTTCCCTTCGTGAGGAAAAGCCATCGTTTGGACGCCCTTCAGTCCATTCACATTTGAGCCCCGAATGGCACTAGCGATCTCTTTTCCCAGAGCCAAGTCTTGAGATCATCTTTGGTAACATTGCAGTTCATCACATACGGGCTAGCTACGACGCCTGATGTGAAAGTTTGCTTCTCAGTTTGCGGTTTCGCTCAGCTCCTGCCTCCCGCAGATTGGCTCTCGTCTGCTCTAGCGGCAGCATGAATCTCCTCACTGCAAAGCTGAAATTCCAATTTTGTTCCAACGCAACTGTCACAACACCCTGAAGCAAGCTGTTAAACCACATCTTCGGGCAGGTGCAGCTCCCAGGTTAGGTTTAAGAACACTGAAATCCCTCCTTGTGAACCAGCCCAGTTGCTTCCTTCTCTGGACAAGAGTGTGCTTCTCAGGCAGGTCAGCCTCACCAAAGAGAAACACAGTGCAGCCAGGAACACGTTGGACCAGATTCTCAGCAAGGCTTCTAGCCACAGCTCCACACTCTTCCACTCCAACACCAGAGAGAGGGTAAATGGGAATCGGGTCCACTGCTCCCAGGCAAGGATGGATCCCCTCTTGCACCTCCATATCAATTGACTGGAAAGCCTCCAGGCAGGCAGCCAGAATGGAATTGCGTAACTCAGCAAGAGAAGCTGCTATTGTAATGTCTTATGTGTTGCACCTTTTTTTTTTTTTTTTTTTTTACGGTCCGCGGGCCTCTCAGTGTGGTGGCCTCTCCCATTGCGGAGCACAGGCTGCGGACGCGCAGGCTCAGTGGCCATGGCTCACGGGCCCAGCCGCTCCGCGGCGTGTGGGATCCTCCCGGACCGGGGCACGAACCCGTGTCCCCTGCATCAGCAGGCGGAGTCTCAACCACTGCGCCACCGGGGAAGCCCTGTTGCACTCTTGATCAGAAAATATATTGAGCACTGATACCGCAGGATGTTTCTGTCCATTTTTTTTTCAAGAAAAGCTGCTTTCGCTGTGTTCTCAACAATGTATTTTCTTCTGGCTTCTGAAATGTTTCATAAACAGGGAGCCAAACGGAGCCCCAGTCTGTGTCCTGCGCACACACCACCGTTAGCACTTTTAGGGCGGCAGAGGCTCTCCGGGGAGGTCGTAGTGCGAGGTCTGGGCAGACACCGGCGCTGGGACCCCCTGCGCGGTCCCGCCCAGGTTCTGGTGTGGAGTGACCCAGACCCACGTGGGCCGAAGGGTAACCAGAGGGACTCGCTGAGGGCCCCGGGAGACTCCAGCAGGGGGATCAGCGTCCGCGGGCGGCGGGGCCCGGAGCAAGGGGCGGCCGGCGGCGGCGCTGCCCCGGGCCCGCCTCCAGCCTGCGACCACGCCGGCCGCTCCGCGGTTTGGGGGGACGCACCTGCGGGGGCGGAGGACGTCGCTGTAGGATGGCCTCTTTTTTCTTTGTAATGTGTGAGATATAGCTACCCTTTTGTTTTTGTTTGTTTGTTTTTGTTTTTGCGTACGCGGGCCTCTCACTGTTGTGGCCTCTCCCGTTGCAGAGCACAGGCTCTGGACGCGCAGGCTCAATGGCCATGGCTCACGAGCCCAGCCGCTCCGCGGCATGTGGGACCTTCCCGGACCAGGGCACGAACCCGTGTCCTCTGCATCGGCAGGCGGACTCTCAACCACTGCGCCACCAGGGAAGCCCTACCCTTTAAAAATGTCCAATTCAGTGGTTTTTAATATGTCACAAAAATGTACACCATCACCACTATCTGATCCCAGAACACTTTCACCAGCCTCAAAGAAACCCTGTACCAACTAGCAGTCACCCCCTATTCTCCTCTCCTCCCAGCCCCTGGCAAACACTAATCGACTTGCAGTCTCTAGAGATTTCCTTTATAGACATTTCATATAAATGGAATCATGTAACATGTGACCTTTTGTGTATAATTTCTTTTACTTAGCATAATGTTTTCAAGGTTCATCCATATTGTAGCAGGTATTAGTACTTTTTTCCTTTTTTATGGCTGATTAATATCCCATCGTATGAATATAATACATTTTGAATATCCAGTTATCATTTAACGGACATTTATGGCTATTATAAATAATGCTATTATGGACATTCATGTACAATTTTTGTGAGGATATGTGTTTTCCATTCTCCTGGATATATACCTAGGAGTAAAATTTCTGGGACATAGTTAATTCAATTTTTAACTTTTTAAATAACTGCAAATCTGTTCTGCAAAACAACTGAACCATTTTACATTCCCACCAGCATTGTATAAGTGTTCTGATTTCTCCACATCCTTGCCAACACTTGTTACTTATCTGTTTCTTTATTGTATTTATAGCTATCCTAGTGGAGTAAAGTGATATTTCTCTGTGGTTTGGGTTTGCATTTCCCTAATGACTAATGTTAATATCTTTTAATGTGCTTATTGGCTATTTGTATATCTTCTTTGGAGAACTGTCTGTTCAAATCCTTTACCTCTTTTTAAATTGAATTATTTGTCTTTTTATTGTTGTAAGAGCTCTTTATATATTCTGCATAAAGTTCCTTATCATACACATGATTTGCAAATATTTTTTCACATTCTATAGGTTACTTTTCACTTTCTTGATAGTTCATTTGAAGCACAAAAGCTTTTAATTTTGATGAAGTTCAATTTATTTTCTTTTTTGTTTGTGCTTTTGCTATAACATCTAAAAAACTCTTGCCTCAGCCAGAGTCACAAAGATTTATCTTCTCAGTTTTATAGTATTAACTCTTAACATTTATGCCTTTGGTCTATTTTTAGTTAATTTTTGTGCATGATACGAGAGGTAGGGATCTAACTTCATTCTTTTGCATGTGGATATCCAGTTGTTCCAGCACCATTTGTTGAAAACACTATTTTTTCCCCATTGAATTATCTTAGCACCTTTGTCAGAAATTAATTTGACTATAAATACAAAAGTTTATTTCTGTACTCCTGATTTTGAATCCATTGATCTATATGTCTGTCCTTATGCCAGTGCCACACTCTCTAGAATACTGTAGCTTTGTAGAAAATTTTGAAATCAGGCAGTGTTAAGTCTCCCAACTTTGTTCTTCTTTTTCAAGATTGTTTTGGTTATTCTGGGCCTTATACATTTTTATATAAACTTTAGGATCATCGTGTCAATTCTACAAACAAGACAAAATAATTTTGCTAGGGATTGTGTTGAATTAGTATCTCAACTTGGAGAATAGTACTATCTTAACAATATTAAGTTTTTCAAGTTTTGAGCACGGGATGTTTTTTCCATTTATTTAGATCTTCTTTAATTTCTTTCAACAATGTTTCGTAGTTTTCAGTTTACAAATCTTGTATTTCTTTGGTTAAATTTATTCTGAAGTATGTTATTCCTTTTAATCCTATTGTAAATGGAATTATTTTCTTAACATCATTTTCAGATTTCTTTTTGCTAGTGTGTAGAAATACAGTTGATTTTTTTTTTTTTTTTGTATATTGATCTTTTATCTTGCAACCTTACTGGACTTGTTTATTTGCTGTAAAACTTTTTTATATTCCTTAGGATTTTCCATATGTAAGATCATGTCATCTGTGAATAGAGATACTTTTACTCATTTCTTTCCAATCTGGATGACTTTTATTTCTTTCTCTTGCCTAGGATTTCAAGTACAATGTTATATAGAAGTGACAAGATTGGGCATCATTATCTTGTTCCTGATCATATAGGGCAAGCTTTCAGTCTTTCACCATTATGTATAATATTAGCTGTGGGTTTTTCTTAGATGCCCTTTATTAGGTTGAGGAAGTTACCTTCTATTCCTACTTTGTTGTGTATTTTTTTATCATGAAAGGATGCTGGATTTTGTCAAATGATTTTCTGCCTCTCTAGAGATACTCATCTGGTTTCGTCCTTTATTCTATTAATATGGGGTATTAAATTAATTGATTTTCATATGTTGAACCAGCCTTGTATTCTAAGATAAATTCCACTTGGTCATGATATATAATTCTTTTTATATGTTGCTGGATTCAGTTTGCTAGTATTCTATTGAAAACTTTTGCATCTATATTTATGAGATATTGCTCTGTAGTTTTATTTTGTTATTTTTTTTCTGTTTTGCATATAAGGATGACACTAGCCTCATAGAATAAGTTGGGAAGTATTCCATACTCTTCTACTTTTTGGAAGCATTTGTGAAGGTTTGATGTTAATTCTCCCATACTTGTTAGGTAGAATTCACCAGTGAAGTTACCTGGTCCTGGGCTTTACTTTGTGGGAATTTTTTTGATTACTAACTCAAGCTCTTTAGTTGTTATAGTTCTATTCAGACTTTCTACTTATTCTTTGGTCAATTTTGGTAGTTTTTAATCTAAGAATTCATCCATTTCACTTAGGTTGTCTGATTTGTGGGAAAACAATTGCTTATAGTATTCTATTTCATCCTTTTTATCTCTGTAAGTTTGGTCGTACTGTCCCCTCTTACATTCCTGATTTTAGTTGTTTGATTCTTGTGTTTTTTAAAAAAATATTTATTTGTTTATTTTGGCTGTGCTGGGTCTTAGTTCTGGCATGCGGGATCTTTTTTTTTAGTTGCGGTGCGCGGGCTTCTTAGTTGCGGCATGTGGACTTCTTAGTAGTGGTATGCATGCGAGATCTAGTTCCCTGACCAGGGATCAAATCCAGGCCCTCTGCATTGGGAGCAGGGAGTCTTACCCACTGGACCACCAGGGAAGTCCCTCTTGTGTCTATTTTTTTCTTGGTAGATCCAATTGAAGATTTGTCCATTTTGTTGATCTTTTCAAAAGACCAACTTTTGGTTTTGCTTATTTTCTCCTTTGCTTTTGTATTCTCCATTTTATTAATTTCCACTCTAATTTTTATTTCCTTCTGCTTGCTTTGGGTTAGTTTATTCATCTTCTTCTAGTCTCTTAAGGTAGAAGATTATTGATTTGACATTTTCTTCTTTTATAGGCATTTACAGCTATAGATTTGCCTCCATGTACTGCTTAATCTGTATCCCATAAAGTTTGGTATGCTGTGTTTTCATTTTCATTCATCTAAAAGTATGTTCTAATTTCCCTTTTAATTTCCTCTTTGACCTATTGGTTATTAGAGTGTATTGTTATTTCCATATATTTGTGATTTTCCCACATTTCCTGTTATTTGGTTTAGTTTCTCCATTGTGGTTAGAGAACATATATTGTATGACTTCAATGATTTAAATTTATTGAAACTTGTTTTGTGATCTATCATATGATCTAGCCTGGAGAATGTTTAATGTATATTTAAGAAGAATGTGTGTTAGGATTTTGTTGGATGGAGTGTTCCATAGATGTCTGTTAGCTTCTGGTTGGTTTACAGTGTTGTTCAAGTCTTCTATTTTCTTGTTGATCGTCTGTCTGTTTGTTATATTCATTATTGAAAGTGAAGTTTTCAAGTCACCAACTATTATTGTTGAATTGTATATTTTATCTTCAATTCTGTCAGTTTTTGCTTCATGTATTTTGGAGTCTGTTGGTAGGTGCATGTATGTTTATAATTGTTATAGAATCTTGATGGATTGACCCTTGTCTCAGTATAGAATATCCTTCTTTTCTCTAGTAATAATTTTTATCTTAAAGTTTGTTTGTTCGAATAGTAGTATAGCTTAATTTCACCCTCATTTTGAAGGATAGTTTTGTTGCATATACAATTCTTAGTTGGCAGTCTTTTTCTTTCAGCACTTTGAGTATGTCATTTCACTGTCTTCTGGCCTCCATGAGAAATCAGCTGTTCAGTTTATTGAGGATCCTTTGTATGTGATGAGTCTCTGCACTACCAAATTCTCTTTTTTTTTTTTTGTGGTACACGGGCCTCTCACTGTTGTGGCCTCTCCCATTGCAGAGCACAGGCTCGGGTCTTGCAGGTTCAGCAGCCATGGCTCACAGGCCTAGCCGCTCCACGGCATGTGGGATCTTCCCGGACCGGGACATGAACCCGTGTCCCCTGCATCGGCAGGTGGACTCTCAACCACTGCACCACCAGGGAAGCCCTTTTTGTTTTTTTTAAATAAATTTATATATTTTTATTTATTTATTTTTGGTTGCATTGGGTCTCCATTGCTGCATGCAGGCTTCCTCTGGTTGTGGCGAGTGGGGGCTACTCTTCATTGCAGTGTGCAGGTTTCTCATTACAGTGGCTTCTCTTGTTGTGGAGCATGGGCTCTAGGTGCATGGGCTTCAGTAATTGTGTCATGCAGCTCAGTAGTTGTGGCTCACATGTTCTAGAGCACAGGCTCAGTAGTTGTGGCACATGAGCTCCACGGCACATGGGATCTTCCTGGACCAAGGATCGAACCCATGTTCCCTGCATTAGCAGGTGGATTCTTAACCACTGCACCACCAGAAAAGTCCCTGTTTGTTTGTTTTGTGTTTTATTATGATGAGTCTAAGTTTGAGTCTCTTTGAATTTATTGTATTTCAAGTTCAGTGAACTTCTTGGAAGCATAGATTAATGTTTTTCTCAAATTTGGGAAGTTTTTGATCAGTATTTCTTCAAATAATCTTTCTGCCCCTTTCACTCTTTCCTTTTCTTCTATGACTCTCATTATGCATGTTTGCTTGATGATGTTCCGTTTGTCTCTAGGGTTCTGTTAATATTTCTTCTTTCTTTCTGTCAGGGTGGATAACCTCAATTGATCTATTATCAAATTCACAAATTCTTCTCCTGCTAGCTAAGACTTACTGTTGGGCCTTTTCTAATGAATTTTTCATTTCAGTTATTATGCTTTTCAACTCTAGAATTCTTATTTGTTTTTTTAAAAAATAATTTCCATGTCTTTATTTATATTCTCTATTTGGTGAGACATTGTTATCATACTTTAGTTCTTTAGAGATAGTTTCCTTTTGTTTTTGAACCTGTTTAAAATAGTTAATTTAAAATCCTATTTAGTAAGTCTAACATCTAGACTTCCTTGGGGACAGTTTCTGTTGACTGCTATTTTTCCTTTATATGGGCCTTACTTTTCTTTTATTTGCATGTCTCACAATCATTTGTTGAAAGCCGGACTTTATAAATAATATGATGTGGCAACACCAGAAATCATATCCCATTGTCTTCCCAGGATTTGTTGTTGTTGCTGTTTGTTTGTTTAATGACTTTCCTGAATTAATTCTGTAAAGTCTGTATTCTCTGCCATATGTAGCCACTGAAGTCTGTTTGGTTAGCTTAGTGTTCAGCTAATGATTGAATTAAGATTTCCTTACAAGCCTAGAATCAATAAGTCTTCCAACCTTTGCCAATAGGCTCTGTGTACTTGTTGGGTACATCTTCAAAGATGTGGCAAACAGTTTACAACTCTGCATTAGCCTTTACTTCCTGCTTGCACAGCGCCTCAAGGTCAGTCAGAGGTGAGAGATTAGGGCCTTCTAAGGTTTTTCCTGGGCATGTGCACAGCTCTACTTATGAATGTGGCCTTTTAGACTCCCAGGAATCTATTGGAGATTTTTGATGTTCCCCTGGCCCCTGCAAGGGACATCTCATTCTCAAGCTTTACCTTTTAAGTGTTTTAGTTAAAGTCTTATTTGCATCAACTGCTATCACTGTCTCAGGCAGCTGCAGTGTTAAGCAACTGCTGATGATTATTTTCAACAGATTCCCCAGGAAGAAAATTGTTTGCAGTGAGTGAGCTCTGAGTTGGGTCAAATAAAGACAAGCTGCATGAATAGGTATTTCCAGGGAGCTTCCAGATAGGTTAGATAATATCAGTTCTTTGGGGACAGGACTTCTGGGAAACTCCAAACTCCAAACTCCTTCTACCACCTACATAGTACCATGGTTGTGAGGCTGTTGGTTTTCAAGGCCGCTGCATATCCTGAGAAAGGATGATGGAATTAGGGCAAGTCAAAGCAACTACAAAGCTTGCTTCTAACTGATAGTCAGTAATTTTCTTAAATAAACAATCCTTAGATTTTGCAAGCCACAGTTCTACCCATGTAACACATCAGATGTTTGGTTTTTTTTAAAAATTCCATTTCTTGCCAACCGACATGAATACACTTGGTACTGTTACAATCATTATCTAGACTTACTCATGTTCTCCTTTTGTTACTTTACACCATATCATTGTTCTTTTGCTGATTCATAATTTATAGAATGAACATTTTAATGCTTAAAATTCATTAAGTTTATGTGTTATATAATTTTATACCTTTCTTTTTTTGACCATTTAGGAGTTTTCAACTTTACCAGTATTGTAGGCTACTATACTACAAGCATGCAGTTTATTGTTTAAAAAATATTTCCTTAGAATAAATTCTATTTAGTAATATTTGCTATCAAAGGCTACAAACATTTTATGCCTCAAGTTATTTCCAAAAGGATTATACTAATTTATATTTTCATCAATAATATGTGTGTTTATTTACATCCTTTACAACATTGACTATTAGTTTTTATTTTTAAAATATATAAAAATATATTAGGGGCTTCCCTGGTGGCGCAGTGGTTGAGAGTCCGCCTGCCAATGCAGGGGACACAGGTTCGTGCCCCGGTCTGGGAAGATCCCACATGCCGTGGAGCGGCTAGGCCCGTGAGCCATGGCCACTGAGCCTGCGCGTCCGGAGCCTGTGCTCTGCAACGGGAGAGGCCACAACAGTGAGAGGCTCGCGTACCGCAAAAAAAAAAATATATATATATATATATATAAAATTATTAATGAGGTTGAACAACTTTTACATCTGCTTTATTTTATGTGAATTTTCTAATCTTGTGGTCTTAAAAGTATTATAGCTATCCAGCTATCCCATGAATAACATTGGTATTTTCTTTACTTCTGAAAAAGTGAGATTGTCATATAGAACTTTATCAATTAAAGCCACTTTTAAGTTGTTTTCCTTAATATTAAAATGTCTTTTAATCTTTGTCACAATTTGTAGAAGTACTAAATGACATCTTTTTTATCCTAGCAATGAAGCTACCCTTTTTAATGTTACTTAAAAGCTAGTAGTATTACAGCTTTCCGATATTCCCAGAAAAATCTCATCTAACTTTAGCTACAATTTAAAGCATCTATTGGCTTTCGTCAATGTACTGAATTATGTCACATATTGTTTCTTGAGGAAAATGTATTTTGAATGTACATAGCTAACGTTCAAGCAGACTTTTAGAATGTATCACTTTAAAAGCTTAGAATTTCTTATTTTAGTGATTGTACAAATGAAAACGTTACCTGAAATTGGTGACTTACTACAAATTCTACAACATTGTTTTTCCTTACAACCTAATCTAATGTTTGCTTTTCCCCAGTTTAAGGCCAGTCCTCTTGCTGTGACTTTCAAACTCACTGGGGAGACAGATGACATATTTCAGATACAACCAGATGGACTTCTGTATTACAGCAAAGCCCTGGACAGGGAAACAAGAGCTGTTCACAAACTCCAGGTGAACTGAGACCAGACAAAGGACACTAACTCTAATCTCTCTGAGCACTCTTTGTCCTGGAAATATCACTGGACCTTCTTTCCTAGCACTGAATCCTGTTTCAGCTCTCCTGACACTAATGACATGCTTTGCAAATCTCATTTGTCTTTTTAAATTTTATTTTATTTTTTAACAACTAGAGAGGCGTGTGGCAAAGGTATCCTCTTTTTTAGGCTTTATGACCAGAGTAACCCAATTTATATTGCTAAGGCTCTTAGATGGCATTACTCATCACAATGAGTGGAAACCTGGATGGCACATGGATCAAAACTAGCCAGTACTTCTCTGCTATTACACTGGTGTCTGCCTATGGCTGTTGGGTGGTCTCTGGACCCACAAAGAAGGTGGCAGTGGTACTAGATGGAGCTCCTTTGGGCCTTTCAAGAAGCAGAAGTAATCAATGACCAAAGTCAGAGGCTGCCTAGAGAGACCCTTCTCTCTCTCTTTCCCCCTTAGTTTTCATGGTTTGTATCTCTATCTGAATGATAGAGAGCTAATTGTGGGGAAAAGAGCAAGCCAAAAGCTTTCTGTTTAAATTTTACTACTGGCTCTGCAGATCAACCACTAAAATGCCTCTGTAACAGGACATATTTTCATACCCTCAAGGGTCAAAGTGTTCTTATTTTACTGATTCCAGCTATTTAGAAAAAAAGCATGTCCAGTGTCCAGCCAACCTCACTGCTGGAAAAACACAGTCATGATTAGATTGATTTAACTGATAGGGCCTCTATTTTAGCAGCTCCCAATCTGGGCTCTTATGGGTGTCTTTCTCCCCTGTAGTGACCAGGTTATTGGTTATTTGGGCTCTAATTTCTTTCAAGTGACTTTTGAGTGTGTGATATGAGGTCCAGACTCACCAAGGAGGTTTCCTTTTCCTGTCAACATCAGGTCTCAGCCCTGGATGCTCACGGCAATACAGTGGAGGGCCCGGTCCCCATCACCATAGAAGTGAAGGACATCAACGACAATCGACCTGTGTTTCTCCAGTCAAAGTATGAAGGCTCAGTAAGGCAGAATTCTCGCCCAGGTAATAGGCAGGAGCCTGGAGATATCTGTGGAAAGATGCAAGTGTAACAGGCAGAGGGGTAGATTTGTGTGGCTAACATGTGTAACTAGCATTCATTAAGGACTTACCATCTTATTTAAATTTTATTTATCTTATTTAAACTTCACAGCAATCCTCTGGGAGTTGTTTTATTATCCCCACTGCTCTGGGACACAACATCTCAACGTTGGCACTATGGACATCTTGGGCCTGATAATTCTTTTTTTGTTAGGGGCTGTTCTGTGCATTATAGGATGTTAGCAGCATCCCTGACATCTATCAATGCAGATGCCAGGAGCAACACTTCCCTTCCAAATTGTGACAGCAAAGATGTCTTCAGACATCGCCAAATGTCCCCTGGGGGGCAAAATCACCCCTAGTTAAGAATCACCATTTTAGGGTGAGAATTTAGAACACCTTACAGCTTTAGAACACTCTAGAACACTCTGGAAAGGTAAGCTTACTCTCCCACATCCTCCCAGAAATCCACATTCTCATGGTCACTGCTGGCTTCCAGTTCTTTTTCTTCTCTGACTTCAGCTCCTAGCTATGACTCATTCCTTCACTCTTTTACTTTTCATTTCTACAAAAGCCCCTCATCAAAGCATAGGTGTGTGTGGCAGGCTTTACTGAAGATTTAGAGGAATGAAGGAGCATCATGTCATAACAGTGCACAAAATAAACATGAATATTAGACTGTGAGTTCTCAGAAAGACTTTTGGCCATTTCCATCAACTCATTGTCAAACTTCCCTCTGTGTCACTTAATCGCTATCTCTCACTCTTCAATTTCCACTTCCAATAACTCAGGAAGAATATTCCTTCCACTTTATTATGTGGAGCAATTTCACGTGTCTCTGTCCCTGAGGTTGCATACCAAAGGCTCACCACTAAACTCTGCCAAGTAATAATCTTCCAGGTCTTATTCTTTACCAATAGGGTTTTCTAATTCAGTGATTCTCAAACTTTTTCGTCTCAGGGCCCTTGTATTCTCATAAAAACTATTGTGGACTCCAAGAAACTTTTGGTTATATCCAGTGGTGTGCTAGTAAATTTTAATAGCTGTCTCTCCGGGGAGAAAAAACCTTGATTTGTAGAATTTGTCAATTTCTGTGGTATAAGTACTCTCACCATAACCTATTTTAAGCTACCACTGGTGTTAATAATTGGCTCACAAAATTTCTGAAAATTCAACTAGGTCTCACGAGTTGACTCCAATACGTCACTGGTTATATCTATCAATATTTATTGTATTTGAAATTAAAACTGAGAAATTAAAAAATATTTATTTAGTGATTGATTTAAAGTAATAAGCATATTTTAATAAAAACAACTATTTTCAAAGACAAAAGGAATGTTAAGAAGAATGGCATTGTTTTAATCTTTGCACCTCTCTTTAATGTCTGGATTAATTGAGAACAGTTGGATTCTCATTTCTGTTTCTGCATTCATTTTGTTGCCATATGCTGTTTTGGCTGAAACATTTAAAGAAAAACTCTCCCTACACAGTGTTAATAGTGTAATAACGCTTCAGATAATTGTGGATATTCTTTGATACTAGACCAAAACTCAACAAGTGGTGGTTTCTTAAATGTTATTTTCAATGTAGAATCCGAAACCATATTAATGCCTTTTTTGGGATACTCCTTTATGCTAAAATCCATCAAATTATGTTTTTTTTTTTTGCGGTGCGCGGGCCTCTCACCGCTGTGGCCTCTCCCGTTGCCGAGCACAGGCTCCGGACGCGCAGGCTCAGCAGCCATGGCTCACGGGCCCAGCCGCTCCGCGGCATGTGGGATCTTCCCAGACAGGGGCATGAACCCGCGTACCCCACATCGGCAGGCGGACTCTCAACCACTGCGCCACCGGGGAAGCCCTTATGTTGTGATTTCAATGGGTCTTTCACACATGTATGACCCTAAAAACAGTCTCAAAGACCTCTAGAAGTCCCTGGATCATACTTTAAGAAACCTCATCCTAGAGGAAAGGGGCAGAATAAAGAATTATTTCACCACTGATATGAATTATGGCACCTTCCTCCATTCTATTTCTGCCTCTTAGAAGGCAAATGTGTCTGTGGTTGGTTTGGGTTTCAATTAATATCTTTTTTTTCTGGGTACATTTTGTTAAACAGGAAAGCCCTTTATGTATGTCAATGCTACAGACTTGGATGATCCAGCCACACCCAACGGCCAGCTTATTTATAAAATTATCATGCAGCTTCCCAAGGTCAACAATGTCATGTACTTTCAGATCAACAACAAAACGGGGGCAATTTCACTTACTCTAGCAGGTAAGTTAAGTGATGTCCTCATATGACTCTCTGAGGCAGTTAAAAGGACCTAGATCTGTATCACCTTCAGAGACATTTGCTTTTCTTTTCTCTCCTACTTCCCATAGGATCCCAGGACCTGGATCCTTTGAAGAATCCTTCCTACAAGCTAGTGGTCTCAGTGGAGGACATGGGAGGCCAGAATGAGCATTCCTTTAGTGACACCACATCTGTGGATATTATGGTGAAGGAGAATATTTGGAAAACACCAGCACCAGTGGAGATTGAAGAAAATTCAACTAATCCTTACCCCATTAAAATCACTCAGGTAGTGCCCAAGGAATGCCTAGAGCCTACCCAGTCAATCAGCACTCACATTGTAGGGGCCCACCCTCATGGTCTTCACTGACATTTCTGCATAGCGTCATTATGAAGCAAACTAAATAGACCAGGTCTCTGGCCCCAAGTCTCTGGAGTTTGCCATCATGGGTAAACTCTGGACTTTACAACTTGGATTCAGATATTATATATATGAGTTTTAAAAGAGAACTTCACTCACCTTCACCTTCCAAGTAGATAATACTGTTGTTCCCTGTCAGGAGTGTAGGATATGGCTGCCCTAGAGTGGGCTGTATGTGGTACATGTACGTGATTCAAATTTGGGGCTGCTAATTATTTTTGAAAGGCTGTTTCTTATTCCTTTGGGAAAAATCTCTATGTGAAAGACTCAACCCATCACAGGCCGAGGAACAGAGATAAGACTGGTCAAGTGTGAAAGCTGAGTAGGTGACCTTTACCTTTGGAGCCCGCCCCTGCCAACTCCATCTCCTGTGGGTACCTCTCCCCTCCATTCAAACCCTCCCCCGGTCCCACCTCTATGGCTGGTGTTCATCCTGAGCCCCCTCCTCTTTCTTTAGCTCCTGGAAATCCACTCTGGGGTTCACCCAGATCTGATCTTTTCTGGAAGATCAGGAAGTTTCTTGATGCAAAAACTGTGAGTTAGTGGGAGAGCACTGGATTTGGAAACAGATAAACTGTTATGAGCCCCAACTTCTCACCAATAAAATGGGGATAATAACAGATCTTTGGGTTGTTGTGGAAATTAATTAGTATCTGTGGAAGTGAATAAAAGGTATTAACGTTATGAAGGAGTTGTAGTCTGTAGTAGCCCTAATTTTTTTCAGATGACACTGTTGTTGTTAAGGGGTCCTGGAATGGCCTATCCCACCATATCTGTTGTCTAACTTAAAAGGATTTTTATTTATTAAACATTGAATTAATGAATTTCACCTCCAGAGGAAAAAACAAAAAGAATGAATGCAAGAAATATTCTGCTTTACCAGCTAAGAAACTATGTCAGGACTCTTTACCGTGAGAATTTCAGATTGGGTTCCTTTACTAAAATCTTCCCATTTATTGTTTAGGTTACCTTCATAAGGATTTGTAAATGCTAAAAAGAACACATACACTTGTTTTCACTTAGGGCTGTCAAAGAAAAGAAAATCTAAAGAGCCACACCCAATACCTAGGCCTGGGGAAGGTACTTTGTGTGGCTTGAAACTGAATAAGAGTGGAGGGGGACAGCTCAAGAGAGAACTTAGGCTGAATTTTTAGGACATCAAAGGAGCTCGCTTACAACTAAGAACATGGTTTTTGTCTTGGACAGAGGGTGTGCTTAAATAACTAGAAAGGGATACCCTTCCCAAGCTGGTTTGAGAGAATAGTTTAGTGTGGAAATTTCAAATGGCTGTAAGACTAGAGGCAAGTCACTTAATTTTTGTGCCCTAGTTTCCCCATTTATAAGGTGGGGATGACAATAGTCTCTACCTCATGGGGCTGTTTGAATATTTAATGAGATAACATATAAAAGTGTTTAGAATTATGTCTGGAATGGGGTAAAACCCTCAGTACGTGTTGTTATTAGTACTAGACTATCAGATAGGCCAGGCTCTGTCTGTAGCAAGTAGACAGGTCTTAGTATTGAGTTTACTGATTTTTTTTTCAAACACCTTTATTGGAGTATAATTGCTTTACAATGTCGTGTTAGTTTCTGCTGTATAACAAAGTGAATCAGCTATATTCACTTATATCCCCATATCCCCTCCCTCTTACACCTCCCTCCCACCCTCCCTATCCCACCCTTCCACAGTGGTCACAGAGCACCGAGCTGATCTCCCTGTGCTATGCGGCTGCTTCCAACTAGCTATCTATTTTACATTTGGTAGTGTATATATGTCCATGCCACTCTCTCACTTCGTCCCAGCTTACCCTTCCCCCTCTCCGTGTCCTCAAGTCCATTCTCTATGTCTGTGTCTTTATTCCTGTCCTGCCCCTAGGTTCATCAGAACCATTTTTTTTCTTAGATTCCATATACATGTGTTAGCGTATGGAATTTGTTTTTCTCTTTCTGACTTACATCATTCTGTATGACAGTCTCTAGGTCTATCCACCTCGCTACAAATAACTCAATTTCATTTCTTTTTATGGCTGAGTAATATTCCATTGTATATATGTGCCACATCTTCTTTATCCATTCATCTATCAATGGACACTTTGGTTGCTTCCATGTCCTGGCTATTGTAAATAGTGCTTCAATGAATATTGTGGTACATGTCTCTTTTTGAATTATGGTTTTCTCAGGGTATATGCCCAGTAGTGGGATTGCTGGGTTATATGGTAGTTCTATTTTTAGTTTTTTAAGGAACCTCCATACTGTTCTCCATAGTGGCTGTATCAATTTACATTCCCACCAACAATGCAGGTGGGTTCCCTTTTCACCACACCCTTTCCAGCATTTATTGTTTCTAGATATTTTGATGATGGCCATTCCGACAGGTGTGATGTGATACCTCATTGTGGTTTTGATTTGCATTTCTCTAATGATTAGTGATGTTGAGCATCCTTTCATGTGCTTGTTGGCAATCTGAATATCTTCTTTGGAGAAACGTCTGTTTAGGTCTTCTGTCCATTTTTGGATTGGGTTGTTTGTTCTTTTGATATTGAGCTGCATGAGCTGCTTGTATATTTTGGAGATTAATCCTTTGTCAGTTGCTTGGTTTGCAATATTTTCTCCCATTCTGAGGGTTGTCTTTTCATCTTGTTTGTGGTTTCCTTTCCCATTTGTTTATTTTTGTTTTTATTTCCATTTCTCTAGGAGGTGGGTCAAAAAGGATCTTGCTGTGATTTATGTCATAGAGTATTCTGCCTATGTTTTCCTCTAAGAGTTTTATAGTGTCTGGCCTTACATTTAGGTCTTTAATCCACTTTGAGTTTATTTTTGTGTATGGTGTTAGGAAGTGTTCTAATTTAATTCTTTTACGTGTAGTAGTCCAGTTTTCCCAGCACCACTTTATTGATTTTTTTTGCCAAGTTGTTTACAAAACAACTCTAGGAGTTGGTAAATATTCTTTGTTTTGAAAAAGTAATTAATGAGTTAATTTATTTCTTTTTGGCTGCATTGGGTCTTCGTTGCTGCACGTGGGCTTTTCTCTAGTTGTGGTGAGTAGGGGCTGCTCTTCGTTGCGGTGCGCGGGCTTCACATTGAGGAGGCTTCTTTTTTTGTGGAGCATGGGCTCTAGGTGCGTGGGCTTCAGTAGTTGTGGCTTGTGGGCTGTAGAGTGCAGGCTCAGTAGTTGTGGTGCGTGGGCTTCGTTGCTCCACAGCATGTGGGATCTTCCCTCATCAGGGATCGAACCCGTGTCACCTGCATTGGCAGGCGGATTCTTAACCACTGTGCACCCAGGGAAGTCTGTTGGCAAATATTCTTATCCCTGAAGTCTTTAAGACTAAAGACTTAAGGGAGGAATGTTCTTTATTTATGTGTCATTTGTCTTGCTTAAATAATAGCATGGTGAAGAACTGAAAGTGTCTCATCATCTTCACTGGTGAGTTCTGGGAGCTTGTTGTCCATCATGGCTTAGTGCTCAGATAACGCCGCTACTAAATACATTTTGTTTCTTAAATTGGTGTTTCATGACATGAAATCTTCACATTCAGACTTCCAAAAGAACAACCCACAAACTCTTTAGAGGGTTCACAAAGAATTGCTTTAGAGAAGAAAAATACCCCTATATGCTTATTTGGAGCAATATAACTTAGTACAAAGGAGAAAAAGGCGGAGGGATTATTTTAAGCTGAAAATGTAATTTAGTAGTTATAAGAAACCACAGACATCTAAACAAGGTTGTCAGAAATTTCAAATCAAGAACCAGAAAATTGTTTATTTCCTTTCCAGTTCTCTCTGTCCGGATGTATCTTTCCTGACAATTCACTTTGGGCCCTGTAGGTGCGGTGGAACGAACCAGGTGCACTATATTCATTAGTGGAAGAGGAGAAGCCATCAAAATTCCCATTTTTAATTGACCAGGAAGGAGATATCTATGTGACTCAGCCCTTGGACCGAGAAGAAAAGGATGCGGTGAGTAAAATTAGTAGGAGTTTCACAGGTGATGAGATCCTGGGCTCATGGATATCTGAGAGCAGAAACAATTTTACTTAACACCCAGCCCCCCACCAATATCCCCCAAACTGTGTTCTGAAGCTCAGTGCATTATTGCTCTCAGAGACATGATAATACCCTCACAAATTCAGCCCATTTTATATTTTCTCATTTCCCAATGCTAAGCGAATTGATGATAAGGGGATAAATGAAATAGCATTGAAATCGTTGTTTTCTCTGCCTTTTAAAGGGGATGATGAAGGACTCATGTCTTAACTCTGATCTCGTTGTAGTATGTTTTTTATGCGGTTGCAAGGGATGAGCATAGCAAACCACTCGCATTGCCACTGAAAATTCAAGTGAAAGTTAAAGACATAAATGATAATCCACCTATATGTCCATCTACAGTGACTGTACTTGAGGTCCAGGAGAATGAACAAATAGGTAAGAAACTGTGTATCTGTCCTCCCTATGTTAACTCTGTAATCCCTTTCTCCTCTTTGTCAAGTAAACGGTGGGCAGGTAAACCTGATTGGGGATCAGTGGTCCATGCCCGGCACAGCATAGAGGTAGACTAGACTTTGGGACTCACATAGGTACAGTATTTAATTTCAAGCAATATCTGGGAAGAGTTTTTCAAAATTGGACATTTTATAACTACTACTCATACTCCTAGCACCGTTACTGCCACTACTATTACTACTACTACTACCACCCTTACCACTACCACTAGCACTGTAACCATTTACACCAGTATCCTGTATACATGTATAAGGTTATCTCTTTGCAAGGTTTTTTTTTAGATTTTATTTATTTATTTATTTATTTATTTATTTATTTATTTATTGGCTGCGTTGGGTCTTCCATTGCTGTGCGCCGGCTTCCTCTAGTTACAGCGAGCGGGGGCTGGTCTTGTTTGTGCTGTGAGGGCTTTTCATTGCAGTGGCTTTTCTTGTTGTGGAGCACAGGCTCTAGGCACACAGGCTCCAGTAGTTGTGGCACACGGGCCTTAGTAGTTGTGACTCATGGGCTCAAGAGCACAGGCTCAGTAGTTGTGGCGCACGGGCTTAGTTGCTCGGTGGCATGTAGGATCTTCCTGGACCAGGGATCGAACCCATGTCCCCTGCATTGGCAGGCAGATTCTATTTTTTTTTTTTTTATAATTCATCTATTTTATTTATTTTTGGCTGCAATGGGTCTCCGTTGGTGCGCGTGGGCCCTCTCCAGTTGTGGAGAGCATGGGCCACTCTTCATTGCGGTGCACATGCCTATTGTGGTGGCTTCTCTTGTTGCGGAGCACAGGCTCCAGGCTCACAGGCTTCAGTAGTTGTGGCACGCGGGCTCAGCAGTCGTGGCACACAGGCTCAGTAGCTCCGTGGCACATGGGATCCTCCCAGACCAGGGCCCGAACCTGCGTCTCCCGCATTGGCGGGCGGATTCTTAACCACTGCGCCACCAGGGAAGCCCCTGCAAGGTTTCTCCATAGATTCTTATTTGCCTTCAACAAACTCAGTGACAGGTAAAATCCCATCAAACTTGCTAAATAATTTAAACAAACATTCACACCCAATGTCAGATATCCTGCAATTGACCCTTGATTGTCCCTCTCTAGGAAGCTGATAATAGCTCATGAGGCTGGAAGATGAAGTTCAAATCCTATCGGTTTTTGACCTTTTGTTCTTGACCTGTTTTGTTTCCTTGTACTGTGCCAGGATAGCTTTAGTTTTGTACAGGGACGACTACTATTACAGCACTGTGATTTCTGGGAGTTTTATGACTTTGCTGGATTTGGGACACCTATTGTCTATTACCCCTTGGTGTTGAGCCCATTGGCTGAGCGGGCTGGCATTGCTTGAAGTGTTTTTGTCTGTTTCGTGTACGTTTCAGGGCTTACAGGGTTAGCAGGCTCTCATGACTACCATTCCCAGGGCTTGGCTGCCCTTGTAGGCAGATCCTCACCTGCCTTATGGGCATTCTCATCATTTTCTTTTGATCTCTTTACTCTTCTTACCACACACTTTTCACACAGTGGGTGCTGTCTTGGTGGACACTGCTCACATGGCCTGCTTGCTCAATGCTCACTTTTTTTCCTTCTTGCTGTCAAGAGTCATATGTAGGCTATCTATTGTCACTGTGTTCTGCTTAGGTCTTCTGTTTTTCATTTATTCCAGTTATTCTTACAATGGGAAGTATTAAACGACAGTTTGAAGGATTTCAGTTAATTTTAAGGAAGAATCTTCTGAAGTGACAGTGGAGTAACAATGAAATGTGTGACAATAGCCAAGAAACACCTATGGCATCACCCTTTTTGAAAATATGGGATGGTCTGTGATGCTGGATGAAGGCAGAAGATCTTTGAAGACCTTTGTAGATGATACCTCAAGTCTCTTTGCACAGGGCCTAACATTTAGTGTATCAGTCACCCATGTTGCATAACAAATTGTCCCAAAATTTAGCAGCTTAAAACAGCAAACATTTATTATCTGACAGTTTCTGGAAGTCAGGAATCTGGATATGGGGTGCATGCCTTTGATTCAGAATCTGGATGTGAGGTGAGTGCCTTTGATTCAGAGAGAGAGAGAAAGAGAAAGGGAGAGAGCTCAAAAAATGGCAAGTAAGATGGAAGTCAGGGGCTTCCCTGGTGGCGCAGTGGTTGAGAGTCCACCTGCTGATGCAGGGGACATGGGTTTGTGCCCCAGTCTGGGAGGATCCCACATGCCACAGAGCAGCTGGGCCCGTGAGCCATGGCCGCTGAGCCTGCACGTCCGGAGCCTGTGCTCCACAATGGGAGAGGACACAGTGAGAGGCCCGCCTACCTAAAAAAAAAAAAAAAAAAAAGATGGAAGTCAGTCTTCTTATAACTAATCTTGGAAGTAACATCCCATAACTTTTGCTATATTCATTAGAAATGAGTCACTAGGCCCAGTTCGCGCTCAAAAGGAGGAGGTTACACCAAGGCATCAATATCAGGGCTGGGGGGATTACTGGGAGCCACCGTAGAGGCTGCCTACCTTATTTGGGAGGAGGACAGTACTAGTTTTCTGAAGCTGCTGAGGATGTCATTGTTGGTAAAACAAATTGTTCAGGGATGCTGCATGGTCTTTGCATCTCCAAAAGTGAGAATTTATTTTGTAACAATATTTCGCAAAGTCTTGAATTATGGACTTAATGGACCAGGAATTCTTATAAATCAACACAGATTGAGTCTATTCTCTATATGTAGCCCAAAGGAGTACAAAAAATGTCCCTGCCTTTTGGGGTCTTACTGTCTAGCTCAATAAGATACTCAATTATTCCTTAGTATATTTATATTCTCCTGTTTGGTGTCTTATATTGGCCAGAATCTTGTGGGACTCATGTCCCCAAGTCTCAGCAATAACAACATTAATTCTGAAATCCCACCTGCTACCAAGACCTTTGTGTTCATACAGGAACTTCATCCTCTCGTAAAAGCCCCACCTCCCTATTTCTGAGTGCCCCAAGAGTTGCTGTATGTACCTCTGAATCAGTTCGGGCTGCCACTTGTTCCTGGCCTTTGTCACTCAGGGACACTTCTTTGACTCCTGGCTCATTCATAAGTTCTCTGCTCCCACTGAGTGGTGTCTCCTACTGGAATTTCCCTGTCACTGACGTCAACAGTCTTCACGGTGCCTCTGACAGCTGGAGGTTTCCTCCGTGGTGAGAGAAGGACGGTGTCCTCTGTGTTATGCTCACTTGCTGGGGGGAAAGGTCCAGAGCAGGGCTGCTCAGACACCAAACAATCACAGAAGTTAGCAAGACACTCTTTCATTCCAACACACAGATGCTTTTCTCACAAGGGCAGATGCATGTTCCAAAGGTGACTTGGTTGTGTGTGAAAGCGGAAATGGCAGCAGCTGCAACACTAGATACGCGTTCTCTTCTGCTACCCATGTTGCCCCGCCTCCCCAGCCCATGAGACACGTCTGCACGTGCCAGCTCCATTATAGACATAACATAGGTACTTCCATTCCTCCCCTCACAAACGCTCTAAATCTCCCTGTAAATCAGTAGATGCAAAGTAACATGGGGAAGGGGATGAAACCGACCTCCGCAAGTGGGGAATACATATTCAAAGTTTTAGCCCTCACATGGGATTCTGGCTGTGTGTAGAGAAACCCACAATTCCCATTTCACAGAGCAAGATGACCCAGCACCTATCAGAACTCAGCCAGACCTGGGTGGAGCACTGAGTCAGAGCCGGACTTCTGGAACTCCCTGGACTGAGACGTCAACAGAAATAAAACTCAGGACCATAAACTGTAGCAAGGCAGAGACGATCCCTGCTCTCCGTCCCGTGCCCGTCTTTATCTTTGGGGTGGAGTCAGTCTCTGCCATTTTTCCAGGAAGTTACTTAGAAGTAACCACGGTTGGCTTGTCCTTGTTAAGTTTTACCATTTGCCTTGTGTATTAGTGTCTGAGGGTGGCCGTAACAAATTACCACAGACTTGGTGACTTAAAACAACAGAAATTTATTTGCTAGGAGTTCTGGAGACTAGAAGTCTGAAATCAAGGTGCCAGCTAGGGGAGAATTCTTCCTTGCCTCTTCTGGCTCCTTGTGGCTCCTTGGCTGCTTGTGGCAGCATCGCTGCGGTCTCTGCGCTCTCTTCACATGGCATCCTCCTCCGCGGGCATCTCTGTGTCTTCTCTTCCTCTTACAAGAACGCCCATCACTGGATTTAAGGCCCACTCCAAATCCAGGATGAGGGACTTCCCTGGTGGTGTAGTGGTTAAGAATCCGCCTGCCAATGCAGGGGACATAGGTTCGATCCCTGGTCCGGGGAGATCCCACATGTTGCGGAGCCATTAAGCCATGTGCCACAACTACTGAGCTTGTGCTCTAGAGCCCGCGAACCACAACTACTGAGCCTATGTGCCATAATTATTGAAGCCCGTGTGCCTAGAACCTGTGCTCTGCAACAAGAGAAGCCACTGCAATGAGAAGCCCACACACTGCAATGAAGAGTAGCCCCCTCTTGCCACAACTAGAGAAAGCCCGTGCACAGCAAGAAGACCTAACATAGCCAAAAGTAAATTAAAAAGAAAAAAGCAAATCCAGGATGATTTCATCTCAAGATCCTGAACTGTGTCCTCCCAAAATTCATATGGTGAAGTCCTAACCTCCAGCAACTTAAAGGGTGACTATTATTTAGAGATAGGGTCTTTAAAGAGGTAATTAAGTTAAAATGATGTCATTAGTGTGGGTCTTAAGCCAATATGACTGGTGTCCTTCTAAGAAGAAAAAATCTGGATAGATACAAGTACGGGGGAAGACCATGTGAAAACACATGCACCAGACAGCTATCTACAAGCCAAGGAGAAAGGTCTCAGAAGAAATCAACCCTGCTGACACCTTGATCTCAGACCTCTAGTGTCCAGAAACTGTGAGAAAATAAGTTTCTGTTGTTAAAGCCATCCAGTTTTTGGTACTTAGTTATGGTGCCCCTAGCAGACAAAGACACTTCTCCACACACTGTACTACTGAAAGGGTTAGAAGAACCAACATCGATCTAAGAACTTTAGTCTGCTACTCAAAGTTACTTCCAGTGCTTTCTAGGAACCTGATTCTTTGGTGAAATCATTTTTTAACAGAGTAAAAAGAGCCTATAATGGATGGGTTTCCTTCTTTTCTTCTCTACAGGGAACAGTATTGGAACACTTATTGCTCATGACATGGATGAAGAAAACACTATCAACAGTGTTTTAGGATACAGAATTGTGGATCAAACCCCCAAAGTTCCTAGAGATGGACTCTTCCTGGTCCAAGCCTACTCAGGAATGTTCCAGTTAGCCTTGCAGTCCTTGCGGAAGCGAGACACTCCGCAGTACAACTTGACAGTAGAGGTGTCTGACAAAGGTTAGTATCACCTTCCCTGTGTCAAGAGTGATAACACTTGTTTTCTTTCTAGTTGTGATTTGCTAGGCTGCTCTGATGCCTGGGTGTATTACAGAAGGATGCTGTTTAAGGGTTCTTGCTTCCTATGTAAAACACAGCACAGAGGCAGCAGGTCCAACATGGTAATGGCCAGAGTGGCAGCTTAGGCAACATTATTACATTGGTTCCCTGAGAAGAAGATGCCCAAGAGGGAATTAAATATATAAGGATTTTATTAGGGGAATTGCCTATGAGAAAAAACGGGGAGGGATACAGAGAAGGCTGGGAGAGCCATCAGACCTCAATACAAGCCGGACGCTGAGTGAAGGAGAGAAGGAAGGACAGTGGTGGGAGCACCATAGACCACTAAGCAGTCAAAGGGAAGCTCAGCAAGGTCATTAGGGGTCCAAAGTTGGCCGTGGAAGGAGTCTGTGATCTCCAAAACAGGCCTACCTTAACCTGCCGGCCTTGCTCTGTCACTGGCTTGGGCCAGCCAATGAGAAGCAAGGCCTTGGTGCAAATGTGGTGATGGGTTTCAGAGCAAGGTGGCATGTTGTCAATTAAGATCCCTGGTGTTAGGGGTTGGCAAGGCACGTTGTCATGGCCACCATGGTCACAAACAATAAAATTAGTTGTATTTCCCAAGTCTCCCTTTCAGACTCAAAGAATTCTACTGTATGACAGTGAAGGAAAAATGTATCGTTTGGGAAGTTTTGTCTTCTTATATTAGCTTCTAGGCTGCCATTTGACAGTATCTGGAGACATTCTTCCTTAACGCCTTATACAATTTCAAAACAAATGGTTTTTAATCTTTGTTAAGTCGTGAGACCCTTTGAGGATCTGATGGAAACTATGAATCCCTCAACAAATGTACACATTATCAACAAATTGCACAGACACACAAACTTACATGAACTCAGGGACAGGCTTATTTTAAGATCATTAATACTCCTAGGCTAAGAATCGTTCTTTAACTGGCACTGAATCTTAGATTACCAAATAGTTCAGTAATTGTTATGCTACGAGAGAGAGATTATACAGGTGTGCTGAAGTAAAGAGCGCCATCTCATACTGTGCTTCACATTTTTTTTTTCATTCCACAGTTGCTTAGATACTGAAGAGAGCTGGGGTTTAGCAGGCCCCCGAAGCAGAATGTTTGAGACGTAGTGATTAGGCAAATATTGAGGGCCTAACATAATGTCTAGCATTATGTTAAGAAGTACAACAGAAGTGGGTATAATAAATCATCCCTGCCCATGATGAGCTGACAACCTCACACCATTAGCCAGCCATTCTTTCAGCAGTTATTGAGCAGTTACCGTGATTGAGGCACCATTCAAGGTACTGGGGATACACAAATGAATAAGACCCCGTGTCTGTCCTCAAGGAGCATTTGTGGTAGAGGAGATGGACATGGGAATAAATAAATTGTAAGCAATATGTACAAGGTAGCCATGAAGGCAATGAGGGACTAATTGGAGAGGTAGAGAGCTGATAAAGCTTTCTGGAAGAGGTGTCATTGCTCTGAACTTTGATGGATGAATATGACAAGTTACGAAATAGTGTAAAGGTTTACAGAGGAGAAGAAAGCCCATGTGAAAATGCACGGGGACCTGAAGCAGTTTGAGGCTGCAAGAGCATCAGATTACAAATTGTCTATGTACCTGAGTACATCTATAGACTATATGGACCAGATTATACAGTATATTTATATATAACTATATATGTGTATTGATGGAGTTAAACATCCAGTTGCGTACTGTAGAAAATTAGACTGGTAGGCGGTAATTAACATAGTTTTACCTAAAATCAGGGAAGGTCTGTTAGCCAGGAGGTCCACTGCTGGCCCAAATAAGGTTTGTGCAGAGCAGGGAGCCAGTGAGTTCAGGCCCTGGGACCTCCTGAAATCTTCAGCCGTTCTTGCTGTCTACAAATGTTCTGGGGACTGGACCCAACTTGAGTTAACACCCATTTATTTGTAATACTGTTATTATTAGATTACATGCCTGGCTTTGTGTCCAGTGCGTCAAGCACAAGCTTTAGAGCTAGGCTGTGTGAGTACATTTGTCAGGATCCCAGCAGGAAACAGACAGCCCCCTCGAAAGAAGTAACCAAAAAGTGTTTAGAGAGGGGATTATTTGTAAAGGCTGGGGGTAGGGGTTATGGGAAACCAACAGGGGGTGTGAAGCACAATGGCAGCCTTCCTTACTTGAAGGTGAGAAGGGATGAGGGAAGGTAACATCCCCTGAAGGAACAAAGCCTGTTCCTGTGACTATAGAAGAGGCTGCTGGCAGTGGGGAACTAGACCCTGACCCTGTTCCTCCTGCCCTTCCTTAGATCTCCTGCCAGTGCTACCACTGGTGGAACCCAACTTCTACCCAGAGGGCCAGGATGCCCACTGATGCAGTTCCTAAGGTCAGCCTCCAGGGCACAAAGCAGGGTGAAGGGCGGAGAGTGGACAGAGAGGGAAAAGGAACGCATGGATTTGAATTCTGGCTTGAACACTAGTTAGCTGTATGACCTTGGTCAGGTCACCAACTTCTCTGTCCTTTGGCTTCCTTATTTGTGAACTCAAATGATGTGTGTGAACTCATCATGTGTGTGAACTCATTTGAGTGTGAACTCAAACTCAAATGAGAATAATTGTACCTACATCATGGAGTTAGAATGAAGATGAAATTAGTCATGGAAGCAAAGCATTTAATATGGTGCCTGGTACATAAAGAGTGCTAACAATGTCAGTTAGGACGAGAACCTTGGCTCTGTTGCAATCTACATTTTCTAGATAAACTGACTACTGCACAGAGATTTTGAGTGACATTCCCAAGCTCTCACACGTCTGATAAGTAGCAAAGAAAGAATTTGAACAGTGGGATTCCAAAGCCCAGAGTCTTAGCCTTTGTATAATATACTACTTCATAGATAGAACAATGGAAACCCCAACAAAAAACCTATCATGTTGGTTCTCACTGTGGATATTTCCCTGGGGATCCCATCCCCACCTGTACTCCATGCTCATCTTGGACCTAGGTTGAAACTGCTGTCTCTGACTAGGTCTCTGAATTGTCAAACCCACCCCTCAAAGCCTATGCCATCTCCTAGAGTTCTATGAGCTACCTCTGCCTCTGTAGGCTGGGCAGCCAGGCCTTTTGAAGGGGCCTAATTGTACCTTTCCTCCCTCACTTGGGCCTTCCCTTTAGGGGGCGCAGAAGGGATACAGGACAGTAAGTGCTGGAAGTGTTCAGAGTAGGAAAGACAACCCTCTGGGATGCTCAAAGAAGTCTTTCTAGAAGGATAGTTTTGTACTGGGCTTTGAAGGAAGTTTCACTAGCCAGAAAAGAGAGGCTGCTTCACAGAAAAGAAGGCATCTTGCTCGGGGACAAGCCTTACTGAGGAGGGGGCAGGTAGAGGGAGTGGGAAGCCCAGGGGAGCCTCTCGTGGGGTTTTCTTCAGCCCTTGGTGACCTGCTCATGGGTGCAGGTGGGGAGCAGAGAATCCTCTCACCACACAAATCGCATGTCAATAGTAAAATTGTGGCTATGGCCGTCACTTTACTTGCCAACTGTTTTTCTTGCAGATTTCTGATTCTTATGCATGATTTTCAGTGAAAATTTCTGTGATGTGACTTTGATTTTCAGATTTCAAGACCCTCTGCTTTGTGCAGATCAACGTTATTGATATCAATGATCAGATCCCCATCTTTGAAAAATCAGATGTGAGTAGTTATCACCTTGCTTTTTCTTTACTTTGTTCATATTTACCTGACCCCTACTTCTGGAATAAAGACACAAACAGTAGTTCGGGAAAATGCCAGACTTAATATCTTAGTCGATGCACTGGTACCAAACTCAAACACCATCTTCAGTGGAACTCTTCAGGGAACAGTAACATTCACGGTTATAGTATCTGGAAGCATCTGGGTTTTTTATTAAAAACTTTTGCCAACAGCTCATTTATTTCAAGGACTGCTTGGAAGCTACAACCAGTGTGTAGCAGGGCAATAAATAGATTACTGCTAGGTCTCAAACAAGCATGTGTAGTCAGAGTTTAAAATTTTGAATATTGCCAATTTAAACTCATTTTGTAATTATTGGATAAGAGAAAAGGGGAAGAAAAAACGAATCTCTGGTTTATGCCAAAAAATGTGCCCAAGACATCTGCAAGAATTAGAATTGGGAAAAATAGCAGGAGAAAAATGATCAGTTGAGTATATCAAGAAGAATTCAAGTTAACTTATTATTAATGTGGGGGTAGTTTGATCGATGCTTCCCTTAAAATGGACGCCTCTCTTTATTTATTCTGGAGAAGAGAGAAGCCCTTTTGGCTAGATTGCTATGTTTGAAGTCAGTTTATGAGGCGGCCCAGAGCCTTGTGACGATGTTCGTAAATCACAATAGGGATAAGGCAGTGACAAAGAACGGGAATTGATTTATGGGAGGGTTTGAGGAGGTAAAAAGTGTGACAATATAACTTGTAGAGTAGGCACTGAGGTTAAGCAAGCGTGAGAGTAAGAGCCTGTTTCTACTCTGCCTCCATTCTCTTGGGCATTTGATCCTTTCTGTGTGTTGTAGTTTCCTTGCATTACATCTAGACGGTGTTTTTAGATTGAGGGTAAGAGTCTTGCATTGGGAATCTCAGAGCTTGGAAAGGCAAACTGGGCCTTAGAAAGGTGAGTCCACTTCTTTCATTGCCGTGGTCCTTTCCTGGACCCTGCCTGTTACCATCTTCATGATCATCATGCCAAGAGACATGATCTGGGGGATTTTCAGCGGAGGAGTGGAAGATGGTCTAGGTCAGTGTTAATTAAGAGCACCTGCTTTGGAGTTGGACAGACATTGGTTTGAATCCCAATTCTGTGACCAGCGAGCTGTGTGGTCTTGGGTGGGTTTTACCTCTTCAGTCTTTTGCTCCTCTGTCAAATGGAGATGATAATATAGCTACTCAGTAGGGTGCTTTTTTTTTTTTTTTTTTTGTGGTACGCGGGCCTCTCACTGTTGTGGCCTCTCCCGTTGCGGAGCACAGGCTCCGGACGCGCAGGCTCAGCGGCCATGGCCCACAGGCCTAGCTGCTCCGTGGCATGTGGGATCTTCCCGGACCGGGGCACGAACCCGCGTCCCCTGCATCGGCAGGCGGACTCTCAACCACTGCGCCACCAGGGAAGCCCGGGTGCTTTGTTTTGTTGCTTATCTTTATTGACCACTTATTATGTGCCAGGCATTCAGGGGTTTTATATGCATCGTCTCTGTAAATCACCACAGCACACATGAAGTAGGTTCTGTTATTATTATTATCATCATTATCATCTCCAAGGACAGATGATGAACCTGAGACTTTAAAAAATTAGATAACTTATTTCAGTTCACCCAGGTCATAAGTGACAAGCCTAGGATTCATACCCAGGCCATTTAACTCTGAAGTTCAGGCTCTTAACCACTATTCCCTGATTGATTTAAGAATTAATTAAAATAATGTAAAGTGCCTGACACATTGTAGGTACGCAATACATAGTAGCTATCTATTTGTCTCAACTATAATGATAATTACAGTTATTAAACATATTGGATGTGAGTGGAGGGATATGTTTTAGAATCCTATCAGTAGATCTCTGAGACGTTGTGTTTCCTGGTACAATGGATATCAGTCTACAAGTATGACTGATGTCAAAATCAACTGTAACCCACTCGTTAATAGAAAAAAACATGCTTGGTAAGTATTGATGCAAACTGTGACTTGTGTCCATTCTGAAACCAAGGAGACAAGTTTGCCCTTTGACAATTGTACTCGATGACAATGGACATTCTCATTGTTTCCTTCCCCTGTTTCCTTCCTAGTATGGAAACCTAACTCTCCCTGAAGATACAGCCATTGGAACTGTCATCTTAACCATCCAGGCCACCGACGCTGATGAACCGTATACGGGAAGTTCTAAAATCCTGTACCGAATTACACAGGGAGACAGTGAGGGACATTTGGAGATTGAAACAGATCCCGAAACCAATACTGGATATGTCAAGGTTAAAAAGGTAAATAGCACGTTGAATGGAATTTGTCTTTTTCAAAGGTTAATTTACTTAGGACCATTCAAGGACCTATAAGCAGAGGTGACATATTAGCAGTGACCTCTCAGGTGTGTGATGGACTCCTGGAACACTCTCAGTCATTCCTGTCCTCCCAAAAGACAGAAAGCAGGATTCTTGTTCTGGGTCTGTCACTAACTGACCAAGTAGCCTTTGCAGAGTGAGGTAGGATTGACAACTAAAATATATAAACTACAAGATAGAAAATTTTTTAGTATAAGTATGTCCCATGAAATACTTGGGACATACTTATACTAAAAAACTGCTTGTTGTCTACCTGCGATTCCAATATAACCAGTTGTTCTATATTTTTATTTGCTAAATCTTGGGCAAGGTGGTGCTCTGGGCTTTATTTCTCTCTTTGCAAATGTGGGGTATTAGACTAGATGAACCCTGTGAGCCCTTTAGGCTGTTAGACTCTTTATTCTAATGGGCCAGCCATTGGCTCCTCTTTAATAATGACCGGAAATTGGTAGGTCTCCTTTAATAGACAAGTTTTAATAAACAAGTTTATTCTTTCATGGCTTCTTCCCTGCCTATCCCTTACTTTCATCTTTTATGGTATTGCTGCGTCCACTGGCTCTTGCTTCGTCTCTCCCTTTGTAAGGACTGGGTAGTCTACAGCCAAAATCTTGATTACCATGATACTTGCTTTTTAATAGAGGGTCTTCCCATCCTTCCCTCAGTCTAATCCCATCCCCTACTGTGTACAGCTGAAGTTTGACCCTTTCCTCCATGGCTGCCTCATTTGTGCTTTAGAGCATGTAAACCGTTTACCAGATGACTCAATAGGAAGCAGCGCTTGTCATCCAATGTAGTTAGAATTAAAAGGGGTCAGAGTTACAGCAATTGAGACTTTGCAGACATGGTTAGATGCTGAAGGTTTGTAGGGCAGTGTGTTGGAGGCTGCAAAAGAAAGCTCTGGAGGAAAGTTTTGACCCAGAATAAAGGAAAGCTGAAGTAGAGGCTAAAAATGAAGACAGAATAATTTCACAGAAAATAGATAGAAGCACAGGGAGAAAAGTGCTAATGCTGAAGGAAGCCCTGGGGCAGAATCTCAGAATTCTGATACCATTATGACTATATAACCTACTTCTGACAAAGGGCCTCGCTGAGTTGTAGCTGCGAGGTTTTTGTGTGGACCTACTCAAGACATTAGTATTTTGTGTGAGTCTGACATTTGGAAAAGGTGCCATAACATCTTCCCCCTCTATTCATGGCTGCCTACATGGAGACAAAGAACCCAGAAGGAAAGGCCAATCTTCAGAGTTTGCAGTGGGTGGTCCAGGCAACATACGTGATCTTTTTGCAGGAGGTAGGGGCAGGTAGCTTCTATTCTCCCACAGGCCCAGAGATAGATAAAGCCCTGTCCATATCAGTATGAATGAGTCCCACATGTCAGTAATTTTTCATGGTGGCTTGTTGTGAATCAAGTTAATTGGACCATTTGTGGCTAAAGGGCACCTATAGGGAAAAATTGGTAACCTTGATGGTTAGCGGTAGGTAAGGGCTGTAAGTATCCTCCCACGTGCTCTTGACACGAGGAGGTATGTTACAGTACAGCAGGCCTCTGGCCAAAATCTTTGTCACATCCTTATTTTGTTTGTGGTTAGATTCTAAGTGTCCAGAATATCGCCGGGCACATAGTGGAGGTTCAATAAACATTGGTTGAGTTGAATAAATAATTGAATTCCGTGCCATGTACAATTAATAACAAGCTGGGACAAAAAACATCATCCAACTTGTGCTTTCGGCTTGTGACGTCCCAGCTCTCTGTCCCTCAGGCACTGTGGGCACAGTACTCTATTGAGAGGATTCATCTGACTGTCCACAGAAAAGGTGTTGATACAGACAACAGAACTGGCGTCCTGGAACTATGAAGGCTATAAGCTGCTGGACTAGCCAGATGCCACACTCTTGTTCATTTAATGACCAAGAGATATACTATATTGTTAACCAAACTGCATGTCTTGAATACCACTAATATCACAAAACCTCTTTGTAGGATCACTTTGCTAATTAACAAACCTTCTAGTGCAGCTTGAGATAGTGTGAGCTCAAAAACTGTAGAAGCTGCCTCTGGAGTGTGGATCTCTGATTAGGATCTGTCAAATGCTAAGTGACAGCCAGCCCAGAGGTGTGGATTCTTGATGAGGACACACTAGATGTTAGCCAACTGCCCCTAGGATGTGTGTACCCACACTGACAGATGTATGTATTCATACAGTTTTCAGTATTTTAAATAAATTAGACTCTATTATGTGGTTTTTCGCGTGTAGCTTAGCCTTACTTCTAATTCCCTCCCCATTAAGCCATCCATTGCTTCAGGACCACTGTGTTGATCATTTTTTAAAAATTTAAAATCCCAATGTAGACTACTTTTTTTTTTTTTTTGCGGTACGCGGGCCTCTCACTGTTGTGGCCTCGCCTGTTGCGGAGCACTGGCTCCGGACACGCAGGCTCAGTGGCCATGGCACACGGGCCCAGCTGCTCCGCGGCATGTGGAAACTTCCCGGACCGGGGCACGAACCCATGTCCCCTGCATCAGTAGGTGGACTCTCAACCACTGCGCCACCAGGGAAGCCCCAGACTACTTTTATTTCCTAATATTTTCTTCATTTTTTTTAACGTCTTTATTGGAGTATAATTGCTTTACATTGTTGTATTATTTGCTGCCGTACAACAAAGTGAATCAGCTCTACATGTACATACATCCCCATATCTCCTCCCTCTTGCGACTCCCTCCCATCCTCCCTATCCCACCCCTCTAGGTGGTCACAGGGCACCAAACTGATCTCCCTGTGCTATGTGGTTGCTTCCCACTAGCTATCTATTTTACAATTGGTAGTGTATATATGTCCATGCCACTCTCTCACTTTGTCCCAGCTTACCCTACCGCTCCCCATGTCCTCAAGCCCATTCTCTACTTCTGCGTCTTTATTCCTGTCCTGCCCTTAGGTTCTTCAGAACAATTGGATTTTTTTCTTTAGATTCCATATATATGTGTTAGCATATGGTATTTGTTTTTCTCTTTCTGACTTACTTCACTCTGTATGACAGACTCTAGGTCCATCCACCTCACTACAAATAACTCAATTTCGTGTCTTTTCAAGGTTGAGTAATATTCCATTGTATATATGTGCCACATCTTCTTTATCCATTCATCTGTTGATGGACACTTAGGTGGCTTCCATGTCCTGACTATTGTAAATAATGCTGCAATGAATATTGTGGTACATGTCTCTTTTAGAATTACGGTTTTCTCAGGGTATATGCCCAGTAGTGGGATTGCTGGGTCGTATGGTAGTTCTATTTTTAGTTTTTTAAGGAAGCTCCATACTGTTCTCCATAGTGGTTGTATCAATTTACATTCCCACCAACAGTGCAAGAGGGTTCTCTTTTCTCCACACCCTCTCCAGCATTTATTGTTTGTAGATTTTTTGATGATGGCCATTCTGACCCGTGTGAGGTGATACCTCATTATAGTTTTGATTTGCATTTGTCTAATGATTAGTGATGTTGAGCATCTTTTCATGTGTTTGTTGGCAATCTGTATATCTTCTTTGGAGAAATGTCTATTTAGATCTTCTGCCCATTTTAGGATTGGGTTTTTTGTTTTTTTGATATTGAGCTGCATGAACTGCTTGTATATTTTGGAGATTAATCCTTTGTCTGTTGATTCATTTGCAAATACATTCTCCCATTCTGAGGATTGTCTTTTTTCTTGTTTATGGTTTCCTTTGCTGTGCAAAAGATTTTAAGTTTCATTAGGTCCCATTTCTTTCTTTATTTTTTTAATTTCCATTTCTCTAGGAGGTGGGTCAGAAAGGATCTTGCTGTGATTTATGTCATAGAGTGTTCTGCCTATGTTTTTCTCTAAGAGTTTTATAGTGTCTGGCCTTACATTTAGGTCTTTAATCCATTTTGAGTCTATTTTTGTGTATGGTGTTAGGGAGTGTTCTAATTTCATTCTTTTACATGTACCTGTGCAGTTTTCCCAGCACCACTTATTGAAGAGGCTCTCTTTTCTCCATTGTATATTCTTGCATCCTTTATCAAAATAAGGAGACCATATGTGCGTGGGTTTATCTCTGGGCTTTCTATCCTGTTTCATTGATCTATATTTCTGTTTTTGTGCCAGTACCATATTGTCTTGATTACTGTAGCTTTGCAGTATAGTCTGTAGTTGGGGAGCCTGATTCCTCCAGCTCCATTTTTCTTTCTTAAGATTGCTTTTGTTACTTGGGGTCTTTTTTGTTTCCATACAAATTGTGAAATTTTTTGTTCTAGTTCTGTGAAAAATGCCATTGGTAGTTTGGTAGGGATTGCATTGAATCTGTAGATTGCTTTGGGTAGTAGAGTCATTTTCACAATGTTAATTCTTCCAATCCAAGAACATGGTATATCTCTCCACCTGTTTGTGTCATCTTTAATTTCTTTCATCAGTGTCTTATAGCTTTCTGCATACAGGTCTTTTGACTCCTTAGGTAGGTTTATTCCTAAGTATTTTATTCTTTTTGCTGAAATGGTAAATGGGAGTGTTTCCTTAATTTCTCTTTCAGATTTTTCATCATTAGTGTATAAGAATGCCAGAGATTTCTGTGTATTAATTTTGTATCCTGCTACTTTACCAAATTCATTGATTAGCTCTAGTAGTTTTCTGGTAGCATCTTTTGGATTCTCTATGTATAGTATCATGTCACCTGCAAACAGTGACAGTCTTATTCCTTCTTTTCCAGTTTGGATTCCTTTTATTTCTTTTTCTTCTCTGATTGCTATGGCTAAAACTTCCAAAACTATGTTGAATAATAATGGTGAGAGTGGGCAACCTTGTCTTCTTCCTGATCTTAGTGGAAATGGTTTCAGTTTTTCACCATTGAGAATGATGTTGGCTATGGGTTTGTCATATATGGCCTTTATTATTTGGAGGAAAGTTCCCTCTATGCCTACTTTCTGGAGGGTTTTTATCATAAATGGGTGTTGAATTTTGTCAAAAGCTTTTTCTGTATGTATTGAGATGATCATATGTTTTTCATCCTTCAATTTGTTACTATGGTGTATCATATTGATTGATTTGCATATATTGAAGAATCCTTGAATTCCCAGGATAAACCTCTCTTGATCATGGTGTATGATCCTTTTAATGTGCTGTTGGATTCTGTTTGCTAGTATTTTGTTGAGGATATTTGCATCTATGTTCATCAGTGATATTGACCTGTAGTTTTCTTTTTTTTCTAACATCTTTGTCTTGTTTCGGTATCATGATGATGGTGGCCTCATAGAATGAGTTTGGGAGTATTCCTCCCTTTGCTATATTTTGGAAGAGTTTGAGAAGGATAGGTGTTAGCTCTGCTCTAAATGTTTGTGAATGTTCTAAATGTTTCACCTGTGAATCAATCGGGTCCCGGGATTTTGTTTGATGAAGATTTTTAATCACAGTTTCAATTTCAGTGCTTGTGATGTGTCTGTTCATATTTTTAATTTCTTCCAGTCTCAGTCTTGGAAGGTTGTACTTTTCTAAGAATTTGTCCATTTTATTGGCATATAGTTGCTTGTAGTAATCTCTCATGATCCTTTGTATTTCTGCAGTATCAGTTATTACTTCTCCTTTTTCATTTCTAAGTCTGTTGATTTGAGTCTTCTCCCATTTCTTCTTGATGAGTCTGGCTAATGGTTTATCAATTTTGTTTATCTTCTCAAAGAACCAGCTTTTAGTTTTATTGAACTTTACTATCATTTCCTTCATTTCTTTTTCATTTATTTCTTATCTGATCTTTACGATTTCTTTTCTTCTGCTAACTTAGGGTTTTTTTGTTATTCTTTCTCTAATTGCTATAGATGTAAGGTTACATTGTTTGTTGAGATTTTTCTTGTTTCTTGAGGTAGAATTGTAGTGCTATAAACGTCCCTCTTAGAAATGCTTTTGCTATATCCCACGGGTTTTGGGCCATCGAGTATTCATTGTCTTTTGTTTGTAGGTATTTTTAAATTTCCTCTTTGATTTCTTGAGTTATCTCTTGGTTATTTAGTAGTGTGTTGTTGAGCTTCCTTGTGTTTGTATTTTTTATAGTTTTTTTTTTTCCTGTAATTGATATCTAGTCTCATAGCATTGTGGTCAGAAAAGATAGTTGATACGATTTCAATTTTCTTAAATTTACCAAGGCTTGATTTGTGACCCAAGATGTGATCTATCCTGGAGAATGTTCCATGAGCACTTGAGAAGAAAGTGTATTCTGTTGTTTTTGGATGGAATATCCTATAAATATCAATTAAGTCCATCTTGTTTAATGTATCATTTAAAGCTTGTGTTTCCTTATTTATTTGCATTTTGGATTATCTGTCCATTGGTGAAAGTGTGGTGTTAAATTCTCCTACTATTATTGTGTTACTGTCACTTTCCCCTTTTATGGCTGTTAGCATTTGCCTTATGTATTGAGGTGCTCCTATGTTGGGTGCATAAATATTTACAATTGTTATATCTTCTTCTTGGATTGATCCCTTGATCATTATGTAGTGTTCTTCTTTGTCTCTTGTAATAGTCTTTATTTTAAAGTCTGTTTTGTCTGATATGAGAATTGCTATTCCAGCTTTCTTTTGATTTCCATTTGCATGGCATATCTTTTTCCATCCCCTCACTTTCAGTCTGTATGTGTCTCTAGGTCTGAAGTGAGTCTCTTGTAGACAGCATATATATGAGTATTGTTTTCATATCCACTCAGCCAGTCTATGTCTTTTGGTTGGAGCATTTAATCCATTCACATTTAAGGTAATTATTGATATGTATGTTCCTATTACCATTTTCTTAATTGTTTTGTGTTTGTTATTGTAGGTCTTTTCCTTCTCTTGTGTTTCCTGCCTAGAGAAGTTTCTTTAGCATTTGTTGTAAGGCTGGCTTGGTGGTGCTGAATTCTCTTAGCTTTTGCTTGTCTGTAAATGTTTTAATTTCTCAGTGAATCTGAATGAGATTCTTGCTGGGTAGAGTAATCTTGGTTGTAGGTTTTTCCCTCCCATCACTTTAAATATGTCCTGTCACTCCCTTCTGGCTAGAGAGCTTCTGCTGAAAGATCAGCTATTAACCTTATGGGGATTCCCTTGTATGTTATTTGTTGCTTTACCCTTGCTGCTTTTAATATTTTTTCTTTGTATTTAATTGTTGATAGTTTGATTAATATGTCTCTTGGCATGTTTCTCCTTGGATTTATCCTGTATGGGACTCTTTGTGCTTCCTGGACTTGATTAACTATTTCCTTTCCCATATTAGGGAACTTTTCACTATAATCTCTTTAAATATTTTCTCACTCCCTTTCTTTTTCTCTTCTTCTTTTGGGTCCCCTATAATTCGAATGTTGGTGCATTTTAATGTTGTCCCAGTGGTCTCTGCGATTGTCCTCCACTCTTTTCATTCTTTTATCTTTATTCTGCTCTGCAGTAGTTATTTCCACTATTTTACCTTCCAGGTCACTTATCCATTCTTCTGCCTCAGTTATTCTGCTATTGTTTCCTTCTAGAGAATTTTTAACTTCATTTATTGTGGTGTTTATCATTGTTTGCTCTTTAGTTCTTCTAGGTCCTTGTTAAATGTTTCTTTATTTTCTCCATTCTGTTTCCATGGTTTTGGATCATCTTTGCTATCATTACTCTGAATTCTTTTTCAGGTAGACTGCCTATTTCCTATTCATTTGTTTGGTCTGGTGGGTTTTTACCTTGCTCCTTCATTTATTGCGTATATCTCTGTCTTCTCATTTTGCTTAACTTACTGTGTTTGGGGTCTCCTTTTCACAGCCCACAGGTTTGTAGTTCCTGTTGTTTTTGGTGTCTGCCCCCAGTGGGTAAGATTAGTTCAGTGGGCTGTGTAAGCTTCCTGGTGGAGGGGACTGGTGCCTGTGTTCTGGTGAATGAGGCTGGATCTTGTCTTTCTGTTGGGCAGGACCACGTCCAGTGGTGTATTTTGGGGTGTCTGTGGACTTATTATGATTTTAGGCAAACTCTCTGGTAATGGGTGTAGTTTTGTTCCTGTCTTGCTAGTTGTTCTGCAGGAGGTATCCAGCACTGGGACTTGCTGGTCATTGAGTGGAGCTGGGTCTTAGAGTTGAGATGGAGATTTCTGGGAGAGCTCTTGCTGATTGATATTATGTGGGGCCAGGAGGTCTCTGGTGGCCCAATGTCCTGAACTCAGCTCTCCCACCTCAGAGGCTCAGGCCTGACACCTGGCTAGAGCACCAAGACCCTGTCAGCCACACAGCTCAGAAGAAAAGGGAGAAAAAATAGAAAGAAAAAAAATAAATAAAATTAAATAACTAAAAAAAATTTTTAATTATTAAAATAAAAAAATTTAAAAAAGAAGAGAGCAGCCAAACCAATAAACAAATCCACCCATGATAACAAGTGCTAAAAACTGAACTAAGATAACCATATAAATCAGAAACTAGTCAGTCACATACAACAAACCCAAAGTCTACAGTTGCTCCCAAAGGCCACCACCTCAATTTTGGGATGATTCATTGTCTATTCAGGTATTCCACAGATGCAGCATACATCAAGTTGATTGTGGAGATTTAATCTGCTGCTCCTGAGGCTGCACAGAGAAATTTCCCTTTCTCTTCTTTGTTTGCACAGCTCCTGGGGTTCAGCTTTGGATTTGGACCCGCCTCTGCATGTAGGTCATCCTCTGGTGTCTGTTCTTCGCCCAGACAGGAGGGGGTTAAAGGAGCCCCCCTGAGGGGGCTGTGGCTCACTCAGGCCAGGGGGAGGGAGAGGTATGAAATGCAGGGAGAGCCTGTGGCGGCAGAGGCCAGTGTGACGTAGCAACAGCCCAAGGCACGCCGTGTGTTCTACCGGGGAAGTTGTCCCTGGATCACAGGACCCTGGCAGTGGCGGGCTGCATAGGGTCCTGGTAGGGGAGGTGTGGATAGGGACCTGTGCTCGCACACAGGCTTCTTGGTGGCGGCAGCAGCAGCCTTACCATCTCATGCCTGTCTCTGGGGTCCGCACTGATAGCTGCGGCTCGCACCCTTCTCTGAAGCTTGTTTAGACGGTGCTGTGAATCCCCTCTCCTCGTGCACCCCGAAACAATGGTCTCTTGCCTCTTAGGGAGGCCCAGATTTTTTCCTGAACTCCCTCCCGGCTAGGCATGGCGCACTAACCCCTTCAGGTTGTGTTCATGTCACCAACCCCAGTCCTCTCCCTGGGATCCGACCTCCAAAGCCCGAGCCTCAGCTCCCAGCCCCGCCCGCCCCAGTGGGTGAGCAGACAAGCCTCTCGGGCTGGTGAGTGCTGGTCGGCATGGATCCTCTGTGCGGGAATGTCTCCACTTTGCCCTCTGCACCCCCGTTGCTGTGCTCTCCTCCGTGGCTCTGAAGCTTCCCCGCTCCGCCAACCGCAGTCTCCGCCCGCAAAGTGGCTTCCTAGTGTGTGGAAACTTTTCCCCTTTCACAGCTCCCTCCCAGAGGTGCGGGTCCCGTCCCTATTCTTTTGCCTCTGTTTTTTCTTTTTTTCTTTTTTTTTTTTTTGCCCTACCCAGGTACGTGGGGAGTTTCTTGCCTTTTGGGAAGTCGGGAGTCTTCTGCCAGTGTTCAGTAGGTGTTCTGTAGGAGTTGTTCCACATGTAGATGTATTTCTGATGTATCTGTGGGGAGGAAGGTGATCTCCACGTCTTACTCCTCTGCCATCTTGAAGCTCCTCTCCCTGATATTTTCTTAATCACAATTCTATCAGCACCTGTTCATATGAATTACAAATGTGCTAACGCAGGTAAAATTCACCGAGGAGCACACACTCCACAACTGAAGCCCCTTGTGCTTCATGAAGCACTTCTGCACAGGCTCCTTTTCTTCTCACGCTGACTCTGAGGGAGGCGGAAATAGCCCCGCTGTACAGATGAGGTTCAGGCCCACAGCAAGATACAGTCAGTCCCCCAGGGATGGCAGAGTTGGGAACTTGACCCCAGGCTTCTGACTCCCTTCAGGAAATGATTTCTGTTGGGGCCTGGCATTGCCATTTACTAGCTCTGCGACCTTGACCGAATGTTGTAACCTCAGACCTCAGTTTTCTGATCTGAAACATTGGTGAAATGGCAGCACCTTCTTGATAAGGACATTGGAGGATTCAGTGTGAAAACACATATATAGCTCTTAACACAGCCCCCAGCAGGTAGCAGTCAATTTAATGAATGTCAAGCATTATCTTAATTCTAATTAATTAGAGTGAGGGCAGAAGCCAGGATTCTGCCTGTGGATAGATGTGTTTTCGCTTCTTGCCAAGGGGACCAAACTTGTCTAATCCAAGAGTCAAATGGTGCCCACTGGGGACTGCTGACTCAGCCTCTCTATGGGAGGACCTGGAAATCAGTAATTTTAGTGCCTTCAAAGTGTTTCTCCTTTACTCTTGCATTACTACCACACTTCACTTTTGACACCAGGTTTGTGGGTTTTCCACACATCAAGTCATTATCCAACACCAGGCTGATGTCCTACAATTTAACTCAGTTCTGACACTGTCTACCTGGAGATAGCATCAGACCCCACAGGTTAAGGGCTCAGTCCCACAAGACTCCCCCGCACACCACTTCAAAAGTCAATTGCAAGTCCTAGGTTTTCACCTGTACTTCTGACTGACTAGCTATAAATCAGAGGTTCCCATGACTCTCCTTGGGTTGGATCATTTGCTAGAACAGCTCACAGAGCTCAGGGAAACATATTTACCAATTTTTATTTAATAAAAGATATGATAAGGGGTATAGATGAGCAGCCAGATGAGGAGATACATAGGGCGAGGTCTGGGAGGGCCCCAAGAGTAGGAGCTTCTGTCCCATGGAGTTAGGGTGTGTATCCACTTTCCCAGCACAAGGATGTGTTCACTAACCCACAAGCTCTCTGAAGGCCTTACTTTGGGGATTTTTACTGAGGCTTCATCATGTAGACATGATTGATCATTAACTCAATCTCCAGCCCCTCTCCCCTTCCAGGGGCGGGGGGTGGGGTGGGTGTGGGGCTGAAAGTTCCAAGCTTCTAATCATGGCTTGGTCTTTCTGGTAACCAGCCCCCATCCTGAAACCATCCAAGGAGCCACCAAGAGTCACCTCATTAGAATAAAAGGCACTCCTATCATCCGGGAAATTCCAAGGGATTTAGGAGCTCAGTGTCAGGAGCCAGGGGCAGAGACCAATATATACATTTTTTATTGTTTCACTTGCCCCAAGTGATGCTTAGGATTAAGCAAGTTTTAGAAGCGCTGTCCTCTCTCTGTTTACTGCTGCCCCAAGCTCTCGCCTGTTGTGTGGTAGATCATCATACCCTTGGGACCAAACAGGTGTCAGGAGCCAGGAAGCCTATTTCTTTGAGCCCTGCCTGGCTCATCAATAACTCTCCTGGCACCCCCTTTCTTGAAATTCAGGGGTTTGTTTTGGCTTTAATTTTTTTTTTTATACAAATTTTGCCACTTCTTCATTATGGCTGATTCTTTTTCATTCTTAGTACGTGACTTATTTTTGACCAGCAAGGGTATCATCTGGAAAACTAACGTGCACTTTTTCCTCATCACTGATGATTGGTGTAAATGTTAAATGTCCCCAGTCTCAATTCCTTTCCTTCGGCACTTTATCTCTGCTTCCAGGTTGAATCTAAATCATGGGGTTTGACCTTTTGAGCAGTTGTATGCAGAAGAGCGATTGTGGCATGAGCATGTGTTTTCAGCTTACCTGAGGAGTAAGTTGCCCAGATGGGCCCGAGGTAATCCCAAGAGGCCATGAGGGTCTCTTGACCTGGCTTTGCAGACCTGCCATGTCATGAAAGACAGTGTACGTGGTTTGACAAGGCTCGTCCTTGATTCAACTCTGCTGATTATCATTTGCAAATTTAGCATCTTCCATTTCTAATTTTATCCCTGGAAAACTTGGTTCAGTGTTTTTCCTGGTGTGAAAGTTAAGCAGACTGATTGATGGCAGGCTGATTCTTCCATTCAGTAAGTGTTTCAGGAGCACTGACACCCTCTCCTAGGAGGGTGACTCCCAAGAGACTGACACTGGTCTCCCTGCCCAGGTCAGATGAATTCAAATCCACCCCTCCCATGGCTGCTCCCAGAGTTAACTTTCTACAACACAAATCCCCGCCCCTTGTCAGTCTTGTGCTCACCACCTCTCTCTGCTCATCAAGGATAAAGTCCCAACTTCTTAGCTTGATGTGTATCTTTTCTGTCATCTCTCTCTTCTCTCAGCTTCACATGTTCTGTTCTGGTAACACAGGCTGCTCCACCTCTGCAGATATACCATCTCATTTCTTTACCCCTCACCTCTGGTGACCACATGAAGGGATGGAAAAGCCAGGACTTAGGACCTGATGGTAAGAATGGGGGGTGTGCATCCTCTGCCTGAGCACATAGAATGCTCTGCTGCCTGTCTGAGCTTGGGTGTGGCTGGACCCACAAGGAACAGAGTGCTGTGTCCTTTATCCACACGGCAGGCTTGCTCTGGGGGCCGCTGCCTTCCTGCTCCATCAACTAGACCTTCTCAGTTTCACACCCCCACCCTTATCCCCTGAGATGATGAATGGGTCCCTGGGAGTCAGATGCTCCAGCTTGCACACACCTCCTCACAACCCCCAGGTGAGCGGCCCTTTCAGACCATGTGGTAGTGATCAAGAGGTCATCATGGAGTTGTGCCCTACGGGCAGTGGGTGCTTATGTCTATGAAAAACCTCATTTTTACATCGTAGCTAGCTTACAAAATTTTATATCCTGTATTTTAACAAAAGTCAATTGATTCTTATTTTCTATCTCAAATGACCTTGAGTCTTCATACCTAATTCTTTCTCTTCCATATGGGCAAACTTTCTATTATACTTTCTTTTGAACTAGAAGTTGGGTTGTGATGTTGTGTGTGTTTGTGTGTACGTGGAGGAGAGGGTTTCTAGAGAGTGGGGATTTTCTCCAGAATATCTTTCCCACTGGAGTCTGCGAGGGCTTGAGAAGGACCAAGGCCTTCTCATTTTTACCTATCTTAATGGATATACTATGGGCACTGCATGTCAGGGAAGTGATGAGAAGCAAAGAAGAATATAACACAGTTCCTCTTCTCAGAGAGCTCATGGTCAATAAGGATCTAGAATACATAACCAAACAATTAGAATCCTGAGTTAAGTATGATGAGATTACAGAGGACATGGAGCTCACCCATTTGTGGATAGAGAGGAAGGTCCAGGGAAGCCAATATGGAGAGGACAGCATTGAGCCAATTTTTGACTGAGTGGGAGAATTTTTTCAGATGTTGGGGAAGGGCAGGCCAAGCTAATGCAATCATGTGTCAATTTTTCTCTTCATGAAAGGATACTACCATTTTTGTTTAACTGATGAGAAACTGATATAAACTCAAGTTAAAGAGCTGACAGCTCACCAGGAGATCCTGGGTCCTCCAGGCCTGGAAGAGTGAATAAAACAGTGCAGTTCCCATAATCTATAATGTGCCTTTTGGGCTTTACTTTAGTTCCTTCATCCTTTTTGAGGTCATGGGTACCTTTGAGACTCTGACAAAAGCTACATATCCTCCCCCTACCAAAAGATTCACATATGAACATATGTATTGTTAAACAACAAAAATTCCATTGAGTAAACTTAAGGATCAGATTGGCTTTATTAAATACTTCATAAATCAAGTGTCATCCCATTTAGCAATTAGAAAGAAGCTCCACCAAGCTGTAGAAAAGAAAAGATTTTTTAAAGGTAGAAAGGGGGCGGACAAAGGGAATTATTAGCAAAGAATGCATTGCTTCAGACAAGGCTGCCCCCCTAAGGGGAACAAAAGGGCCTATGAGGTGGATTACCTCACTAGTGCTGACCAGATAATTCAAGACTGACTGGTTAAAGGTTGCATTCCTGGAGCAGGGATTGAAACTGCAATAGGTTAGTTATTAAGTTTTGATTTGCTTACATGGGGTTTAGCACAAGTGACTCCATTTTGGGCCTGCTGTTTCTTTTTAACAATTTTCCCCTTTTGATCAGACTCTCAGCTTATCTGAGAGATGTGATCAAAATGTAAGGCATTAAATGCCACTATCACATACCTCTCTGTAGTTCTGTCAGCTTCTGTTGATCCTCTGTGTGGTACTCACAAGTCATAATGTTTTTTTGCTTAATCTCTGTGATAGTCACAGGCATCAGCTTCAGGTTCACAATTTTTAAGTTGGTCATTCTCTTTGTCTCTTTTCTGATGTTCTAGTCTTAGGGAGACTTTGTAGTTAGCAGTTGTGAGCATGCATTTAATGCTTTTTTTTTTTTTGCGGTACACGGGTCTCTCACTGTTATGGCCTCTCCCGTTGTGGAGCACAGGCTCCGGACGTGCAGGCTCAGCAGCCATGGCTCACGGGTCCAGCCGCTATGTGGCATGTGGAATCTTCCTGGACCGGGGGCACGAACCCGTGTCCCCTGCATCGGCAGGTGAACTCTCAACCACTGCGCCACCAGGGAAGCCCTGCATTTAATGCTTTTGAGAGAATACAGCACATGAGGGCGAGTACTCTGATACTAACAAGCAGGATAATTCCCAATGTTTGGAGAGCACTTTGGAGCCATGGTCCCCAAGACCCAAACCAATCAAATCAAATAAGTCAAAGAAAGACTCCATGGCAGAAGTAACCCTTTTAAGCCAAGAGGAGTGGCTTGCTCAGTGATCTTATGGAACTGAATTTCAGCTTCCCCAGAAATGTTACTCCAGGTGCAGCAGGTGGTGTTGGCCACAGTGCAGATACCTCCTTGCTCAGCTAAAAGAGAATCAAGAGCTATATTATTATCAAGAACAACTTGGGCCAGAAAGTCTAAAGATTTTTTTGTTGGACAGCTATTGCTCTAACAGAGGATTTTTCAATATGTTTCAATATTTTCAAGAGTTAAGGAAAGGTTCCTGATCTAGTCTCATTTACATATACTCTTTTTTTTCTCTCTCATTTACATATACTCTTAACTGGGGAAGTATGGCCCTGCTAAAGGAAGTGAATCCTGAGTCATGAATACCTCTTGATAATTCCTTTCTAACTCAATGATGTAAATCCAGGGGAGTCAACCAATAAGGTGTCTCAGTTTGTTTGTGAACATTTAGGGGAGCAGTTAGATAACCTAAGAGACATTGCCTGATATGTACCAGCCGTCTGGGTACATAAGAAGAATGACAACCACCACAGACAAAGATAAATCCTGTCGGGACACAAATCACTTCCACCAAGGTGGCACTGTTAACAGATTCACTTGCAGGGATAGTTGCATTTGCCTGTTCAAGCTAGATGTCAGTTAGGTTTTCTCCTAGCCTGAAATAGTAGTTGTTTTAAACTTCAGAGGTTACCTCCCTTAGCAATGGCCTGGAAGATACAGATGATGGTGTTACCTTTCCAGGCCAATGCCAGAGTAAAAGAAAGGGAAAGAAAAAAAAAAGTTTCTTGTTCAGTTGAAGTGTGAAGTCTTGATGTGGTGTCTTGGAAGGAAGCATCTACCTCAGTGTCAGCTACTTCTCTTCCCAGTCAATTTGATTTGGAGAGTTCCAGCATTTGTATAAGACCAGATGTCAGGTGGAGTCTTCTTCAGCTGTGAGATGTGTATCCAAGGTTTAAGACCCTGAAGTTTGGCTGCCATCAGGGTAGTGAGGAGGACCTGGTATAGTCCCTTCCAAGGAGATTCAAGGGCAGTCTTTGTTCTTAGTGATTCCAATTCAGAAGGGTGGGAGAAAACTGGAAACATTAGTTTGGAAAGTTGTAGCCAGATATTTGAGGAAAGTAGAAAAATTCAGGATCCAATCCAGTTTTCATGTATATAACAAATCCTTAAAGATAATTAGCAGGATTAGAATCTAATATAGATAAAGGTGCAAACATAATTTATTAAGCAGTTAATAAATTTAAGCAGTTATTCCTGCTTTTTAAAAAAATTCTTTTTTAGGATAATCCTACTAAAACTTAATTTGTTTGCATTAAATTTGCCTTGATTATTTACATAAGTGCAGCAAGAATAGTGATTGACTATATAAGCTCTTTTTAAGATTGCTTTGCTGGAACCTTGGAAGCAAGGTACTCTCTGAGTCTATGTACATCTCTCTCAAATGTGACAATTCAGTCCAAGCCTTGGTAATATGGTCAATGTTTCCAGTTGTGTTCCGTTACGGGAGAACAGATTCTTATTGAACTTATGTGAATGACTACCTATATTGCCATGAAAAGAATACATTAAGAGTTTCTAAATTCTGGAAAGATCATGTAGAAAAAAATGTCATTTTTGTTTACAAAGGTATAGTGTATCAATTGCTGTAAGTCATAGATTGCTTAAGTGAAAAGATTTCTTTAAATCTGGAAAACCAAAGCATTAAGGAACCAGCAGTGTTTTAAAAGTCATACAAATTATAATCAATCATCCTCCTCATTTTATTTAATCCAATGTAATTAATACTTGCTGTTTGAATCGAGTTTTTCCACTAGTTCTGGAAATTCTTACTCAGTTTAGTTTTATGATCTTAAAATGATCAGAGGGCTTCCCTGGTGGCGCAGTGGTTGGGAGTCCGCCTGCCGATGCAGGGGACGCGGGTTCGTGCCCCGGTCCGGGAAGATCCCACATGCCGCGGAGCGGCTGGGCCCGTGAGCCATGGCCGCTGAGCCTACGCGTCCGGAGCCTGTGCTCCACAACGGAAGAGGCCACAACAGTGAGAGGCCCGCGTACCGCAAAAAAACAACAACAAAATGATCAGAAACCTGTATTCTAGAATACCTGTCAGAGTCCTTTTTATGGATTTCTCTGAAGATGAAGCAATTTTGTAGGAACGTTTTTGCAAAAGCATTAGAATAAAAATTTAACTATCTGTAAATGACAAAATCCTTAAAATGCCCATTATTAAAGATCTGATGAGAATTCATTATAATGGAATTGACAAGGAAATTTGGTTATTTTTGTAATATGGAATGTTTAAGATAATAATTACAATTATGACTGATAACATCATACCAGGAAATAATAGATTTCCAGGAATTTTATCCTATTTCTGTAACACTTATAACATGTATCTATACAAATATAACATAAAGAAGGCTCAGTATTACTTGTTTGACGATTTTTCCCATGTAATTTAACATATCAAATAAGCCTAATTAGTGTCACATCTCTCTTTTCATAAGGAGAAAGAAGAAATCTTTTCTGATTTTTCCAAAGGCCCTATGGAAAATCCCAAAGTTATTTCCAGGTCAAAAAGACTTCACTTAGAATTTGATTTGGGGAAGTTTGCCAAAAAATTCAAAAGGTTTTGGACACTTGACTAAAAAGGATCACAGATCATTATAAAACAATACTTAATTATCCACTTAATTATCCAAAGTGACAATAAAAGATTTCAAGAGCAAATGCAGTAAGTTACATACTTCTGAGCCAAACTTTGCTCTTTTAATATTGAGAAGACTCAGTTTACTTAAGTAATCAAAGACCTGATAATAAAGATATAAAACACAAAAAATTATTTTGATAAAACACAAAATCTTTGCTTTCCAGGCAGGTTATTTTAAAGATAAAGAAAAAACTTTGTTTAAATTTCTTATTAAGAGTAGATCTCATTTATTAGTAAATCTAATAAAACTTTGTCCTTTTAACAGAGGAAAGAAAATTAAGTTTTAGTTTTACATAAGTATACTACTGGTGTTAAAGCTTATTTTAAAACCCTTATAATAACAATTTAATTTTTAGCCAACTTGACCACACAAGATTTCCTCATTTTCCCTCTCTTTTTCTGTTTCTCTCTTTCATTCTTCTTAACTTCCTATATCCATAGTTTGTCCTTTTTTTTTCTTCCCACTTTGAAATAACTAGTTTTACTTTAGAGCAAAATCACTTTTATTTCCCTCAACAAAATGTATCTCCATACTTTATACCCTTTTAACCAAAAAAAAAAAAAACTCCAAAACAAAAAACATATCCAATTTTCCTTGCATACAGAGTTGTTTCTTATTATTTTTATATATTGCATATTATATTATATATATATAATATATAATATATAATATATATTATATACTGCATATATTAGAATTCTTAACCCTTAGAAACCTTAATTTATAGTGAAAACTTAGTAAGCAGTTGTGAACTGTTCCACTAGCATTCTTTAGATTAGCAAATTTGTGAATACATTTCATAATTTTTAGAAATACATGCTTCTTCATAGTAAAATTTTTAATGTGGCAAAAACCATATATACTAATAGAGCCAAATGTCTTTAGTTCCTCTGCAAAAGGAAACCAAAAGTAGGTAAAAATCTACGTTCAATAATTAATGTTTTAGTATTTTATATTATTTAGAAGTGATCTAGATATTCAATGAACTTCTATCATTTAATTTAGCAAAATGCTAAGGGTGTAAGTTATTAAAGAGAGACTAAGTACACATACCATAAAATATAATTATTGCAGAAAAAAGTTTACCTAAAAACTCTTATCCCACTTACATCTATCTAAATCACTTGCTCCCAACTATTATGTTTAGATTACCCATGAAAACTTCATGAGACATTAGACAAAGTCAACCATCACCATAAGCTTTTTTTTAAAAAATTTTTTGCTGACAAACTTTGTAACAGAGATAACATGGACTTATTTGACTAATAAACCCGTGTAGAATAAAATTTGTGTGCCTGTATTGTATTCAGTGTCATTCTAGACACATTCTATTTTAATCAAACCAGCAACTTTAAATTAACGTTGATATAAAATATTTTCCCAGAATATATAAAACTGAAAAACATTTGGATTAGCCTCTATTATATTTTTGAGACTTTCTATGAAGACTACATTTATATAAATGCTTGTTTGTTTAAGCCAGATAAATAGAACTCTTTTGTAAATGAGTCTTAGCAATACCATACATCTGCAACACACGTATATGTAGACACACATGAACATACAGACGGATGCAGAGACCTTATCACATCTGTTTTACTAGTTATTAAAAGAGTTGAATTTAAGTTGCTTTTTTTTGGTCCTAAATTTCTAATGACCTTTCCCCTTTTTGTTTTTCTTCTGATAAAACTTACCTCCCTGAAGTTTGTACTTTAACATTTACATCTCAGAGGCACAGGGAAAGAATGCAAGTTATAAGCCTTTTAAGATAAAATAGGGGCGGTTTGGAGATTGGTAAAAGGAATAGGTGAACTTTGAATCGCCTCTAGAGCTGCATATCTAGTTTTGCAAAGATTTGTAAGATGAAAAGAATTGCTCTTGATTCCTCAAGGGATTGGTTTGAAACCTAAATGACATCATCAATAGCTTGTCAGTTTTCAGCCTGTTTAAATGGTAAATGTTTCTGGCAGTATTAAAGAACTCCATGGACCCAAGAGGTATACTCAAAGAGGGTGCAAAGGTTACTACCTTTCTAGGATCCAGAGTTACTCCCAAAGATAGCGAAAGGAAAAAACTGACAGCCTGCTTGCCCTAGGTAGGCAGAAAGCCAAGCTAAGCTCTTATTTTATTAATAAAAGGTAACTAATTAATAGTTTCTTCAGAGTGGAGAGGCGATTCAGACAGAAGATTACCAGAATGAATATTCAAATAAAGGATGATGGAGGGGAGCAGTAGGAATTATGTCAGTCCTATAGTCTTTTTTGGGCACCTTTTATATCTCTAATTTTTTATTAGCCTTTTGCAACAAAATTTTCAATGACACTATTTTGGAAATTTTAAGTCTTTTGGGGGCTTCTGCATGCCCATTAAAATAGGTATTCCTTGATTTTAAGTGCAATTCTTTTTTTTTTTTTTTTTTCCGGTACGCGGGCCTCTCACTGTTGTGGCCTCTTCCACTGTGGAGCACAGGCTCCGGACGTGCAGGCTCAGCGGCCATGGCTCACGGGCCCAGCCGCTCCGCGGCACGTGGGATCTGCCCGGACCAGGGCATGAACCCGTGTCCCCTGCGTCAGCAGGCGGACTCTCAACCACTGCGCCAGCAGGGAAACCCTAAGTGCAATTCTTAAATGCTTTTATCTAATTGGAACGTTTGCTAGGACCCTTAGCAGCAAATGGAGTTCAACTTCCATTACTTTCCGTTCAGCCATATTTGGGACCTCAGTCTGATGGTTACCAAGCCAAGTTCTTATGCACAAAATTCTAGGTTGTCTTTAGTAAAATGTTGGCCATTTTTTTGTAGGTATTTATAGCTCCTGAGACATAGTTTTTAGACATAAAATAAGCAGGTATGCTGGAAGGTGGCGCACTTAACTCTTTAGCGTTTATGGATCCCATTAGCTATGCTGAACTAATACCTAAAAGGGCTGTGCCACTGACTTGGGGATTGTGCATTGTTTTACCATGTATTGTACCTTGTTGCACAGAAATTTTCTTTAGGTTGGCAGGTGGTCTGTATCAATCTAACCTGTTCTATGACCAACTTATCCTAATACAGGAGTCTTTCAGTTAGGTGGTGAGCATTCTAATAGCCCTTATAATGCTCCATCTGTACCCACCAAATTTTGCAGCTTTTTTTTTTTTTTGGCTTCTGAGATCTCTGCTAGCAATAGCCCTTATCTACACAAAATAAGACAAACAAACATGTACACCTTAACACACCAGAGGTAACCAAGAGAAGGTTGTGCACACCATCAGCAATTCCCAGCATGGATTAAGTCAACAGATTGCAGTAAATGGGGACTGTGGACTGGAACTAGGGAAAGGGATGCTATACAACCGAGGGGAACTTCAGACAGAACCAAGGCCTAGGGACTCAGATTCTGCATGGAACCATCAGCCAGCTCAAGTTGACCCACTGAGCCCTGGACTGGAAAGCCAAGTGGATCAGGATCTAAACACAAAGAGAGTGGAGCTCAGAGGGGTTTACCCCCAGCTCTTGGAAATGGCAAGAAGGACAGTGAACTTAGAGTTTTTGAGGGGTACCACACCTGTGTTTCTCGTTGTCCTCAAAGCTGTTGTAAGTCTCCTCCAATCCCACCACTGCCACCAAATTTGTTAACAAAAATTCAACTGAGGAAATTTAAGGATCCAAATGACTTTAAATGGATTGGGCATTAGGAATCTAGCACATAGAAGGAACCTCCGCCAAGCTGTAGAAAAGGAGAGGTTATTAAAGGCAGAAAGGAGGCAGAAAAAGGAAATTATTAGCAAAGAATGCATTGTTTCAGGCAAGGTTGCCCTCCTAAAGGGAACAAAAGGGCCTATTGGGCAGATTACCTCACTAGTTCTGATGAGGTAATTCCAGGTTGATTGGTTAAAGGTTGCATTTCTGGGCAGGGGTTGAGACTGTAATTAGGTTACGTATTAAGATTGGGTTTGTTGACATGGGGTTTAGCACAAGTGACCCCATTTTGGGCCTCCTGTTTCTTTTTAACAATGCAATATTTAGATTTTGGTTTCTAGGAGTTCATGGATCCCAGGAAACCCTTTCTTTCCCCTTTAGAAGCCCTACTTTAGGGTCTGTCTCGTTCCTCAGCAGGTCTCTAGGATTAGGACTTTTTCCCAATAGAATTATGGATTCTGCCTTGAGAGGAACCTTAAAAGAATGTAAACCAATTGTTTGGGTGATATTTAAAAAAAAAAACAATTGCTTAAATGATACTTAAGTCCTTTTATGCTAGCCTGACATGTATTGTTTAAGCCTATTCTTTTTTTTTTTTGCGGTACGCGGGCCTCTCACTGTTGTGGGCTCCCCCGTCGCGGAGCACAGGCTCCAGACGCACAGGCTCCAGACGCGCAGGATCCAGACGCGCAGGCTCAGTGGCCATGGCTCATAGGCCCAGCCGCTCCATGGCATGTGGGATCTTCCCAGACCGGGGCACGAACCCGTGTCCCCTGCATCGGCAGGCGGATTCTCAACCACTGCGCCACCAGGGAAGCCCTGTTTAAGCCTATTCTTGAAAGCTTCCAGAGTTAGGAACTTGCTTTTTGAAGCAACTCTTTCTGTCTTGGGTAGCCCTAACCGTTAAATTCTTCCTCAAACTAAACCAAAATTAGTTTCTTGATTTTCATTCCTGGTCCTGTCCGACATGGCTTGAACCAGAGCAGACCATCGATCTCTTGATTGTGTCTGCTAAACTCTCCCACCCTCCATGAGTTTAAAGTCTTTTATTTTGAGGTTTAAGTCCTGAGGTTTCTGGGAAATCATCCTCCACCAATGTGAAAATCTCTGCATAAGCACTTCCCAATGACTTCTGAGAACCATCTTGAGAGAATCAGTAAGTTTCTGCTGAATGAATGAATTACTCAAGGGTTAATAAATTTGAGGAGTGCTGCATTGATTTCCTCTTCTAGGAGAGTCCGAACACACATTAGGATATTAAAAGTCCTGAGAAGTCCTGCAGCAAAAACTTTTCCATGGCTCTATTATCCTGAAAAGTAAGTTTTTGCTGACACTAGATTAAGAACTGCTGCTCTGTAAGCGTTTTTTCAAGGAACATAGGGAATGAATCTTAAGAGAGCTAAGTATCCCCCAATTAATTTTCCTTCTTTTTTTCCCTACACAGCCTCTTGATTTTGAAGCAGCAGATGTTTACAATATTGTGTTCCAAGCAGAAAACCCGGAGCCTCTGGTGTTTGGTGTACAGTACAATGCCAGCTCTTCTGCTACATTCAGACTTATTGTGACAGATGTGAATGAAACACCGCAATTTTCCCAACAACTATATCAAGCAAAAGTCAGAGAGGATGTGGCTAAAGGCACCAAAGTGGGCAACGTGACTGCCAAGGATCCGGAAGGTCTGGACATAAGGTAGAGGAGAGCAGTGCTGGGCAGGCCTAGCCGTGCGCTGTGACCACAGATGGTGGGGAGGAGGAAGGGCTGGGAAGGGCAGAGAAGCTGGCCTGACTCCAGGACTCTCCCCTAAGGGAGCAGCCAGCAATCTGAGGCCATGTCCCAGTGCACTTGGTGAATCTGCCCTTGGTTCTGGCAGGGTGCCAGTACCCTGGGGGGCATCAGTGAGAATCCAGGCTCGGGCAAGCGGGAAGCGGGTCAGATTCCACCCCAACCTGCCTACTGCAGGTCCCGGCTGAGAGCTGGTGAGTTCAGGAGGTGGGGTCTAGAGACTGGGCTGTCCAAAGCTAGGCCCTCTGTCTGGATCAGTCATGGGACCAGGGTCTGGGGAAGAGTTCCAGCCCCTAAGGCGGACTGGAGTTCTAAACAGAAGAATAAAGCAAAAACCTGACTCGGCAGACTCAGCCACCTGATAGGGTGAAGGGAATCTTCTCAAAGTGGGTCGTATAGGATCCTCAGCTTTGCAGAGAGCAGGTCTGGGGCAACAAGACTCATTCCAGAACTCAGCCCTGGAGAGATGAGTACATGGGCTGAGAAGGTTAAACAAGATGTGTAACTCTTTCTACCTTAGCAATTCTCAATCTTTTTTTTTTTTTCAGTGCAATAGAACCCGCACAGATTTGCCTTAAATATGTACAATGATAATTAATTTTTCTAAGATAACATATGTATGTGTATGTATCCATATCTGTATCAACATCTATAACCTTTTTAAGATCATCTAGTTAATAAGCACACAGATAGGACTTGAACCCGGATCTTTTGCTTCTATTGTAGAACATCAGTCCTACTGTCCATGGCATGACAGATATTTTAGCATGACTTAAAACCCATGCATGTGGTTATGAATGACAATTCCTTACGTGCCTCTAAACATTTAAGGGGAGTTTCGCCTCCCATTGAGCGATCATTTAGGCAATTGGAATCAGTTCCAAGACCTTTTTCTTATTGTCTAAGATCCCACCTACTGTTTTGCTCTGCAAGCACTTGTCAACTTTCATAAAGACAAATATGAGGGCTTCCCTGGTGGCACAGTGATTGAGAGTCCGCCTGCCGATGCAGGGGACACGGGTTCATGCCCTGGTCCGGGAGGATCCCACATGCCACGGAGTGGCTGGGCCCGTGAGCCATGGCCGCTGAGCCTGCGCGTCCGGAGCCTGTGCCCCGCAGCGGGAGAGGCCACAACAGTGAGAGGCCTGCGTACCGCAAAAAAAAAAAAAAAAAAAAAGAAAGACAAATATGAGAAAGGAAAGAAGACTTGGGTTGTACTGTATGGATAGTGTAGATACTGCTCCGTACATCAGTCACTAATTATGATGGGGCACAAAACGTTCCTAATTTAACAACCATTTATTGTTTAACAAATGCTTCTATCTCCCTTATGAGAATGCTATGAAAGTTATTAGTCAGAGACAAGTGAGTAAAAATTTGAGTTTATGAGTGGAGAAAACAAAGGCATTTAAGATCATTCCTCAGATGGGTCCAGGAAAAGATATAACGTATGTACTATTAAGTTATAATCAGGAAGATGAGAAAGAAGACTGAGAAAGGGAGTGTCCTGTAAGAGACAAATGAAAAAAGTACTTCATGAATGAGGAATAATCAATAGATCGAATGCTAGTAATGAGTCAGTTAAGAATTAAGGATGACTCCAAAGCTGCCAAAGCCTGAGCAATGTAATTCTTTTCTTTCTTTCAGGTCCACAAACTTAGAATCCATTAGCACCCAGTGGCTCCTAATCCCCTGTATCAGTAAATATTAGAGATTCTTTCATCCACCTGCTTCTCACCACTTCTGCAATGGTCCAGGTCACCATAATCATCTCCTCCACCCCTCCCTGAGTCCATTCACTGCAATCAGAGTGTGGGTCTTTAAAAAAGTAAATCAGATCATGTGACTCCTCTGAAAACCTTCCAACGGGTGTCTGTCTCACTCAGAAATCCCGACTACATAGGAATTTTTAATTCACCGACCATACACATAACCTAACACAGTGCTTGGCATATAGAATATTCTAACACTGGGGAAAAATTAATTTGAACTAACGCATTATAACTTCTTAATCATTCTCCTACTACTGGACATGTAGGTTGCTTCCAGTATTTTTTTTTAAATTCTAGAAAAGTTTTGAATGTATGTATATAATTCTTTTTCTTAACTTCTATTCAATTGTTTTTTATTTGGAGAACATTTCCAGAGGTGGGATTCTTTGACCTAAAGATATAGACATCCTTATGGCTCTGAAGTGTTGTTCCCAAAAGGCTATAGAAATTGGTTTTCCTGTGGTTCTAGGCTTGTCTCTCTCAAATTCACCTTTCATACACCTACCAATGAGTTCCATTGAAGACACAAACATGACTAGGTCACCATCCTGCTTACCACCATTCCCTGGCTGCCCACTGCTTCTCATGTTTCAGCTCTTTCCAATCCCTCTGGCTTCATCTTTTGCCATCCACTGCGTCCTATTGATATGTTATCCCACCACTGCTGGAATGCCTGATGCCTCCACACCCTAAGCTACTCCTTGGCCTCTCAGCCTTAGTTCATACAATTCCTTCTGCTTAAAGCATCCTTCTTTGTCTTGCTTCAGTTAACATCTACTCTTTCAGAAAGACTTCTCTGATTCCCTTTAATTTATTTGGGATTCCACATGGCCTCTTTGTATTCACCACATTTTACTGGAATTATCTGTCTCTGTGTCTGTCTCCTCCACCGGCCTAGAATCCCTTTGTGTAATCTCCTCTCTTGGTCCACAGCATGATATTTGCTAAGCCCTCAATAGATGTCTGCTGAATGAGGAATTCACTGCGCCACCCACCAGTAGCCTCTGAGTATCCACCCATTCACACATTTCCACCAATGAGTGTTCAAGTTTTCTGAGAGGGGGCGGTTTGCTAATCAATTTTAAAAGATAATTCCAGGTTGTTTTAATTGAAATTCTTTGATTACCAGAAAAGTTTAACTTTTTTTCTGCTAGAGTTTGTGATGATACCTTTTCTTTTAAAACAAGTACAAAAACCACTTTGTAAGGATGAACAAATCCTCCCTTTGAAGGCCGATGGTTTGCAAATAAAGCAGTAATAATATTAGATCACGTTTCTTTAAATATGTTGTCAGTAATATGCAAGGGATAGTGCGGATATAATAGCATAGTGATGCATAAACTATCTTTACATTTTCCTGCAGAGTAATGTGGGCTTCCTTTTGCTCTTTTCTCTTACTAAAGTTATTCACTAAGAGGTGACAAGAGAGGTTGGCTAAAAATTGACCCCGTCACCGGCGAGATCTTTAGTGTGGCTCCGCTGGACAGGGAAGCTGAAAGTCTGTATCGGGTACAAGTGGTGGCAACAGAAGTAGGTGAGCCGAAATGGATAAATAAATTAAAAAATAATAATAAATAAAAGGTAACACAAATGATTAGGGGCTACATCAGTAGAAATGGGAAGGAGGGTGAGGTGGGTGGGAAATTGGGTCAAATTGTCAGAATATCTTACTTACAGTGGAAAAATGAGAAGGGTACAAAAGTGGAGGAGTGCTCACACCTTCTCGGTTTTGTTCAAGATGAGAACCCCCGTGCCCGGTAGCAGGGCTCTTTCAGGCAGGGAAGCACCTGGAGGCTGGCTAGGCTTCAGGGCTGCTGCTCACTCTGTGGTGTCCTGAAGGGACCACAGCTTCTAGGAAGGTTCCTGTGACCCCACTGAGCTACCTCCCTTCCTCCAAAGTGGCTGTGGGTTTCTCCAGGGAGCAGGGTCAAACCACTGACCTGCCTACCTAGACTATTACTTGCTCCTTCAGGCTTAAATTGCAGTGACCGAGGTCTCATCCTTTTGAAGCATAAAATGTTTTGTTCAATGTTCTCAACTTCATATATGCCAGAATCACCCGGGAGCTTGTTCAATACAGATAGGAATTCACCTTGCAGAGTCTGATTTGGTAGATTTGGGTGGCCCTGGATATCTGTTTTGATGAAACCAGGTGAACTTTTGAAAGGAAAGATTTATTATAAAGATAAGCCAAAGATGTTTGAATCTTATGTAGCTATAAAAATAAACTCACAGGAATATTATGCTTACCAGTGATAAGGCTCGTGATTAAAACACTGAGTTTCTTTACGTTTAAATGGAATTTTCCAACTTGGAGTCGGGATTCTGTTGATCTTATGCTGGTCAGAGCCTCGAATTAGACAATAAATATATCTGCCTGGCTTACCAAAAAATTAGAATTGAACAGATTATGACTAAATAAATATAGTTTTATACCAGAGAAGGAAACTTTCAAAACGTGAAGCCCAGGGTTGGGAGCTGGAATGTGGAACATTCCAATAGGTGGGAATCATGAAAATGGTCCCTGTGTGTGAAAAGATGAAGAAAAACAAAAGTACTGCAGGCACGTTAAACCAGTGAGGGTAGACACGCAGAAGCGCGTGTCAAACTTGGAATGGTGGTGTGTGAGTGGACGGGCCTCGCTGAGGCAGGTCGGGGACTGGCTCTCTCTCTTACTTCTAGTTGATGTGCTTCTTTCTAGCACATACCACTATCACACTCCATAAATTTAACTCTCAATTTAAGAGTTCCTGATTTAATCAGCAGGAAGTTTCTGGCTAAGCCTTTGTGCTGTGCCTTCCGCTAAAATGTACTGTGGGGTCAGCACTTCGCTTTGGATGTGTCCTAAAGGCCTCTCACATTTTAGAAGTTTCATGAATCGAAACCAGGGTTCAAAACCCTGCTCTGCAGTTGTTGGCCCTGAAATGACACACATTGATGAAATGACTTCCTCCTTTGGTTAAGGAGACAGCCGACAAGAAAAGCAGGCAAGTAGTGTTTACTGGAATTGAAGCAGGTCTGAGTCAGAAATTGTAGAAACATCAGGGAGAATGAGAACAGTAAGTGTTTACGTTGTACTGACCGTCCTGTTCTAAGCACTTACCCCTCATACAACACTATGGGGTAGGTACTATTATTGACCGTATTTGATGTATGAAGAAACCAAGGTACTGAGAAGTAACTTGCCCATGATCACACAGTTACCAATTGTTCAGGCTACAGAGGTCAAAATTTTCTCCAGGACACCACAGCAAATAACATTTGTACAGCTCTGTACAATTTTCTAAGAATACATGTCAGATCCTCATAAAGTCACGTTTTACAGCTGAAGAAATGAGCCTTAGAAAACTTAACGAACATGCCTAAGTCAGTGTTGAGCGATTAAAGGTGTGGGCTCTAGAGTCAGATCCCCTGGGTTGGAAGCCTCTCTACCGCTATGTGACCTTGGGCAAGTCACACAACTTCTCTGAACCTCAGTCTTCTCATCTGTAAATGTACACCAGTGTTGTTTTGAAGTAATGTATATAAAATGTTAGCACATAATCCTTATTATTATCAAGACTTTCTAAGCAGAAAATGAAACTAGGTCTGAATTGTAAACTTTTTTTTAAAGAAAAGGAAATATCCTTTCTTATTGAGAGGAGAATGAGAAAGCAGATACCATATTTCAATGATTCAATTCCTTAGGTGGATCCTCCTTGAGCTCCGTGGCGCAATTCCACCTGACCCTCATGGACGTGAACGACAACCCCCCGCGGCTGGTCAAGGAGTACACAGGCTTGTTCTTCTGCTATCCCCTGAAAGCACCCGGAAGTCTCATTTTCGAGGCCACCGATGATGATCAGCAGTTATTTCGGGGTCGACACTTTACATTTTCCCTTGGCAGTGAAAGCTTACAAAAAGACTGGGAAGTTTCCAAAATCAATGGTGAGTTGTCAAAAGAACATCGAGAAAAACACTGATGGGCGATGGAATGAGTTTTTATTTGCCTTGGTAGGCATGCAGCACTCAACACAGAGCTTTCTTCCACGCTCCAGGAAGGAAGTTCATGCTGTGGAAACTTGCACAGGCAAGCTCTCCAGAGGGTTGAAAGCCCCCGGGGTTTGGAGGAAAGAAAGATTGTTAATACACAACATCTCTCTTAGTGTACATGAATAGTTGGACAATCAGAGCAACATTGCAAAATTTCCAATGGCAGCTGAGAAACAGGTTTCATCATGATTATTTTTAAAATAAATTTATTTATTTTATTTATTTTAATTTTTGGCTGTGTTGGGTCTTCCTTGCTGCGCGGGCTTTCTCTAGTTGCGGCGAGGGGGGGCTACTCTTGGGTACGGTGCGTTGGCTTCTCATTGTGGTGGCTTCTCTTGTTGCTGAGCATGGGCTCTAGGCACGAGGGCTTCCGTAGTTGTGGCGCACGGGCTCAGTAGTTGTGGCACGCGGGCTCTAGAGTGCAGGCTTAGTAGTGTGGCACATGGGCTTAGTTGCTCCACGGCATGTGGGATATTCCTGGACCAGGGCTTGAACCCATGTCCCCTGCATTGGCAGGTGGATTCTTAACCACTGCGCGCTAAGGAAACCCGCTCATCATGATTTTTAAAAAGAGCTTTATTGAAATATAATTGACTTACAATTAACAGCACATATTTAAAGCATACAATTTTATAAAAATCAATATATGTATATACCATTGAAGCCATCAGCACAATCAGATAAGAAGAGTTCCCCCCCCCCCCCAAAGTTTTATTCATGCTCTGTTGCAATCCCTATTTTCCACCCCACACTGTCCATCCCTCACTCCAGGTAATCACTGATCTGCTTCCCGTCACTATAGATTCGTTTGCATTTTCAAGAATTTTATCTAAATTAAATAACAGCATGTACTCTTTTTTTGTTTGGTGAATATCACTTAGTATACATATTTGGGGATCTCACCATGTTGTTGCATATATCAACACTTCACTGCTTTATACTGTAGAATAGTATTCCATTGTATGACTATATCATGATTTATTATTCATTAACATATTGATTATTACTTAAATTGCTTCCAATTTTTGCTATTTCAAATAAAATTGCTATGAACATTTGTGAACAAGTGCTTTGTAGGAGCTATGCTTTCATTTTTCTTGGTTAAATACCTACAAGTCATCATATGGTAGCTATACAGTCAAATTTTTAAGAGAATATCAAATTGCTTCCCGAATAGTCTGTAACATTTTACATTCCCACCAGTGAATGAGAATTCTAGTTGCTTAATATTCTTCCCAATGCTTGCTATGCTCAGTCTTTTTAATTTTAGCCACTGTAGTGGGAGTGTAGTATTTCATTGTTTTTTTTAATATGGTTATATGAGTTGTTAACATATTTATTAACTTGTTTTTTTTTTAACGTCTTTATTGGAGTATAATTGCTTTACAATGGTGTGTTAGGTTCTGCTTTATAACAAAGTGAATCAGTTATACATATACATATGTCCCCATATCTCTTCCCTCTTGGGTCTCCCTCCCTCCCACCCTCCCTATCTCACCCCTCCAGGCGGTCACAAAGCACCGAGCTGATCTCCCTGTGCTATGTGGCTGCTTCCCACTAGCTATCTATTTTACGTTTGGTAGTGTATATATGTCCATGCCACTCTCTCACTTTGTCCCAGCTTCCCCTTCCCCTTCCCCGTATCCTCAAGTCCATTCTCTAGTAGGTCTGTGTCTTTATTCCTGTCTTACCCCTAGGTTCTTCATGACCTTTTTTTTTTCTTAGATTCCATATATATGTGTTAGCATACGGTATTTGTTTTTCTCTTTCTGACTTACTTCACTCTGTATGACAGACTCTAGGTCCATCCACCTCACTACAAATAACTCAATTTCGTTTCTTTTAATGGCTGAGTAGTATTCCATTGTATATATGTGCCACATCTTCTTTACCCATTCATCTATCGATGGACACTTAGGTTGATTCCATGTCCTGGCTATTGTAAATAGTGCTGCAAGGAACATTGTGGTACATGACTCTTTTTGAATTATGGTTTTCTCAGGGTATATATGCCCAGGAGTGGGATTGCTGGGTCGTTATGGTTTTAATTTATATTTTCTTAATGACTAATGGTGTTGAACATCTTTTCATATGCTTATTTGCCATCCGTATATCTTCACTGGTGTAGTGTCTGGTCAAATATTGTGCCTGCTTAAAATTTTTAGCAGTTTGGCTTCTGTTGTTGAGTCATAAACATTCTTTATATAGTCTAGATTCAAGTTCTTTGTCAATATTTTGACAGAGTATTGTCAAAAAATAAATATTTTTTCCCAGGCCATGGCTTACATTTTTATTTTGTAACAGTGCCTTTTGAAGAGCAAATTAAATTTCTTTCTTTTTTTTTTTTTTTTTGTGGTACGCAGGCCTCTCACTGTTGTGGCCTCTCCCGTTGCGGAGCACAGGCTCCGGACGCGCAGGCTCAGCGGCCATGGCTCACGGGCCCAGCCTCTTCGCGGCATGTGGGATCTTCCCGGACCAGGGCATGAACCCGTGTCCCCTGCATCGGCAGGCGGACTCTCAACCACTGCGCCACCAGGGAAGCCCGCCCCTAAATTTTTTTGATGACATCTGATTTACTGACTTTTTTGTTCTATAATTTGTGACTATTTTGTGTATTGTTTAAGAAAGTTTTGCCAAGGTCACTAAATTTTTCTATTTTTTTTTCTCCCAGAGGTCTTATAATTTTAGCTTTTACAGTTACGGCTATCTAATTGTTTAAACACTATTTATTGAAAATATCATTTTCACATTGAATTGTCTTGGCATCTTTGTCAAAAATCAAGTGACCACATACATATGAGTCTATTTCTGGACTTTCTTTTCTGTTTCATTGATCTCTTTGTCTTTATAGCAATACTCTAATGTTTTGATTACCACAGCTCAATAATAAGACTTGAAATCAGGTAGTGTAAATGTCCTTGCTTTGTTCTTTTTCAAAACATTTATTTTGCATTTCTACATAAATTTTAGAATTGAACTTGTCTATTTCTACCCAAAAAACCTATGCAGATTGTGATTGAGATTGTGTGAATCTATAGCTGAATTTGGGGGAGAATTTACATCTTAACAAAGTTGAATTTTCCAATCCATGAATATGATTATGTCTCCACTTATTTAGGTCTTCTTTCCTTTCTCTGAGCAATGTGTTTTAATTTTCAATGTATAGTTCTTATAGAATTTCCCCTAAGCATTTCATATGTTTGTGCTATTTTAGATGTTTAAAATTTTTCAGTAATTCCAGGATATGGAGATATAATTGATGATTTTTGTATATTGATCTTGTAGCCTTGTAACATTGCTGACCTCACTTGTAAGTTCTCTCTCCCTCTTTTTTTTACGTTTTCATAGATTTTCTACATAGACAGTCATGTTGTCTGTGAATTATAGGTTTTATTTCCTTTCCAGTCTGGATGGCTTTTATATATTTAGCTTGCTTTCTTAGCGGCTAAAATCTTCAGGACAATGTTGAATGAAGGTAGTGAGAGCAGAAACAACTTGGCTTGTACCTAATCTTAGGGAAATGGCATTCATAGTCTTTCACCATTAAGTATAAAGTTAGCTATAGGTTTTTTGTAGATACCCTTTATCAGACTAAGGACTCTATCTTCTATTCTTAACTTGCTGAGAGGTGTTTTTGGGTTTTTTTAAATTAGGAATGGGTGCTAAAAATTTCAGGTGTATTTTTCTGCATCTATTGAGATGATTGTATGGTTGATTTGGGGTTATGGTTGTTGTTGTTGTTGTTGTCGTTGTTTTGGGGGGGTACGTGGGCCTCTCACTGTTGTGGCCTCTCCCGTTGCAGAGCACAGGCTCCGGACGCACAGGCTCAGCGGCCATGGCTCATGGGCCCAGCCGCTCTGCGGCATGTGGGATCTTCCCGGCCCGGGGCACAAACCCATGTCCCCTGCATTGGCAGGCGGACTCTCAACCACTGCGCCACCAGGGAAGCCCTGGTTGTTGTTGCTTTTGTCTGTTAATTGGAGAAGTATATCAATCAACTTTTGGATGTTAATTCAGTCTTCTCTTCCTGGGATAAAGCTTACTTGGTGGTGAAATATTAGCATTTTTATATGCGGTTGGATTTGATCTGCTAAAATTTTAAGGTTATTTCTATCTATATTCCTAAGGGATATTGGTCTGTATTTTTCTCTTCTTGTAGTGTCTTCGTCTGATTTTGGTATCAGAGTAATGCTGGCTTCATAGAATGAGTTAGGAAGGGTTCTACCTCTTCAATTACCTGGAAGTTTGTGTAAAATTGTTTTTTATTTCTTCCTTAATGTTTGATAGAATTCACCAGTGAAGGCTTCTGGCCCAAAGTTTTCTACAGTAGGACTCAATGCCTACTGTAGTCCTTACCCTCTTTCAACTGGTGTCCTTACCATGAGTTAACTACAAATTCAATTTCTTTAATAGATATAGGGCTATTCAAGTTATAGATTTATTTTTGGTTGAGCTTGTTAGTTTGTATCTTTCAAATAATTTCTCTATTTCATTTGATTTGTCTAATTTATTGGCACAAAGTTATTCATAACATTATTTTATTATTCTTTTAATATCTGCAGAATATGTAGTGATATCACCTCATTCTGATATTGGAAAAATTTGCCTCTATTTTGGTCCTGATCAAGCTGGCTAGAGGTTATTAATTTTGTTGATATATTCTCAATGAACCAGCTTTTGGTTTCATTGATTTTGCTCTATTTTTTTGTTTTGTATTTCATTGTTCAGATCTTTGTTATTTCCTTTATTCTTCTTATGCTGTATTTAGCTTGTTCTTCTTTTTCTATTTTTATTTAGATGGAAGCTGAGGCAATTGAGAACTTTTTCTTTGTTAACATAGGCATTTGGTGCTATAAATTTATCTCTTAGTGTCATGTTAGCTGTATTCTATAAAGTTTGATATGTTTTCATTTTCATTCAGTTCAAAATACTTTCTAATTTCCCTTTAGATTTCTCCTGTGACACATGGGTTATTTAGAAGTGGGCTATTTAGTTCTCATATATGTGGGGATTTCCCACATATTCCTGGTTACTGATTTCTAATTTAATTCCGGGGCTTCCCTGGTGGTGCAGTGGTTGAGAGTCCGCCTGCCGATGCAGGGGACACGGGTTCGTGCCCCAGTCTGGGAGGATCCCACATGCCGCGGAGCGGCTGGGCCCGTGAGCCATGGCCGCTGGGCCTGCATATCCGGAGGCTGTGCTCCACAACGGGAGAGGCCACAACAGTGAGAGGCCCGCCTACCGTAAAAAATTTAAAAAATACTTTAATTCTGTAGTGACCAGAGAACATTTGACTGGAATACTTTTTTTTTTTTTTCTGTATGCGGGCCTCTCACTGTTGTGGCCTCTCCCGTTGCGGAGCACAGGCTCCGGACGTGTAGGCTCAGTGGCCATGGCTCACGGGCCCAGCCACTCTGCAGCATGTGGGATCCTCCCGGACTGGGGCACGAACCCGTGTCCCCTGCATCGGCAGGCGGACTCTCAACCACTGCACCACCAGGGAAGCCCTGACTGGAATACTTTTAAACTTATTGAGACTTTTTTCTTTCAGTACTTTAAAGATATTTCTCCTTTGTGTTCTGGATTGTATTGTTTCTTCTTCATTTCTTTGAATGTCATGTGTCTTTTTTCTCTGGATGTCTTTACGATTTTTTTTTTCACTAGTTTTAAGTAATCTGAGTATTATGTGCCTTGGTGTAATTTTGTTCATTTTTCTTTTTCCTAAGATTTGTTTGTCTTCTTGGATCTGAGGATTTAGACTTTTCATCAAATTTGGAAAAAAGTTAGCAGTTATTTCTTCAAATATGTTTTCTCTTTCTAATTCAGTGTTTGCGGCCACTATATGGAACATAACTACCACGAGTAATGACAACCTGCTATGTTTAGTATTCATTTCTAAAGAGAAGTCATGAATTGAGAACTTGAAGGATGTTTTAGCATCCTTTTTGACATTTTGGAGGGTACCTGTGGAGTGGTAATACTTTTGGTAGTTTAACTCATACTTATATCTAACCATTTCCTAGTCAACTTTAGTATTATATGATACAGAGATGAACTTTATTCCTGCTCATCCAGGGGCCTGCAGTTGTGTTCTCACATCCGTCATTTTTTCCATATTCTGACAGGAACTCATGCCAGGCTCTCCACCAAGCACACGGGCTTTGAGGAGAGAGTTTACCACATCCCAGTCCGCATCAATGATGGCGGTCGGCCACCCTTGGAAGGAATTGTCTCTTTACCAGGTAGATATTTTGCTGCAGGCAACTTGGGATAATGTCTGTCAATATGGTAGTTTGTAGGAATTCTTGTCTTTGAGATGGGATTCTGCAATTGTTCGCTCAAAAATTTATCTACAAAATATGGTTCTGTTTTTCAGTTACTTTCTGCAAGTGTGTGGAAGATAGGTGTTTCCAGCCAGCAGATCACATGCCTGGGATACCTACTGTGGGCATGACAGTTGGTATACTCCTTACCACCTTTTTGGTCATCGGTGAGTATAATTTCTCAGATTTAAGGATTTCTGTTCTGGGCCTTGGAAACATAAGCTCACATCAGGATCTGACTTCATGGACTGGTGTGGGGCTGCTCAAATGGCAATCTAGGCAATAACCGAGAATATAGATCACCAGTAAACCATGTCCAACTTTCCTGATTGGGAGCTACTGCTTTAGTACCACCCTCTACCTATCACTGCCTTGCTGGTTAGGTTGGGAAATACAACATAAGAGGCTTTAAAGAATAAATTATTGTATTTTATGCTTAGTTACCAAGCTTTCATGATGAAGGAGAAAGAAATGCAGTAGCTGTGCCTCTGCTATGTGTCAGGCACAGTGCTTGGTGGGGAACACAGTGACAGATATACACAGATCCATCACTCACAGAGCTTATGGTCTAGTCTGCCATTGTTGGAATAGGTAGAAGCTAGCCTTCCAGTGGAGATGCTGGCATACCTGAAATGTTGCAGAACTCCCCTTTTTATGTTTTGTGACTGTGGGCCTTGATTCTTTATTATTTCAGAATAATTCCACTGCATCACAGGGCTCACTCTGCCATGGCCCCTGCCTGGCTAGATAGCAGAGTTCCCTGTCTTCTTTTTTGTAAACAGCTCAGTACCTACTGTAGTCCTTACCCTCTTTCAACTGGTGTCTTCACCACAAGTTAAGTATTAGAAGTAGATACTTCTGCCCATTTTTTAATTGAGTTGTTTGTTTTTTTGCTGTTGAGCTCCATAAGCTACTTGTATTTCACCAAAGAAGACATATAGGTGGCCAAGAGGCACATGAAAAGATGCTCAAAATCACTAATTATTAGAGAAATGCAAATCAAAACTACAATGAGGTATCACCTCACATGGGTCAAAATGGCCATCATCAAAAAATCTAGAAACAATAAATGCTGGAGAGGGTGTGGAGAAAAGGGAACCCTCTTGCACTGTTGGTGGAAATGTAAATTGATACAACCACTATGGAGAACAGTATGGAGGTTCCTTAAAAAACTAAAAGTAGAACTATTATATGACCCAGCAATCCCACTACTGGGCATATACCCTGAAAAAATCATAATTCAAAAAGAGACATGTACCACAATGTTCATTGCAGCACTATTTACAATAGCCAGGACATGGAAGCAACCTAAGTGTCCATCAACAGATGAATGGATAAAGAAGATGTGGCACATATATATAGTGGAATATTACTCAGCCATTAAAAGAAACGAAATTGAGTTATTTGTAGTGAGGTAGATGGACCTAGAGTCTGTTATACAGATTGAAGTAAGTCAGAAAGAGAAAAACAAATACTGTATGCTAACGTATATATATATATGGAATCTAAAAAAAAAAAATGGTACCAATGAACCTAGTGGCAGGGCAGGAATAAAGACGTAGACACAGAAGATGGACTTGAGGACACAGGGTGGGGAGGGGGAAGCTGGGGTGAAGTGAGGGTAGCATCGACATATGTACACTACCAATGTAAAATAGATAGCTAGTGGGATGCAGTAGCATAGCACAGGGAGATCAGCTCGGTGCTTTGCAATGACCTAGAGGGATGGGATAGGGAGGGTGGGAGGGAGGCTCAAGAGGGAGGGGATATGGGGATATATGTATGCATATGGCTGATTCATTTTGTTGTACAACAGAAACTAACACAGCATTGAGAAGCAATTATACTCCAAAAAAGATGTACTAAAAATAAAAAGTAGATACTTCATCAATTCACCTGTGTAAAGGGGTTTATACAGTTCCACATCCTTTCTCTTTTAAAGGAAGAGCTGGGATTATTCTAAGTCTTCTTAATTGCTCTCTTGGCATCTGGTCTTTTCTGCCACCATCCAGTCTACCACATTGGACTCTGATTCACAGCTCTAAAAGGGATCTCATTTCCTTATACCCTTCCATTCGAATTCCTCATTATTATGGCATAGAAGGGCCTTTGTGACATGACCATTACGCATCCTAATATTGCATGGTGACCATCATTTCTCTTTGAGAACCACAGTTTGGTGCACACCTTTTAAACTAATTGAGCTGGCTTTTGAGGTTTACTCACTTATCAAACTCCCCTCTACTTCTATGCCTTTTCTTATTCTATTTGTCCTCTCATCTTGAAAGGATTTTTGAGTTTTTATGCCATGGTTTTCTAACATGACCATTTACTCTCATAATTTTACAACAAGTTAAAGATTGGATGAGTTTGGTGATCTAAAGATAGAAGTAATAGGATCTTGTAGTTTCATATCCTTACTTTTTTCAAAATAGGAGGGTTGGGATTATTGCAAGATTCTTAATGGGCTTCTGAGTATCCAGTCTTTTTTGCCATGATTCCTCTTGTAAACTTACTGCCAGGTTAATTTCTTAAAAACAACTTACTTTTCCAGATAAGTCTCTGATTTATAGTATACATAGTGCTAAAATGCACAATGTAATTTTGTAGTAGGTCAGAGATGGGGGAAACCAGAGAGGTTAGGTAGTCTACTCAAGCTGGAGCGACAAGGAAGACGGCAAAGAAAATGTAATACTTGATGTGGACATGGTGAAAGTAGGCTTTAGGTAGGTGAATTGGTCTAAGAACAGCTTTCTGGTTTTTCTCATTGGACTACTTCCTCTAGGGAAGAGGAAGAAGAACTGGAATCAACATTTACTGACTGTGTCTGAAGTTCAGGAATTCTGTCTAATGCTCATGCACTTAGTCTTCAGGATAGTGTAGGCATTAAGTCCTATATTCCTTGATAGAGACCCAGTGATAGCCACCAGCTTCTATATGACTTGGGACTTGTTACATATTTACTGACAACAAGGTAAGTGGTAAGCTTACTTATCCAAGAAAGCCCATGCCTAGAATCTCTTAATCACCAGGACAATGAAACTTTGTTGAACCACAAACAAAAATGAAATTATATGAGTCATTTTTTCCTATGCAGGTGCTACTTTATAAATGAATGTGACAGTACATTTTAAGACTCCATCTCTTTGACTCTGAATTTTCTCTTTTAGGTATAATTTTAGCTGTCGTGTTTTTCCAGATAAAGAAGAATAAAGGCCAACATAATGTTGAAAGTGCTCAGGCATCTGAAGTCAAGCCTCTGAGAAACTGAATGTGAAAAGGAATGTTTGAGTCTATGTACCAAGTGCTATTTCAGTAACACAACCATTTAATCCCATAATTTTGCTTTTCATCCAACATGTGCACTATAATTTTTTACGATATACCTTCCTGCCCTTTACTATTTTATTACTCTTAGATATTTCATGTGCTGTAGACATTAGAGATATTTTCCATTTTCTCATGACACTTTTCCACTCTGCAAAAGCCTTAGCTATTCATCCAAACACAAAAATGTATGTGCTTTTCCCTCTTAGGGAAAGAGGGGCTGATGAAATACTCTGTGCAGTTTTTCTTCATTAAGAGATCGATCAATCATCCATCACAGCACATCCCGGATTCCATTTATGCTTTTGCTAATTCCATCCCGTGTCTCCTTCCTCCATATCTCCTTTGGTATTTCACTAATTTTAAAACATTTGTTGGAGGAAAGAACAAAGCTAAGTCTCAGGAAAAAAAATTAAAGCGCAGACCTGTCCCTTAGTTTGAACAGAAACTTTTTGTTGTTATTCGCCTCCTTTAGCCCCACGTGGCTTATGTTGCTTTTCGTTGGAGGATTTTGCACTTGGGAACAGCATGAGGCCACGGCAGACCATGCAGAAGCCTGCTTCATAAACCCTGGTGCCAACGCCAGCCACTACCTACCACGCTCACATGCTGCGCATGTTTTCTTTATGTGTATATTAATAAAGTTCCGGTTATTATATATTTAACAGTAGAGGAAGATAAGGAAGCACAAAAGATGTAGTGACAAAAATCAAGAATAAACATTGGCTTTGGTTTTGTTTCTTGGATCTCTTTGTCTCTGCTTCCTGGTTCTCTGCATTTGTTGAGGGAAGGACTAGATAACAATGGTTATCTATCATTTATCAAAATTGCCTCCCATGTAGAATTAACCCATAAAGAGTGGGTCCACAATGAAATAAAAATTCCCTGTGCTCACGACTGTGGAGTGGGGTGTTCGAGGCAGATACACTAGGAATTTTAAAATCTTAAGTAAGAAAACCTTAGAGATTTGGAAGCATATCGAGGCCCTGGAGCTGTGTTCTGGCTTCTGATTTGAGGCTTGAAAGCATTCAACATTACACAGCCTCTCAGAATTTTCAAGAATGTTTGGGAAAACAACTTGTATCTGAAAAGGTGCTCCTACAATGAAGGCTGAAGCAGGCCATGGAATTCTGTTTTTCATAAATAATCCTCTTTGAGGGCTTTTCTTATATTTTTTTAAGGCAAAAAAGTAAAACAAAAGAAAATATCCGAAATCTATTTCTAAGACCTCAGTATTGCTTTCTTGTATTGATATAATGTTATCCTGGGCTTCAGGATAATACTGAGCTCTCTTAGCTGTTTTTTTTCCACACAAGGCTCATTGGAAAACTCATAACGGGCGAGGTTCTCTCTTGTCTCACCGTGCGCTGGAAGACGAAACAAGAAAACAAAAATCTAAGAGCACCAACAGCAAATTATATCCCAACCTAAGGAATGGTTTAACTTTCTCAGCAACTTCTGTAGGTATTTTCTTGTGTGTTTTTGACCAAGAGTGACTGTGATATGACATTTAGTTCACTTAAAATTGCATCATTGCTAGCCCTGCTTCTTTTCCGGAAAGCACTTTATCATTCCTGAAAGACTGAGGCAGTCCCAAGGCAGGTCTGCTCAGAGGGCTTAGGGATGCCTCCTGCCTCAGTTCAGGGTTGTTCTCTCTGGACCAACTTGTATCATCGAATGATAGACTGATTACACATAACCTTCTCGTCTAAAATCACTGATTAGTATTCACATTTCTTGTGCTGCTCTTCCTCTGGGTGGGCCTTCCCTCTAAACCTTCTCTTCCTTCCATGACCAGATCCCACCCATTCCTAAAGGCTTAAAGACCAATTTATATACTGGTCCCTTTGGGAAGCCTTCTCTTAGGAAACTACAGGGTACCAGGCCACTACCTCATCTAAACTACTATACTGTGGTGAGGAAAATTCTAGGATCTATTCCCTCTTCTGGTAAAGATGGTTCCATTTCCACTGGAAAACATCTTCCCCTCCCCTTCACCTGGTTCTTCTACACCTAGTCTGTATAGTTTGAGTAGAGTCAACTTCCTGTTTTCCTCCATCTCCCCATCTCTCACTTCTAGAATTGTGTTGAAGCTCTTAGAAAATAGCTCTCTTTAAGTGGAATTTGCTAAATTAGTAGAAAATAAACTCAGAGCATTCTAGTTACCACAAAAGGTAAGGCTACCCCAGAACAAGGACCACACAGAGTTGAGAGAAGATTCTGAAGATGTTGAGTGCCTGGATCCAGCTGTGCCTGAAGGCAACCTTGCCCTGGACTTTCCTATCCTGTGAGCCAGTACATTCCTTATTACTTAAAGCTCAATATATTTCTGGCCTTGCAACCAAGAGTGCATATTTGTGCCTTGCTTATGGACCTTATGTTCTACAGTTAGGGCCCATTTGATCTCCTTAACTAGTCTGGGACTTCTTGGAATCCTCTCAATGTCTCTATGACAAGTCTTGGCTCATAGTAGCTCCTCTATAAGTTTTTGAAGAACGAATACATGAAACAGCTGATTCATGTAGGCCACTTATGCTACTGTCATCTTAGAGCCACCCACCTGACAAAATTGAAACTAATCCACTCTCTGTTTTTAGTTACAGTATCCTCAAAGAGGCGTTAAACTCCCACTTCACTACACTCCGTTTCCCTACATACAAACTCTGACGCTCCGTTCAAACATCCTCAGAGCTGAATGCAATGGTGAATGAGGCTGTGAGTGACAAAGCCCTCAAGAATTTCTGGATGGTTAAGAAATAGCAGGGAGAGTGAGGGGGTCTCAGGGTGGGGGTGGGAAGTATAGGGGCAACTCCTGTGAGTAGCTACGTAGAAAGTCTCAGGGCTTTCTGGAGAGCAGTAAATTAAGAGTAGAGATCTCAGGGTGCTGGTCCATGGTCTAGACAACTCACAAGCAGGAAGCTGAGATTACCTCTGAAGCATCTAGGGCAAGAAGGAAATAATTTGTTTCCAAGATTCTGTATAATGCCATATGCATCATGGGAACTTGTTAAACTTGGAACCTTAAAAGTTACCTGAAAAGGTACGGTATCTTACAATTTGCTTTTAAAAATTCATTTCAACTGTCTTGAAATGTACAGTTCAGTTGCATTAAGTCCATTCACGTTGTTGGGCAATCACCACCATCATCCACCTCCAGAACCTTTTCATCTTCCTAAATGAAACTCTACTCATTAAATAAGAACTCCCCCGGGCTTCCCTGGTGGCGCAGTGGTTGAGAGTCTGCCTGCCGATGCAGGGGACGCGGGTTCGTGCCCCGGTCCGGGAAGATCCCACGTGCCGTGGAGCGGCTGGGCCCGTGAGCCATGGCCGCTGAGCCTCCGCCTCCGGAGCCTGTGCTCCGCAACGGGAGAGGCCACAGCAGTGAGAGGCCCGCGTACCGCAAAAAAAAAAAAAAAAAAAAAAGAACTCCCCATTCCTTCCTACCTCCAGTCCCTGGTAACCACTATTCTAACTTCTGTCTCCATGAATTTGAGTGTGCTAGGTATAAATGGAATCATACAATATTTGTTCATAATATCAATGTTTCAAAACAGGTTTTACAATAGTAAGAGAGAAAAAAATAGCATTCAAACCTAAAAGTTATCTTATGAGGAGACTCTCTCAAGACTAATGCTATTTTTTATTTTGTTGCATTCAAATGTGTCACACATTGTATATACTTAAATATACATTTTGCACACCTGTGAAGATATCACACAATGTATACACCATGCAGGTGTGTTCTCCAAACACCACTCATTGCTCCTAAATTTCTTCTCACCAAAGCCTGTCTCATTCTGACTGAGTCCCAAGACTGTGGTCAGGTGTCGGGTGCCCAGCTCTCTACCACAGGAGTGCTCAATGGGTGCAGGTTAAAAACACCTGGGGGAGTTTTTCAAAAATACTCATTCCAGAGCCCTACCCCCAACTGAGTCAGCATCTCTGGGCAGGGGGCCCTAGCTTTAATATTCTGAAAAAATATCCCCATGTGAGTCCAATGTGCAACCACAGCTGAGCTCCCTTATTCCAGACAATCCCTAGAGGGGTTAGTACCAGTCTGGTGTGGAATATGATCTTTTGTAGGGTCTGAATCAGCGTCTTTCTTCAGAACATCACCTTCCCAATCCTCTCAACTTTCTGGGCACCTTTAATCCTAACCAGGCCTGCTTAGACCCTTTCCCAGATGCAAACATGGGCCATGCCCCAGAGTTCAGGGAAGGTAGGAAGGGCTGCTGTCAAGAGCCATTGCTTGGCCCATAGAGATCCTTCAGCTAAGAGCAGCCTGGTGGGTCCAGCCCCAGGTCACTCTTGCCAGCACATCGGAGCCTATGAACTCCAGCCACGAAGCTGAGAAGAAAGAAGCTGGTTTCACCTGCAGGAGAGTAGCCCCTTTGTAGACCAGAGCAAAAATTACTGTGAAAACACACATTTCTGTAAAGTGATCTTCTTGTGCTTGTGCTTGGAGAACTGGCTATTTAAAGGGAAATTCCTGACAGTGTTAACAAAAATAAATAACATTTTTTATAACACAATTATTTCGCATTTTATTGGTTTTCCACTTTTACCTCCTAGCATAGTTCAGGCTCCATTCGACATTTCAGAGTGACTATACGCTATGTGTTAGTCGTGTGTCAGCCATCTGGGCCCTTAAGACAAGGAGGACGGCCTCCTGAGATGGTAGATAATTCTAAAGGGTAAGGGGCTGCCCTGGCATCCAGGGCTAAGAATGTCAATGGCTAAAGCACAAGTCCCACTTTAGGCCTCCACAAGTTACTCGCCACGAACAGTCATTGGTTTCTTTGGACGGAAATCAAAACTCCCCTTTTTTTCATGTGATCCTTATCCTGGAAGGGCCGACTGAGTGCACAGTGGGACAGGAAGGGGTGTGACGAATGGCCGGTTATGGAAACAAGTGTTCATGTGATTGAGAGAAAGAGTTCTCATTTTTTCCATTGCAGCACTTGGGCTGAGAAGTCCAGGATTTGGAGGGCTGCATTTGGAAGGGGAGGAGGGTACGCAGAAGGAGGTGGGAATAAAAATAGGCCCCGTGTGTACCCAGCATTTCAGTTAGCCTCTTGAGTTAAGCACAGGACAGGGGGAAACAGAATATATTTTTAGTAACAGAAGTTAAACTGAGCCTCTTTGGCTCCTGGCCAAGAAGAGATCCCGGAGGCAGAGTTTCCGGGGGCTCTGCTCTAGGACAACCAGAGTCAGCTGTGGCCTCGGTTGGCGGTGGACGCAAAGAACCAGGGAAAGGTCCACTGTGGGGCAGGAGGGGAGAGGCCCCAGCTGGTTCCCTGCTGCGTTTTGCCTTTTGTGGTGGGGTCTCAGACAGCCTTCCTGGGGCCTACGAGGGGGAGGGATTCCCCTGAGTAAGCAAACGTGGCTTGGTGTATGCTCTCAGAAATCCCAGCACGGGGATTTTGACCCTGAGCCCTGATGGAAGGTTGATGGGTGTTAAAGAAGAGAAGGGACTCAGGCCCATTATACAGCTCTGAGAGAGCCTGGGCCAGGCGGGAGCCGAGCCCCGAAGCAAAGACTGATGGAGGAGCCCCTGTTCGGCAGAAACCACTGATCTTAGAACCCCTACTCTGCCAGGTCGCTGACCAGGGGTGTGATCCTGAAGGTGAAGATGGCCATCAGCCAGTGGGGGCCTCTGGAGGGAAGGTCTGAGCCTGCCCCCACCATGGCTGTCATAGTTAGTTTGCTGTTTTAGTCTTTTGCTTATTTGTCAGATCTTTATCGAACCCCCATCATGGCCAGATACTGAGTTGGTCACTAGGAACACAAACAGCAGTAGCTAATAATTCTACATTTATAATGTGCCCTGAACTATTCTAAATGCCTTACAAAATGTTGTCATTGAATCCTTACAACAACTGTATGAGTGAGATACAATTATTATGTCTATTGTACAGATCAGAAACTGTGATAGAGAAAGCTTAAGCATGTAACTCGCTCAAGGTCACAAATAAACTATCTCAGAAGTCTTACTCTGAAGGTCACGCCCAAAGCTACCGTATTTCATCTAATCTATGGAACCGAATATTGTAAGATGTGTTATTTTATGTGACACTAAGAAAGAAAAGAGCACTATCAGTTAGCTTTGCCATACCATTATAGGATTGCATCCTCAACTTCAGAGATGTTAAAATGTGAAAAAATGTGAGTCTTGAATTGACAGCTGTTACACAGAGGCACTGTCTCTCTTCTCATGGGCTGCACAATTGCACGGGAGAGACCACCTAAACAGTCATCATGCAATGAGGTGAGCATCAGGTATCACCAAGGTGGAGCACACAGATTGCTGCGGTGATGAGAGAAGAGAGACCTTCACTTTTTTTTGTGTGTGTGTGGTATGCGGGCCTCCCACTGTTGTGGCCTCTCCCGTTGCGGAGCACAGGCTCTGGACGCGCAGGCTCAGTGGCCATGGCTCACGGGCCCAGCCGCTCCGAGGCATGTGGGATCTTCCAGGACCGGGACACGAACCTGTGTCTCCTGCATCGGCAGGCGGACTCTCAACCACTGCGCCACCAGGGAAGCCCTAGAGAGACCTTCACTTTTGCCTGAGGGTCTTGGGAACCCATCACAGAAGTGACACCCAGCTGTGCCTTAGAGTTTCTCCAAATACAGAAGGGGAGGATGAAATGGGAAATCTGGGGCATTTTAAGGGCCAGGGTTGATAACGCTAATGCTAATAATATAGCAATAGCTAACAATAGCTAATCATTAATAGCTAATCACTGTGTGCCAGGAACTGCCTAAGGGCTTTCTATGCATCATCCCATTTAATCCCCACAGAAACTCTGTGAGAAAGCGCTCTTGTCAGCCAGAAACCTGAGGCTAAGGAGGTGAAGCAATTCATCCCGCAGGGCACAGCTAGAGGGAAATATACCGGGATAAGGATCTCCGGAAGCCTGACTCCCAAGTTTCAGACTTGAACCACACTGCTGGACCACCTCTCAGAAGTAAATTAGTCTGATAACACTGTACTGTGTAACTGAAATTTGGAAGACAGTAGAACTTCAATGTTCTCACACACACACACAAAAGGTAAATATGTGAGGTGATGATTGTGTTAATTTAAATAGTTCAATGGGAGGAATCCTTTCATAATGTGTATGTAACTCAAATCATCACGATGTACACTTTTGAATACTGGATTGGCCAAAAAGTTCATTTGTAACATCTTACAGAAAAACTCAAACGAACTTTCTGGCCAACCAAATTTTATTTGTCAATTACTATACATCTCAATAAAACTGAAAAAAAGAAAAAGAAAAAGAAGAGAGTTAGTGATGAGACACGTTCACCAAAGTCATTCTCATCCACTGAGCTCTCCATTTCCTGGGATAAGCACGAGTGAGGGCTGGACATTGTCAAACACAAAGATTGAAGAGAGACCTCTGGGAGACCTGACTCTGAAGTTGGGCAGAGAATGACTGATGGGCGGGAGGTTCTGGAAGGGTTGCTTAAGATGGGGACCTCAGTCATTTCAACTATCAAGTATCTGCTGAAATCTCATCCTGAGCAAAGGTCTGTGCCAGGCATTAAGGGGACTGTTGAAGGAAGTCGTGGCCTGAGGGCCAATGCTGCATGAAAGAAGTACAGCGTTGAATCCCTTCGCAGGCCTGCCTGGTGTGGCACTCTGACCTGGTCTCCTGCCTCCTTCCTCTTGCTCACCATACTTTAGCCACACTGACCATCCGGCACTTCCTTGAGGAGGCTGAATGCCTTCCATTTCGTTCCTTTATGCGTGCCTTGCCTGGAACATTCTCCCAGCTCCAGCCTCTTTTGTATGGTTTGCCTTTTCTCTTGCTTTAGGTCTCTGTAAAGTTGGTCTCCTCCGAGCTGTCCTGCCAGTTATTTTCTACCTGTTAATTTTCTTCCTAGCACTTTTCAGAGTGTAGAATATGTCCTTTATTAGTTTGCATCTTTGGGGGCAGAAATTTTGTTCACTGTTGTGTCCCAGCACTGAGCATGGTGCTGGCATATCGTAGACACTCCCTATCTGAATGGATGAATGGCTTAGCTTAGAATCTAATCATGGAGCCAAGAGGTACATCTATGATACATAAAATAGCTGCTGAACTTCTCAAGGAATGGAGAGATTGATGTGGGTGGAAACGGTCAAGGAGATGCATTGAACAGGGTGGGCAGAATTCAGAGACTTAGGGATGACCTTGGAGAAAAACCAGCTGGGGGAGATAATGCAGTCTGTGGGAGAACAAAAAATAGTTTTCTCTTTCCTTCAGGTTTGAAGCACCTTTATTTTCAGTATCTGGAATCACCCTAGCTTTCCTTACCTCCTGAGCTCTCCTTCAACTTACTGTAACATGGGTGAAAGCCATGGCGGCCAGTTGTCCAGCCTTCTCTCCCAGAGTGCTTTGGTGGACTCCCTTCGGGGACCAAACACAACATTGAGACTGAGCTCTCATATGGCTCCTCAGCCTAGGAATGGGGATGTTTGGGGGAACCTTTATGGATGCTGTTCTCACTTGCAGCATCATGAACAAAGTGATTCCCAATGTCCAGAAAGGACCTCAGATGGCCATATTTCAGAATTCTTTCAAGGATTTTAGAAGCAGAGATAGAGCTCAATAATTATAGTGTCTTCAGTCAGCTATTCCTGTCCCCTCGCCACCCGCTCACACAAATCTAAGAGAGCACATCATGTGATCCACTTTCTTAATAGTTGTACAACTTTGAATTTCATGGATTTCCACACCATAAATTTTGAAGGTCAAGATTTGTTACCATTTTATACATGTTTTGCCTTATTTATCTTACATGTCTAGAAGGATGTCTGTCTACAGAGCATTTAAGTCTTATTTTTATTATTTATTCATGCGTTTACCTCTCCTCACCCCACCTCCTGAGGGCAGGAGACCATGTCTTATTATCATTGTAACTCTGCTGCCAGCAAAGCATCTTTAACGAAAGTTTCTTGGTAAACTTGAATTAAATTGAAGAGTTCCAAGACCTTCCAGAAATTCAGTTCTCTTTTTAGCGGAGCAAGTTGCCTCAATTCACCTGAGCCCAAGGTTGTTGCCTGTTAACCATATAAACCAAATTCGTGTCCTCCTTGTCAAAGACTATTAAAGAGCAGACATCTCATTTTAGCTTTGATTGATCTGTGACTTAATTTGGGAAGCCTTGCCTTACCCAAGATTAGACGTTATTGAACAAGAAAACAGAGAATGAACTAAAATAACTTTCTGCTATAATGGAACAACAATTTAAAAATTTAAGCAAAACTCTTTGCCATCAACCCTTTAAAAAGCATCTAGTTATTTCAGAATTTGTAGGGCATATTAATCGCCACTTTTCAGCCAAGGACAACACCATGCAATGGAGCTAGGAATGAAGTCATTTTGGTACGTGTTTTCTGGAACTGTGCCCTGAATAGTTTTCTTCTTGACATATGTCCAGCTCTTTAATACAGCTTAACATTAGTAATGTTCATAGTTTGTTTATAAAAATCATGTTTAGAATATAAAGGAAGCATGGAAAAATTCTCAGAGTGAGGGAAAGGAGAGAAAAGTAAGGAAAAAAGCAGTTGTTGAGGATGAGTGAGCACTTACCCTGAGAGTGTGCGATGAGACTGCTCTGTCAATGAGAGCCTTATCCAAAGAGTCATCCCAATGATTGACATGACATTTGCTCCCTGAATTAGGACACTCTGAATTTAGCTAAGGATTATCTTCTTCAGATTCATGCATTATTCACTTAATCCACAAATGACTATTTATTACATTTTATTCCTACGAAGCAGGCAGAAGCAGTGGTAACAACCCCCATAGCTTTTGTTCATGCATTTTCCTCTCCATTAATCTTCTCATTCAACAGAACCCTGTCAAGTCTTCAGAAGGAATTGTGGATGTTCCCAGACTCCAGGTTCAAGGACTCTTCCACCAAGTGATTATTAAGTAAATGTTTGCAGTAATATTTACCCACTTTGGACTGTTCTTATCTCTGGTATTTCACCACAATCAGAGCCTGATCCCAAGACCAACTGGGAAACATTTTAAGGAAATAAAAGGTAAAATCCCTTTGTGAGGGCGGAACTACGGAATTACAGAGAGACTTGGTAAATTCTCCCCAGCAGCTGGGAACAGTCAGCCAGAGAGTGAGGCAGAATTCATAAACCATGTTAAAAGTTTTGGTGCCCTGGAAAAAGCTCTGAAATGTTCCAATCATTAAATTACTCAACTGAAATCACTTTCAGATGAGCCAATTCAGAGCAAACATTACCAAGCTTTTAAACTACATCATATGTTCCAAAAGTAAAATGGAAAACAATAAAGCAGAAAGGTCTGTTCCCCCACTGGCTTATGCAGGTGATTTCAGATTTAATACAAAGAAATCTCCAGTATGTCTGCCCTCAGCACCAATAACGTGAATAAGCTTGGACCACTGATTCCAAGGAGTTTAATCTTTAAATGGTTCTGCCAATTAGAGTGGTTAATGTCAGGACACTTCATACGTGGTAGATGTTCAGTAATGTTCATTTCACTGATACGTAAACACATGGATAAATAACATCTGATGAAGAGAATAAGGTGAAAACTCCTGAAGTTTGGCAGAGTAAGATAGCCCTATGAAAGAGGATAAAAACAGAGGTCAAGAAAGTAAGACAAAAACTTGCAGACTAAAGCGTTGACAAAAATCAGAGAAGAAAATTATAAAAAGGAGTAAGTGGTTGACAAGATCAAATGTAGTGAGATGCCTTGGACTGATAACTGTCAAGTGGATTTAATAACAAAGTGGTAATCTGGATGATGATAGTTGCAATTTGCATATAAGACCAATTAAGTAGGCAGCCTTTACCACTACCTCCAACTTCCTGCGTTCACACCCTTGTATAATCCTCTACCAGGAGTGTGGGCTGGATTTAATGACAGGATCCTAGTGAACAGAATCGGGCAGAAGTTATGGATGTTACTTCTTGTGTTAGGTAGCAGAAAGACTGTGGCTTCTCTCTTGGGCTGCCCTCTCATTCTCACTCTCTGATTCGCTTTTTCTGCCACGTTGTGAGCTGTCCTAAGCAGAGAGTTACATGACAAAACCCCTAATGTTTCTGGCCGGTAGCCAGGGTGAACCTGAGGCCTGCCAGCAGCCATATGTACCCAAGCACATTTCTGCAGTCACTTACTCTGTTAGGAATATGTATTAATAAACATGGATTATTTTCATTGGTCTCAAGAAGTATTGCTATGCTATTGCTGAAGATCACAGGGTAGCCATTCTCTCACCTAACAGCAAAGAGTGGTGGCCCTATGGGCTTAAGGATAACTATGGAAGACATCCCTCCTAAATGACTGAGCTAAGAAGATGTATGTCTTCTCACATTCAATTTACTCTTTAGTCTCCCAATTCATGGTTTCATCTATTGCTTCAATGTCCATTTAGAAAATTCCAAACTGTTTTGACTAAATAGGCAAAATAGATAACTAAGAGCCAAAACAAAATACTTCAGAAATTGTGATCTTTTAAAACGGGATGTGTTTTAAAGTCACTTTCTCTTTTGAAAAAAAATACCTGAAGAAAAACATTTTAACAGGATTGATTAACACAGCCATTTGGTTGTGGTTATTTTGATATAGGAAGTATTTTGATGTAACTGTTTTGATCACAGTATTCTGTTGCTTCATCAGAATGAAAAATTACAGTTTATTTTTAAAAATTATCAACTGATATACCCAATAAATTAGTGGATATTTCTACTCTGATCCTCCCCCATCCTAGATCACTTTGATCTTAATTTCCAGGTACAAGTTGACGATGGGATGAAACTTGGGGATTGGGTAAGGATGACAACTTCACAGTATTGCAGAATGATATTTAAAATGTAAAATTTTACATTACAAGGAACTAGCAGACAAGGATGGTAAAACAGCTGTATTTGAGTATTTAAAGACAAAATATTGAGATCAGTAGAGCTATAAATAAGAATTCAAATGGAAATTCTAGAGATAAAACCCACAATATCTGAAATTTTAAAAAGTTCACAGGATGATATTAAGAGCCAATGAGCCACTACAGAAGAAAAGATTGGTGAATTTGAAGACATAACAATAGAATCTATACACACTGAAGCAGAGAGAAAAAAGACTGTAAAAAATGAGCAACTCAGTAGAATGAAAAGACAAGTCACAGACTGTGAAAAAATATTTGCAAAAGACATATATGAAAAGGGATTGTTATCCAAAATACATGAATAACCCATAAAACTCAACAATAAGAAAATGAACCTGATTTAAAAATGGGCAAAAGACCTAAACAGAAACCACACTAAAGAAGATATACAGAAAAAAAAGTACACGAAAATATAGTCAACATCATATGTCATTAGGGAACTGCAAATTAAAAAAACAATGAGACACCACTACAAAAAATTTAGAAAACATTTAGATTTAAATGAAAATTAAAACACAACATATAAAATGTGTAGGATTCAGCTAAAGCAGTTCCTAAGAGGGAACTTTATAACTCTACAAGCTTATATTATAAAAAAGGAGGGACAAAATCAATGATCTAAAATTTCACCTTAAAATACAAGAAAAAGAAGGGTAAGTTAAACCTAAAGTAACCAGAAGGAAGAAAATAATAGAGCAGAAAACAATAAATTAGAATGTGGAAAGAAATAGCAAAAATAAATTTATGTAAAAGCTGATTCTTTGAAAGATCAATGAAATTGATGAACATTTAGCTGGACTGATCAGAGAGAGAGAGAGAAAGACACAAATTACCAATATCAGAAATGAAAGAAGGAACATCACTATAGATCTTATAGACATGAAAATGATAATAAGGTAATATTATGGGCAACTTTATACCCACAAATTAAAAAAATTAGACAAAATGGACACATTCTTGAAAGACTCAAATTACCAAAACTGACTCAGGAATAAGTAGATGATACTTATGGAGTCAACCTAGCACTGATTCACTGAATGCTACTGAAAATGACTAGTTTTGATCAGATTTTATCTAAATATATCAGTGGGCCAAAATTACAGACGATCGAACAAGATTAGGGTGTCCAAATAAAGCCAAACAACCCATTAAATAATAAAATACACAATGCAATTGATGGCTGCACCACCAAACAAATGAAATATTTTTCACTGAGCTGCTGAACAACTTGACTCAGTTATTTAGGAGTTTTATAAACCTGACCTTCAAGATTTAGATGCGAAGGCACTGTGGGTTGGCTTACTCAACAGCCTTTCCCCTTCCCTCTTGCTTATTTTCTAAGCCTCCCTTGCAGCTAAATAAAGGTGGCCATATGCACCAATCTGGCAAGAGTTATAAGCAGATGTCTGCTAGAGGGTGGGGGAAACACCTTGACAAAAGGAAACAAAGTTCAGCAGCCGTCTTGCAAATGAGACAATTGCAGAGACAGGAGTCCTAACATCTTTTAGCTGTTGAATCAGTAATGGAAATAATGGCCTTCTTATTGATTTTTTCTTATTGTTATGTGAGAAAAATATTTATTTAAACAGTTGATGTTGAGCTTTCATTTACTTGCAACTAAACACAGTCTTAACCAGAGAAGACCAGGGCACATTTATATACCCCCATAACGAAGGAAACAACTAAGGCCAAAAGGGAGCCACATTCAGCTCTTCCCTTGACTGGCTACAAAATCTTAGAACCATTACTTAGCATCAATGAACCTGAGTTCTGACACCAATAGATTAATAAAAATAATAACAACAACAATAATAGCTATCTAGTAAAAACAGTGCTGAGAGAGGGAACAAATAAGAGGCTTCAGAATCCCTTTTGGCCACTGGAAAGAAAGACGGTATATCAATACAGGAATTTTTTACACATCAGTATTGCTAAATCTATGCTGTGATTCTCCATGTGGCATAATAAAACTTCACTAGGCATCGGTTTTAGTATGAATATGAAGAGTTTTGAAATTTTTAGAGGCACTGACACTAAGAAGGAGTCAACTCCTAAGAGGAACAGGAAAAGTAAATTAAGCACATTCAGTGTTTCCCCAACAGAAGCCTGTGACAACATTTCATATGAAGGAATCTTTGCTTCTGTGATTCACTGCAAATCCCATGACCCGTGTTTCTTTTCACATGACAAACCACCAGGGTTCCCCCAGAATAACTCCTTGTTTAGCAGATATTTGTGGTCAAGGTTCAGAAGATTTTTGCCCATAAATGGCTTGTGCTCTATCCAGCTGGAGGAAAGGAGGGCTCATGGAATTTCAGAAGACTGCAACTGCCCAGGGAAATCCATGCAAACCAACTGGGCATGTAAGCAAACAGAGCAAGCCACAGTCATGTGCCACTTCCAGTTGAAAAGGAAAGGGAATAAGATTGGAATACACACAACCACGGTGCCTTACCTTTCTTTCTTGAAGCATGGAGCTCTGTTAGCTTGCTAGTCTAATTGGTTTCTTGTATAAAAAGGAGGGCTCTGATATCACCCAGCTCCACCACTTACCAGCCGGCTGTGTTGATACTGGGGAAATAAACAAGTTGTGTCTCAGTTTTGTCATATGTAAAATAAGGATAATAATAGCCCCTCAATAATAATAACAATAATATTAAATTTATTGAGCGTTTACTTCATACAGAACACTATTTTAAGCACATTAAGTATGTTAAACTCCTGTAATCTTCACAACTCTATGACGTAGACTCTATTATCATTATTGTATTTTATGTTGAAAAAAGTTCAAGAAAGGGTAGGAACCTTCCTGAGGTCACATAGCTGGTAAGTGGCAGAGATTAGATAGAGGGTTACTGTCAGGACTGAATGCAATAATGTATGTATGTAAAGCCCTGTCTGGCACGTAGTAGGTATGTGCCATGATAAATGCTAGTTGCTATTTCTAGGTCACCTTTTGCCCACGATGTCACCTTAGAAACAATTACAGGAATCTATTGGAGGCCATGTGTAGGGAAAGTACCACAAATAAAAGCACTGAATCTTTTCACTGAAAACCAAGTTAGTGGGATAGGAACATGCTGGGTAAGGCAGTTGTAATAGTTTTCTTGGAAGCCTTTCGGGAGAAGCAGCCAGCACAAACCAGTTACAGAGCCATTGTCAATGGAGAACTTGAGTTCTCCATTAAGTCAAGCTTAGGAGAGAAACAGATGCTGAATTCTCACAATGGCAGGGGAGCTATAAGAGAATGTAAGTGGGTAACCCTGCAACAGACACATTCCCACTTCTTTCCAAAATAATCTACAGGGATCTAATCCTTTTGTTTTTCTATTTCATAATTAAAGAGTCACTGGCTATCTTTCTGCTCCCCAGACAACGCCTTCTATTAATATGGACTCTTAGAACATTTTTTCCATTCCCCAAGATATACTTAATGCTAATCCGCTCTTGAGTTCATCTTTAGCCAAGCTGAATTTTATGCATCTTTACTTGTATCGCCTCCAACCGAGTTTAGAACTATTCACTGAGCTATTTTCTCAAAGATTTTTTCTGCAATCAGTAAGATTTATTCCTTAATGAACTTCATGGAAATAATTTTAAGTTTTTTTCCTTCTTTCTTTTTCACAACTCTCCGACACAGCTTTCTGTTCTGATATATTTTAGAAATGGGACCTTTGGGAACTATCCTGTGATTTGTAATATTCTCAGAGAGATGACTCCTTCCTTTCCCAGAGGTCTTGCCCTCTGACCAAGGTTAGCCTCCTGTGCACACCCTTGACTCCTTCCTCTCCTTCTTGCCCTTTGAGTCCACTCTTACTCTCCTCTTCCACCATCATCCATCGCTCCCTCTCCTGTGTCCCCACTTCCCACAGTCTCATTGATCTCTTGTCCCTTCTGCTGTCTTCTTACTTCCTTCCCACAGTGGTCAGTTCTCTCCAACAAGTGGTATCACTTGTAGTTTCAGCTGTGCCTCAGTCTTATTTCCCTTTAAAAATACCCTCTCCTTGATGACCTATGACCTCCTACTTGTCAACGTCAACAACCTTTCCCTGGTTTTTGTCCTCCTTAAGCACTCAGTACTATTTGGTGCTGTTTACTCACCACACCCTTCCTGAAATTCTCTTCCTTCTTCTGGCTCCTCTTCCTGACAGAGGTGCTTCCTTGGGGTAGCTGTCAATCCCTGATTTTCCCAAATGAGATGCGACTTCCTCCTTCCTGCAATTGCATGTGTCTATATTGTACCTGTTCTAGATTATTAATTCCTTGAGTGCAGTGACTTTGTTTTTATCTCTCCACATACATATATACACATACAACCTAGAACTGATACAGTGCCCTGCTCAAAGCTAGTATTTAGCAACAATGAGCACAGATAGAAACATGGCCTCAGAATATCAGGATGTGGGCCCAAAGTCTGAATGTGCCCCAAAGATTAACTTAATTTGTCCCACTTAGTTACTTTAAAAGATTTAATAATCAGCTTTTTAAAATTGGGATATTTCACATCAAATATTCATATGTTTTGGTCATTTTTTGGACACATCTGATTTAATCTGATCTGGGTCCCTATTCCTATATGGCAACACTTAGAGGATCTGAGCATCCACTGTCACCGTGGGGAGGACACATGTCCCCAGTTTTCCACTTCACTCATTGACATTTCCTTCTTGGACCCTCTAGGTACTTTTGTTTTATGAACTCTTGATAAATGAACCAAGACAATTGGATCAAGGAGAGATAGACTCTTCAATTTCTCCATCAGTTTTCCTATCAGCTCTGTCCTCTGGCCATCTATTAAGAATTTGGAGTGAATGGCAAATTGTAAGTCTCTCTGAGCTTCCTGTAACTGGCCAGGATCTGGAACTAAGGCTTCCTCCATGAAGTCTTCCATGGTTGTTCCTGCTAATACAGGACCCTCAAACTCAACACACACACACACACACACACACACACACACACACACACACACACACACTTCAGTCAGCTTTGGCTATATATATGGCTTAACTTTGACTGCCTACACCATGATTGCATCTTGGGGTCTATTCCCCTCTGTTCATACGTGTCTGAACTTCTGGTTGGTGAGCAGTAGAGGAGCGGGAGCCTTGGTGGGAGCAGGGAGAAGAGGAGGAGGAGAGTAGAAAGGATGATTTGGTCTCTTCCTCAAGGGCAGGCCCTATGGACTGAGTGTGCCTCATGGTGAAGGGGGAGAGCCTGAAGCTGACGCCAGTGTCTGGAGGGGTTCTGGGTAGGGCTGCCCAGATGCCCCAGGACACTCAAGGTGGCCAGAGTTGCAAAAGAGTCCCTACTTACCTTTTTTTTTTTGCGGTACGCGGGCCTCTTACTGTTGTGGCCTCTCCCGTTGCAGAGCACAGGCTCCGGATGCGCAGGCTCAGCGGCCATGGCTCACGGACCCAGCCGCTCCGCGGCATGTGGGATCTTCGCGGACCCGGGACACGAACCCGTGTCCCCTGCATCGGCAGGCGGACTCTCAACCACTGCACCACCAGGCATAGCCCCCCTACTTACCTTTGTAAAGAACTTTGGCGCCGCTTTTTACCCAGAAGGCTGGAGAGGTTGGAAGCGGGGGAAATAGTCTCTTGGCCTGGGTAGTGGCCATCTTGTGATGGGCTGTGACTGTGGCAAGGCAGGCCAGGCTGAAGGCAATGTGGGTGACAGGGAGCAGAAAAGGAAGGATAGAAGAAGTGTGCACATTAACAAACTAGTTGTGGGCTAGTAAAGCACCTTCTGGGGCTCCCAGGAGTAAGTGGGGACACCATTACGCAAACGCGGCTTACCCAGTTATTGGGCACTGATTTACAGGTATTTGTGTTCACATTTCTATTAATTGGTGCCTTTAACAAAGAGACCTAAATAACAGTGATTTAAATGATAAGTTGACTTCTCTCTCAGGTAAAAGTACAGGGAGATGCTAGTCCAAGGCTGGTATGGCAGCTACAGAATCGTCACGGTCCTAGCTCCTTCTATGTTGCTGCTCTGCCATCCTGAATATGTGGCTTCCACGTCATGATTCTAGATGGCATCTCCTGCTCCTGCCATCATGTCTGCATTCCAAGCAGCAGGAAGGAAAAGGAGGGGGAAAGAATGGGAGCATTGCTTCTGTTTCTTTTTTCTTTTTTTAATTTATTTTTTATATTTATTTTTTTTATTGCGGTATAGTTGATGTACAATATTAGGTAAGTTTCAGGTGTACAACATAGTTACAATTTTTAAAGGTTATATTCCATTTATAGTTATACAATATTGGCTATATTCCCTGTGCTCTACAATATATCCATGCTGTTACAAATGGCAAAATTTCATTTTTTTTAATGGCTGAGTAGTATTCCATTGTGTATACATACCATCTCTTTTTATCCATTTATCTGTTGATGGACACTTAGGTTGCTTCCATGTCCTGACAATTATAAACAATGCTGCTATGAACATTGGGGTGCATGTATCTTTTTATTTTAATTTAAAAATATTTTATTGCTAAAAATTCCAAAACAATTACAATAGTAACATCAAAGATCACAGATCACCATAATAAGTATAATAATAATAATGAAAATGTTTAAAATATTGCAAGAATTACCAAAATGTGACACAGAGATGTGAAGTGATCAAATGCTGTTGGAAAACTTGTGTTGACAGACTTGCTCAATGAAGGGTTGCTAAAAACCTTCAATTTGTAAAAAAAAAAAAAAAAAAAAAGCAATATCTTTGAAGCACAATAAAGCTAAGTGCAATAACACTAGGTGTGCCTGCAGTTGTAGTACTACACTTATGTTACTATTAGCAGTCCTTGGTCACAGTGAAGCCCTCCAAACAAGGTGCTAAACCTTTCCTGGTTCTCAGTCACTTGTCTCAAGATTCCTATTTACTACTCACTCTTAAAGTCAGCATCCCACAGTTTAACATGTTTAAATGTCCTGTAGTTTCTTCAAGTGCTTTAGTCTTCTTAATTGTAAGTATTATAGGGCAGAGACCATGTCTTGAATTCTCAGAGATTCTGATTCAGCTAAAATAGCATGGGGTGCAATGGTTTGTTATAAGCACCTGAAGTGATTCTAATGCAGGTGGTTTATGCAGACCACATTTGGAGAAACAATAAGATAATGGTTTAGAGTGAGCTCTGGAGCCAGGCTGCTAGTGAGTGGTTGTAGGTGTGGGCAAGTCAACTTGCCTCTCTTACCCTCAGTTTTCTTGTCTGTGAAAAATGAATAATAGTACCTGCCTCACAAAAGTTGCGGTGAGGACTGAATGACATATATTGATTTAAAGCGTGTCTCATTGGATGTGCCTGACCCACCATAAGTGCTCAATAAACAGTAGCTCTTATTCCTGTAATGCTATTTATATTAATCACTGCATGTGCACTTTTTGAGTTAGTGTTTTTATTTTTTTCAGATATACACCCAAGTGTGGAATTGTTGGATCTTATGGTAGTTCTCTTTTTAGTTTTTTGAAAAACCTCTGTACTGTTTTCCACAGTGGCTGCACCAATTTACATTCCCATCAACAACAGTGTACGAGCGTTGTACACTCTGCATCCTCACCAGCATTTATTTGTATTCTTTTTTTTTTTTTTTTTTGTGGTACACGGGCCTCTCACTGCTGTGGCCTCTCCCGTTGCGGAGCACAGGCACCGGACGCGTAAGCCCAGTGGCCATGGCTCACGCGCCCAGCCACTCCGTGGCACGCAGGATATTCCAGGACCGGGGCACGAACCCACGTCTCCTGCATTGGCAGGCGGACTCTCAACCACTGCGCCACCAGGGAAGCCTTGTATTCTTTTCGATGATAGTCATTCTGACAGCTGTGAGGTGATAACTCTTTGTGGTTTTAATTTGCATTTTTCTGATGATTAACAATGTTGAGCACCTCTTCATGTGCCTGCTGACCATCTGTATGTCTTCTTTGGCAAAATGTCTATTCAGGTCTTCTGCCCATTTTAAAATTGGTTTGTTTGTTTTCATGATGTTGAGTTGTGTGAACTGTTTATATATGTTGGATATTAACCCTTATCAGTCTTATCATTTGCAAGTAAATATTTTTTCCCATTCAGTAGGTTGTGTTTTTGTTTTGTCTTTTCTGTGTAACAGCTTTTAAGTTTAATTCAGTATCATTTGTTTATTTTTGTTTTTGTTTCCTTTGCCTTAGTAGAGAGATCCAAAAAAAGATTGCTTTGATTTACATCAAAGAGTGTTCTGCCTATACTTCCCTCTAGGAGTTTTATGGTTTTGGTCTAACATTTTTGTCTTTAATCCATTTTGGTTTTATTTTTGTATATGGTGTGAGAAAATGTTCTAATTTCATTCTTTTACATGTAGTTATTCAATTTTCTCAGAACCACTTATTGAAGAGACTGTCTTTTCCATTGTATTTTCTTTCCTCCTTTGTCATAGATTAATTGGCCATAAGTGCCTGGGTTTGTTTCTGGGCTCTCTATTCTATTCCATTGATCTATGTGTCTGTTTTTGTGCCAGTACCATACTGTTTTGATCACTGTAGCTTTGTAGTATAGTCTGAAGTCAGGGAGCATGATACCTCTACCTCTGTTCTTTCTCAAGATGGCTTTGGCTATTCAATGTCTTTTGTGTTTCCATAAAAATTTTAAAACTATTTGTTGAAAAATGCCACTGGTATTTTGATAGGGACTGCATTGAATCTGTAGATTGCCTTGGGGATTATGGGCATTTTTACAATATTAATTTTTCCAATCCATGAACATGGTATATCTTTCCATCTGTTTATGTTTTCTTCAATTTCTTTCATGAGCCTCTTATAGTTTTCTGAGTACACATCTTTTACTTCATTAGCCAGATTTATTCCTAAGTATTTTATTCTTTTTCATGCAATGGTAAGTGGGATTGTTTTGTTAATTTCTCTTTCTGACATTTCGTTGTTAATGTATAGCAATGCAACAGATTTCTGTATGTTAATTTTGTATCCTGCAACTTTACTGAATTCACTGATGAGCTCTAGTAGTTTTTTGACGGTGTCTTTAGGATTTTCTATGTATAGTATCATGTCATCTGTAAACAGTAACAATTTTACTTCTTCCTTTCCAATTTGGATTACTTTTATTTCTATGTCTTCTCTGATTTCTGGGCTAGGACTTCCAAAAATGTTGAGTAATAGTGGTGAGAATGGGGCTTCCCTGGTGGCGCAGTGGTTGAGAGTCCGCCTGCAGATGCAGGGGACACGGGTTTGTGCCCCGGTCCAGGAAGATCCCACATGATGCGGAGTGGCTGGGCCTGTGAGCCATGGCTGCTGAGCCTGCGCGTCCAGAGCCTGTGCTCCGCAACGGGAGAGGCCACAACAGTGAGAAGCCCACGTACCACACACATAAAAAAACATAGTGGTTAGAATGGACATCCTTGTCTTGTTCCTGATCTTAGAGGAAATGATTTCAGTTTTTCACATTGAGAATGATGTTTGCTGTGGGTTTGTTGTATATGGCTTTTATCATGTTGAGGTACATCCCCTCTGTGCCCATTTTTTTGGCAAGTTTTTAATCAAAACCTTTTTCTGAATCATTTGAGATGATCATATGGTTTTTATTCTTCAATCTATTCATGTGATTATATCACATTGATTGAGTTTGCAGATATTGAAACATCCTTGCATCCCCGGAGTAAATCCACTTACTCATGGTGTATGATCCTTTTCATATATTATTGCAGGGGTTCCCAACCCCTGAGCTGCAGACCACTACCAGTCCGCAGCCTGTTAGGAACTGGGCCGCACAGCAGGTGGTGAGCGAGTGTGTGAAGCTTCATCTGGTGCTCCCCATCACTGGCATTATTGCCTGAACCACCCCCCAACCCAGGCCATGGAAAACTTGTCTTCCATGAAACCGGTCCCTGGGGTCAGAAAGGTTGGGGACCGCTGTATTATTGGATTTGGTTTGCTAGTATTTTGTTGAGAATTTTTGCATCTATGTTCATCAGTGATATTGGCCCATAGTTTTCTTTTTTTGTGATATTTTTGTCTGGTTTTGGTAACAGGGTGATGCTGGCCTTGTAGAATGAACATTTGGAAGTGTTCCTTCCTCTGCAATTTTTTGGAATAGTTTGAGAAAGATTGGTGTTAACTCTTCTCTAAATGTTTGGTAGAATTAATCTGTGAAGCCATCTGGTACTGGACTTCTGTTGTTGGGAGGTTTTTTTAAATTACTGATTCAATATCAGTACTGGTAATTGGTCTGCTCATATTGTGTATTTCTTCCTGATTGTGTTTTGGGAGACTGTACATTTCTAGGACTTTGTTAATTTCTTTTAGTTTGTCCATTTTATTGGCAAATAGTTGTTTGTAGTAGTCTCTTATGATCCTTTGAATTTCTGTGGTGTTGGTTGTAACCAATTTTTCATTTCTGATTTTATTGATTTAGGTCCTCTCTCTTTTTTTCTTGATGATTCTGGCTAAAGGTTTATCAATTTTGTTTATCTTTTCAAAGAACCAGCCCTTAGTTTCATTAATCTTTTCTATTGCTTTTAGTCTCTATTATTTCTGTTCTGCTCTTTATGATATCTTTCCTTCTATTAATTTTGGGTTTTGTTTCTTCTTCTTCTAGCTCCTTTAGGTGTAAGGTTACGTTGTTTATTTGATACTTTTCTTAGTTCCTGAGGTAAGCCTATATCACTCTATACTTCCCTCTTAGAAATGCTTTTGCTGCATCCTATAGATTTTGGATCATTGTGTTTTCATTTGTCTCCTGGTATTTTTTTATTTTCTCTTTGATTTCTTCAGTGATACATCGGTTATTTAGTAGCATACTTTTTAGATTCTGTGTGTTTGTGTTTTTGCAGGGGTTTCTTTGAAGTTGATAGTTTTGCTCTGCTACTGGGCTGGGCCAGGGCCCAGTTGGTCCCAGGGCAGGATCTGGCCTGCTAGTGGGTGGGCTGGGTCAGCAGGCTGTGGGATGTTGGGTTTCTTGAAGGTAGTGTCTGTCCACTGGTGGGTAAACCTGGGCCTGAGGCTAGAAGAGGTTCACTAGTGGGTAGGGCTGGGGACCAGCTGGTCCCAGGGCAGGATCTGGCCTGCTGGTTAGTGGGCCAGATCCATAGACTGCAGGGCTGCAGTTTTCTTGTGGCTGGTGTCTGCCCCTTGGTAAGGCTTGTCTCAAGGCTAGAGCAGGTTCCCTGGAGGGAGGGGCCAGGGCCCAGGGGATCTAGGGCTGAGCACTGCCCACCGGTGGGTAGAGCTCAGTACTGGGGTCTCTGGCTGGAGGGCCCTGGTAGGGGGGGTGGTCTCATGTCTGATGCCTGTGTACTGGTACATATGGCCAGGTTCTGGCCCCTTTGGTGGTCAGGGTCATGTCCAGCGGAAGCTGTGGGCTCAGAGGGTCTTAAGGCAGCCTGTCTGCTGGGGGGTGGGGTTGTGTCCACGCCCAATTAGTTGCTTGGTCTGAGGCATCCCAACACTGGCACCTACAGACCATTGGGCCAGGGCAGGGCTGGGTCCTGGGACTAATGAGCTAGAGGGAGGATTCCAAAATGACATTTGCCAGCACCATTGTCCACGTGGTAGAGGAGCTCCCCAAAATGACAGCTTCCAGGGTCTATGTCCCCAGGATGAGCTGCAGTTGCCTCCTGCGTGTCCAGAAGACTCTCCAAGATCAGCAGATAGGTCTGACCCAGGCTCCTCCCAAACTACTGCTTCTGTCCTGTGTCCCAGAGGGTGTGAGGTTTAGTATGTGCCCTTTAAGAGTGATGTCCCTATTTCCCCCAGCTCTGGGACTCCTGAAAGCAAGCCCAACTGGCCTTCAGAGCCAAACGCTATGGGGGCTCATCTTCCTGGCACAGGACTCCCCAGGCTGTAGAGCCTGACGTGGGTCTTGGACTTCTCACTCCTTGGAGAGAATCTCTGCAATTGTAATTATTTTCTCATTTGTGGGTTGCCCACCCAAGGGTATGGGACTTGACTACATAGTGATTCTGCCCTCCTACCCATCTCTTGTGGTTCCCTTAGTTATCTTTAGTTGTAGGAGATATTTTTCTGGTAGGTTATGGTCTTTTTCACCAATGGTTGCTCTGCAAATAGTTGTGATTTTCGTGTACCTGTGAGAGGAGGTGAGCTCAGGGTTTTTCTACTTTGCCATCATCACTTCTTTTTAAAGGCACAACTAAGAAATTGTGAAGACCACTTCTTATATCCCATTGACCAGAACTTTGTTGTAGGGCCATTCCTAGCTACAAGGGAGGCTGGGGAATACAGTGTTTAGCTTGGTTATAATGCACCCACATAAACATTCTCTCTCCTAGGAGAAGGGGAGAATGAATTTTGGATTTCATCTGGAAGTCTGTTTTACAACAGCTGTTTCCAATACACTGAAAGCTCATGGAAGACCGGGTCTTTGGCAACACTTATTCCACTAAGTACTAGCATAATATGTATGCATAGTTGGTTCATAAACAAGAACTGCCATGAAATCTGCTCTTGCCATCCTGGTCACTATGGGCTAGTCATGGAGTTAGTGCATGCACCTGCAACGGAAGCTGATCATCACAGAATCAGTGTCTTCTCTACTACTTTCTAGCTGGGGGTCTTTGAACAAGTCAGCATGGAACCGAGTCTCTTCATCTATTCAGTGGGAATAATAATACCTGCCGTCACAGTGTTGTTAGGATTAAATGTATGCTTAGTGTTTGGTACTAGGTCAGTGCTCAATAAGTGTTTTAAGAACCTAGAATCGCAAGTAGATTATCCCATAGCTGATAGGGACAGAGTAAAGGGACTAAGTAGGTGATTAAATAGTTAACCCCACTAAAGGATAGTAAGTAAAAAAAAAAAAAAATGTTGGAAGACCCCTGTAAGTTAATGATCACTCAAGAAAGCAGGCTTGCTTAACAACAAAACCAAGCAGGCTTGCTTAGCAATAAAACCATGCAAAAGAAGCATGAGACATGCCCTGAAACATTTAAACAATGGTGGAATGAGATGCACGTTGTGCCCAGTGAGGTCAGTAAGTTAATGATTCCTAGGACATACTCCTCTGTGCACACTAAAAACAAAAATATAAGGAAAAGGTGACATTATAGTGAAGCCTGAGATAGTTTACCATATTTTAGTATATGTTACTTGCCTTTTTGCTAATCTCAGTTGCACCATGACAATCCCAGTTTGACCAGGTAGGGACAAGAAAACTCCCCCGCCCAATGTGGAGGAGGAACTGATAATGGAAGCTTGTCTACACATGAGAATGAGGAAGAAGGTGGTCTTCTCCGCACCCCCACTTTTCCTCTGATTATAAAACTGTAGCCCACTAAGTTCTTGGGGTGGCACCCTCTTGCCCACCTGCTTGTAAACCTCACAAGTGTCCTATTCTAAGAAATCACTTCTTTTCTATCACTTTGCCTCTTGCTGAATTCTTTCTGCCCTGAGACATAAAGAACTGGAGCTCCTTGAAGCCCCGGAGCTGCATTTCTGTGGTTTCATAGCAACATCAGGGAGGGGCCCCACACAGAATCCCCCAGTTCACACAGCTGCTGGTAAGGAAAACAGAATAGTTCTCGGTAGGCGTGTGCTTGCTTGAGGAAACCCAATTTATAATCATCTTTATAAACAACCAAAGAAAATCCTCAGCAAGTAACATTAGGAGGCCAATAGCTTGAATTTCTCCACTGATTTATGATATAGCTTTTCTCAGCATGACTCTTTTGCCAGGTACCAAGAGAGATACTGGGAATGTCTTCTCTCATGACGGAAGGGTACTAGTGGAAGGCAAAGAACTTTTCATCTAAAGGTTGAGCACTGCAGAATTCTAATCCTGTGGGAGGTTTGTCTATGAGACCTGCCCTAAAGGGCTTCTCCTGTTTCCAGACGATAAGAATTCTTGGCTCCAGGGCTGAATTTTTCCTGTGAACTCTCAAGGCAGTTGGCTCCTTTTGTGCTCTCTAGAGGGGTGAGAGTCTAGACCTCCCTCTAAATCACACAGTCATTGCAAAAACCATGCAAGCTACCATTCCCAAAGTGCTGCCACATTTTTTTAAAAGTAAATGGTCTTGAGTGTGTCACCTGCAGGAACAAGAGTCATATTGACAAACACAGTGACATGGGAAGAGCATGGATTTAGAATCAGATGGACTTTGGATCAGGCCCCAGCTCCACCGCTTGGCTGAAAGAATTTGGGCAAGTCCTGTAACTTCACAAAGCCTCAGTTTCCTCTGGAGGCGAATGTATTGCCTCAATCGTATCCTTAAAAGAATCAAATCAACTAACATCATGTATCAGAAAAGCACTTTGTACACTGAAAACCTCTGAAAACATTATTTCTAATGTTGTGAAATTGGTCAAGGGACCAATTTCATGCTTTTAAAGGGACCTCCGGGGTCCTCTTCTACACAACCCCCCCACCCCACCCCCATTAAAAGGCTAGGGTGTTATGCCACTCTGGCCTCTTATCCCTCCCCCATCTGATGAGGAATATTCAAGGAAGAATTACACTCGCTCCCTTACAATGTTGCATCCCCCACCAGGGTCTGGAGCATTGTTTCCTTGGCTACCCTCCCCTCCATGAATGGTCCCTTCTCAGACTAGTTAGCAGGTTAGACCTTGGCATCAGAGTCAGAGAAATCCTGTTTTGAACTCTGTTCTCCAACTTTTGAGCTAATTAGTTAGCTGTCTGAGTCCTGATTTTCAAGTGGGGGAAAAATAATAGCAGTGTATGAGCTTTGGGCTGCAAGTAGCAAAACAATCCAACTCAAACTGGCTTAAGCAGTAGGGTTATCTTATATAACAGGACATCCAGAAGAATTCTGGGAAGGAGACAAGATTACTCTCAAATGAAGCCAGCTTATCATTGGTGTGGGAATGCGTTTGGCTTTCCTGAGGCTACACTGGGGAAGAACAAAACTGTGATTCAGTTAGAAGAAAGGGAGAAATGGATGCTGGGTGGGCAACCGAGCGTTTCTCCTGCCAGGACGCTACCAGGGATATGAGAGAGTTAAAGAAAATAAGGTGATGAAAAGGAAAACACTTGTTCCCTTAACTCACTATTCACTGAAGGCCTCTGTACTCCAAGTATAGGGAGGGATTTTTCCCTTACCAAGCAATTCTCCAAATTTCAGTGGACATAAACTTGGTGTGCTACAAATTTAACTCAATCCCAACACTATCTACCTGGAGATAGCATCAGATCCTACAGGTTAAGGGTTCAGTCCCAGAAGACTGCCCCACTCCCCACTTTAGATGCCGATCTCAAGTCTAGGTTATCATCTGTGCCTCTGACTGAAGGGCCATAAATAGGAGGTTCTCATGATCCCTCCTTGGGTTTGATAATTTGCTAGAGTGACTCACAGAACTCAGAAAAACAGTTTACTTACTATGGATTATTGGTTTATTGTAAACGGATACAACTCAGGAACAGCCAGGTGGAAGAGATGTATAGGGTAATGTATGAGGCAAGGGGTATGGAGTTTCCTTTTTCTCTCAGGCTCACCACCCTTCCTGCACCTCCATGTGTTCAGGAACTGGGAAGCTCTCTGAACCCCATACTTTAGGGATTTTTATGGAGGCTTCATTACACAGGCATGATTGCTGAAATCATTGGCCACTGGTGATTGAACTCCATCTCTAGCCCCTCTCACCTACTGAGAAGTGGAGGGGTGTGAGGCTGAAAACTCCAACCCTCTAATCACTTGGCTGGTTCCCTCAGCAGCCAGCCTCCATCTGTAGGGGCTTTCCAAAAGTCACCTCATTAACATAAACCCAGATGTGGTTAAAGGGGCTCGTTATGAATAACAGATGATGCTCCTGTAGCCTTTAGAGCACTTATCACTTAGGGAATTACAAGGGTTTTAGGAGCTCTGTGCCAGGAATAGGGACAAAGACCAAATAACTACTTATTATATCTCAGGATCACAGGTAGTGAGTGCTTAATAAATGCTACCCATTAGTATTGTTCTTTGTTTTTTCCTTCTCCTGTCAAACCTTCTTTATCCTGGATCTTTCGTCCTCACGATCCAGATGTGTGATCAGACAGACACTTAAAAAATGTGGCACTTTCTGGTATCAAGCAGAACTGTGAGGACAAGACTTTTAAGCAGAGGGGACACAAAACCCGTCAAATCACAACTGTACGGAATTCTCCTTAGGACCAACGTTGGTCACAGGTGTCTTCAAAGCAGCCCCTCAGGCCTCTTGCTGTGGCTGCTGTGTTGGAGGAGCGGAGGGCCTGGCACAGTCCTCACAGGTTATTCTTTTTTTCCTTTTTTCTTTTTTTAACATCTTTATTGGAGTATAATTGTTTTACAGTGGTGTGTTAGTTTCTGCGGTATAACAAAGTGAATCAGCTATACGTATACATATATCCCCATATCCCCTCCCTCTTGCGTCTCCCTCCCACCCTCCCTATCCCACCCCTCTAGGTGGTCACCAAACATCGAGCTGATCTCCCTGTGCTATGCGGCTGCTTCCCACTAGCTAGCTATTTTACATTTGGTAGTGTATATATGTCCATACCACTCTCTCACTTTGTCCCAGCTTACTGTTTCCTCCAGTCCATTCTCTACGTCTGTGTCATTATCCCCTCACAGGTTATTCTGTTATTGCAGGAGCTTGGCCTGGTAGCCTGCGAGCTCATGGCCTTCTCCACCACCCTCGGGGCCCTCCCTCCTCTTTCTTTGCTAGCTCTTTCTAGCAATGGAACCATGCGCTTGTGATCCTCAATATCATTTTTGGTAGAATTATTCTGAGCAAAAGTGCAAGTACAATAGGGACACTGTTTTGAAAATATGATTCTGATATAGTTTTTCACTTGCCTATAGTCCTTGAGTCATAAGTCTGAGCACTAGGCTTACTACTCAGAGAAAGAGGGTGGTTTGCTCCTAAAAATAGTAAAGATACTGTTTTTCGTAGTTCATTCTTGGATATAAGTTTCCACATTAGAACATTCCAAAGCCTAGAATGGGTTATTGTTTTTACAAGGCCATCTTGCTCAGATGCCTGCTTTCAAGAAGACACGTTCTTCATATTTCCCAGTTGGGGGTAAAGGAAAACAGCATGACGAAATAACTCCCTGGTGAAGGTCTGCTTCTTCACCCACACTAGATTCCTTCACTCTTTCCTCTGGTCTCATTGCTTTGGTTGTATTCTTCTCTCAACCTGTCTTTGCTTTCTCTTTGCCTACTATTATTTATTTCACCCTTCCTTCAGGGTGGGTGGAAGTTCTGCCATATATGTCTATGCTAAGGACAACAATATAGTAATTATACATGTGGTAAGTAGAAAACGAGGTAGGTGCAACCAACCTTATTAATTGGAAACTTCATTCTAATCAAATGGATGTTATCCTAGTAATTTCATAGAAATACCAGGCGACAGAGACAGAGGTGTTCAGAAATTTGTTGCTGCCTTCTGAAATGTAGCAAAACATACTAACCAACCAACTGAAATCTCATCAAGATACATTGCTTTCAATGATTCTCCTGTGGGCAGGTTACTCTCGCCTTTGAAGTTGATCAGGGTGGTGATATCACATTATCATTAGTGTTCTGAACGTGTATAACGCTAGCAAGCAGTGTTGGTTGTGGAGGCAAGAATCCTCTTTCTTAATCTAACTCTGTGATTGAGAGCAAACCCTCATACCTGCAGAAAAATAAAAAGCAGCGTATTATAGTCAAGATACCATCCAGAACGCATCTTTCTTGGTCCCAAAAGTCCATGCCACAGATTCATTAGCTTTCCCTTGGGGTGCCCACTTAATGCCATTAGTGAACACTTGTAATAACAAGTGTTCATATATTACATATATATATATACATATATATATATGTGTGTGTGTGTGTGTGTGTGTGTGTGTAACCAATTTTTCAATATTCTCAAAAATATACAAGAGATTACACAAAATTTTAAAAGAACACCAACCATTTCTAAAGCTAACACCAAATATATACTGTGATTAATTCACAGGATTTACTCACCAAATCCAAAGGGGCACCTTAGAATAGCTGGGATTAGGAGATACTGAAGTTATCAGATAACAGACTTTTGACTGAGATTCCATAGTGCTTCCACTCTAGACATTATAATCAGAGTAGCATTTTTGAATTGGGTATCTTCTTTCAGACAGATTTCACCTGTCATGCCTACAGGATTTTCCAAATTTTCTCCCATCTGCTGGGACTTCCTATCTGATTTTTTTTTTGGCGGTACGCGGGTCTCTCACTGTTGTGGCCTCTCCCGTTGCGGAGCACAGGCTCCGGACGCGCAGGCTCAGTGGCCATGGCTCACGGGCCCAGCCGCTCCGCGGCATGTGGCATCTTCCCGGACCGGGGCACGAACCCGTGTCCCCTGCCTCGGCAGGCGGACTCTCAACCACTGCGCCACCAGGGAAGCCCTATCTGATATTTTTTAAGTGTCTTTTTCTTTTAGCCAAACACTTTACAGGGATATGTCCTTCTCTAGCTTTAACATTTTTGTTTCTTTTTCTGTAGACATAGTATGAGGAGGTATCCTTTTAAAACTTCAATTATGTAGTGCTTTTTATTTCTTCACCTAAGCATTTAATGTAATTAATAATCTACAACTTCTTGTCAAGTAAGTCAGCGACCATTTCATCCCCTGCAACATGGATACTCTTGGAAGTAGTTAAGTCTTAAGATATTGCTCCATGAATGATTGAATGGAACTTAATCCTTTTGTTGAGTATAGATGAGTATGTTTAACAAGAGCGTAATGGAAATAATTTCTTCCAGTTTCCTCCAAAGGTCCATATCATGGCTCTCAGTCAAGTGACCTTTCCCTCTTATCTAACCTCTGCTCAAGGAGAGAAGATGGGTCAGTGACAACTGGTGTAAAATTCTTGTTTGCAAGTTTCTTCAACTTCCTGGAATGAAATGCTGACTCATTGTTAGAAATGATCCTGTATTTTAGATCCAGGATTCCTGGGATCCAATAAACAGGCAGGGGTCAGCTGGATTTCAATAACTTCCTATTATGCCTGCAGATAAGTGACACCATCTGAGATTGCAGTAGAGATCTGAGATAGAAATAGTAACATATGAGTTATTTGGAAAATAATACTCCAGTTCAAATTGTATTCTTCTGTTACTTTCTCAAAGTACATTATTCTTTCCTATCAGAGCATTTATAATTTTAATGATGTGTTTGAATGCTTATTCATTAATGTTCATCTCCCCAACTCATCAGGAAGCTCCAAGAGGGCAGGAAACTTATCCTTTACTATTATTGTTATTGTTTTTGAGGTATTACTTACCTATATAAAAATACACAAATCTTAAGTACACAGGTTGCTGAATTTTTGTGTGCATATACACCCACATATCTACCACCTAGGTCATGATATAGACCATTTTCATCACTACAGAAAGTTTGTTAATGTCACTTCAAGTCAGTATTCTGACATATAACTACAGGTTAATTTTGCCTGTTCTTGAACTTCATGTAAATGGAGATATACAGTATATATACTCTTTTATGTCTGGCTTTTTTAAAAACTCAATATAATGTTTTTGAGATTCATCCATATTTTTCTATGTCTCCAGCTGTTTTTCCCCTATACTAGTATATAATATTCTATTATGTAAATATATCACAATTTATGTACCATTTTCCTGTACATAAACATTTGAGTCATTTCTAGTTTTAGTCACAATGAATAAAGTATCTTATAGGAGTCTTCTGATGACAACACATTCATTTCTTTGGGGTATATACCTAGGGTAGAATTCCTGGGTCACAGGGTAGACATGTGTTTAACTTTAGTATACACTGCTAAGCCGTTTTCCAAGATAGTTGAACCATTACAACTTCCCCTAGTAGGGACTGAGAGTTCTCATTGCTCCATATCCTTGTCAACACTTAGTGTTGTCAGTGTTTTGGTTTTAGCCATTCTGGCTGGTGTGTCATGGTACTTCATTGGGGTTTTAATTTGTATTTCCCTGATGAGTAATTATGAAATGAAAATCTCCTTCAGGATGATATTTTCTTTCCCACATCTGTAAGTAGACTATTTGTTGGTTGACCAGAGTTAGTTTGACTAAAATAGATGCACGTATCATTATATTTCCTGCATTCTGCTGGCCCAGTTTATTAAAGTTCTTTCTTCACTTAAAGTGAAATTTTAAAAGCATAGAATTTCTATTAGAAATTTTACCTTCACTTTTTGAGACATGAAGAGAAATCATCTCAGTAGAAGGAATTTTCCTGAGGCCATTATTTCTGAAAGTTTGGTTCCAAGAGAGCTTGTAAGATGGTATACTGGGTTGAATATATTTACCCCCCAATTCATATCCACCTAGAACTTTAGAATGTGACTTTTTGGAAATAGGGTATTTGAAGATGTAATTAGTAAAGATGAGGTCATACTGGATTAGGGTGGGCCCTAAATCCAATGTGGGTATGCTTATAAGAAGGCCATACAGGGCTTCCCTGGTGGCGCAGTGGTTGAGAGTCCGCCTGCCGATGCAGGGGACACGGGTTCGTGACCCGGTCCGGGAAGATCCCACATGCCGCGGAGTGGCTGGGCCTGTGAGCCATGGCCGCTGGGCCTGTGCGTCCGGAGCCTGTGCTCCGCAACGGGAGAGGCCACAACAGTGAGAGGTCTGCATACAGCAAAAAAAAAAAAAAAAGAAGGCCATTCAAAGACACATATACAGAGGAAAGAAGGCCATGTGAAGACAGAGGCAGAGATTGGAGTGATGCAGCTACAGGCCAAGGAACACCAAAGATCCCTGGGAGCTACCAGAGGCTAGGAAGAGGCAAAGAAGGATTCCTCCCTGGAGCCTTCCGAGGGAGCATGGCTCTGCTGACGCCTTGATTTCAGACTTCTAACCCACAGAACTATAAGCAGCTAAATTTCTGGTGTCTTAAGTCACTCAGCTTGTGCTAATTTGTTATGGCATTCCTAGGAAACTAATACAGATGGCTTAATGGAGAACTTCATATCCAAGGTAATGGAGCAGAGTCAGCTAAGAATTCTTAAAGGTACCCCAATGTGGTGCAATAGTGTAGAAGCTCTGCAGTGGAAATAGCAATGCTTCAGGTGTGATTTTCTTTTTTGGTAAAACTGAATAATAAGATGGTGCTGATGAGAAGTACATCCTTAATATTTCAGGATTCACTAAATATTCAAGGATTAGGTCAAACAGTATTTCTGAGTTCCATAGGCTCTTAGGAGCTGACTCATTCCTGTTGAAGACTTTCTGTTTCATTTACCTCAAAGGAGAATGAAAGTCTCTCAAGACAGGGCACACCTCAGTGCCTGGCACAAAGAAAGAGATCATAAATATTGCTCAATAAGCTTTCAGTAGATGGGTCTCCTTCAGTTGTCAAGCAACAGAAGCCAATTTAGGCTTATTTTTATGGGCTCACAGAACTGTGAAGACTGGGACACAGCTTGTTTCTGGCAGGGCCAGACCCAGGGACTCAGAAGATGCTCGCAGGGGACTGTCTTTCCATTTTTCAGCTCCATGTTAGCTTTATTCGTGGGTACCTTTCTCCCACCTCTCCTTGTAAAGGCAAAGAGAGTCACCAGCAGCTCTAGGCTTACATGATTCTCGCAGTTAAGGATTCCTAATCAAAAAAGAAAGGAGTGCTTCTTTCTTACTAGCTCCAGAAAAAGCCGAGTGTAAAGCTCTGATTTATCCCGGGTAACAATAACTGTGGTGGGGTGTGGAGAACACTGGACGGGCCCAGGTCACACGTGGGTAAACCACAAGGATGGAGAATGGGCGGGATATTTCTCTCAAGAGACCTCAGCAAACTAAACACATATCCATCTCCTGCCTAAAGCTGTCATTTGGAGTTGTCTTTGGAATGGATTGCCATGCTGGTAATTGCTCAGATTTTTTTTTATAGCTTCCCCTGTTGTCTCTAGAAGTTTCATTCTGTCATTCAGCAGTCAGAAGAAAGCAAACCATCGGCCACAGCTCTTTTCTGGAGCAAACTTCCCTGGGTTAATATGCAAAATCCAATAGACTACAACTATAGGATCTCCAAAGGAATAAAGGACACTAATGGAAGTTTAAAAGAATAAAAGCACTAAGAATGAACCTCATTGGGTCCTAGCACACAAAAGATCCATTTTAAGATTGGCAGAGCCAGGTAGCACTGCAAGGAGTCTTCAAATTTCTGAACCCTGAATGGAATCAAGTGGAGTAATCAGTTTGAAAAAGAAAGGCATCTATGCCTGCAGAACCAAATTAGGCCTGAATGAGATGCGTCATCGTCTTCTCGTTGATGATTGAGAATTCTTTCTCTCTATCTCCAAAAGACAAGAATTAATCAAACTAACGTTTTAACTATTCAAAATAAATAGGATTTGGGATACAAGCACATTTATTTTATGTTAAAAAAGGGGAAAATTGAGTTAGAAATGATTAGCACCTAGCATTTATTATAAAATACTTATTATATGTCAGGTACTATGCTAAATGCTTTATATGAAATAGTTAATTCTCCCAACATCCTTATAAGGCAGATATACCATCTCTGAAATAGTTAATTCTCCCAACATCCTTATAAGGCAGATATACCATCTCTGAACTACTTTCCATTCTAGAATGGAAATTCTAGAATTTTCCATTCAGCAGTTTACAAGCTAGTTTTCAATAATGCATTACAATTTTAAAATCCCACCTCTATGGTCTTTAGTATAGAATGGGGGAGCAAAAGCCACACTGGTCCATGTGGATCACAGAGGATGAAGCCCAATAACACATGTAAGAAGAGGACTGGCCCAGGGCCCGATCCAGCACATGAAGGGGGCTCAGTTCACCCTCGGGCGCTCTTGTTCACTCTGGGCCCATTGTGTTGCCTCTTCTAGCTCCACATCTGGTGGACTGGTCTCATTGAAGTCCTAAGAACAATGAGAGCAAACTGCCACAGCGAAGCAGAAACAGACCAAAAGAATGAAACACTGTCTGAGGGCATGTCCCAGGAGTCCAGGCCCTGTTCGCTCCAAGAGTGACAGGCAGCAGGCAGGCGCTGCTTCCAGGCTCCCTCCTGTGCCACTTGGCTGGCGTTTCTCTGAGTACGTGCTGCACGTATGAGTTCTCTCAGAACACAGGCTCTCTCTTTCTCAAATGCTTCTCGGAGATCCTTGAGCTTCTGGCTTATCACAAGAAGTATTCCTGCTATTCCAGAAGTAATTTTTTTCATATCTGAACACCTGCTGATAGTTGAGACTTGGGCCTGTGAAGCAATCCTGGACCTTGTCATGAGTGAAAAATTCTGCTGCAGCAGCCCTCTCTCTGACGCTTTGACTATTTAAAAAATGATTTTTTTAAACTTTACAAAAGGATATATGATCTTTTACAAAAATTAGAAGTCAACAAGTAAAAGGAAGAAAACAAGAAACATAATCTTATCTGTCTAGTTAATACACTAGTTTGTTTCCTTCTAAATCTTTTCGTCTCTCCGGGTTCATATAATGCAAACTATTTTGTGATTTGCTTTTTGCATTTAATAATATTCAAGTAAATGTTTTCCTATATCTGCAAATATACTACTATCGCCCATAATTGTATAACAGAGTAGTATTCCACTGTGTGGGTACAACTATTTTTACATTTAAAAGTATGGTAGGTGTCTTTATGTTCTGATGTCATATTAAAGCAGACATTGAAATGATTAGCTGGCAAACGTAAAAAAGAAAAATTTTTAACGGTGGTTTTCCTAGTGGTATATCAAATAATTGGTTTGGTTACTTTTTCCCGAGACTAATACCTTTTTTTTTTTACTGCATTAACTTAATTGGTCTGTAGCTCTGAGGTTCTGTGCATAGATCTTAAATGCTCCTGAAAAGCTAAACAAAAATATTAGATAAACATTGGATGTAGGTTTTCCTGCCAAGAGTCAGAGCTGTCTGCTTTGCTTTCCCTGGCATGCTGACTGGAATGCTAGCCTTGTTTACGTTCTGGGGACCATGCAAAGTCATTAGACGTGGGAGGGAGGGTGCAGGAGGTGAGAGGCACTTATAGCCTGCTGCTCCTCTGGGTGCTTTCTCCTTGAACAGATTTCATCTTGTCACTGAAATGATTCTTTGTCATTTGTGGAGGCTTCCTGGCAGTAACATTTAGGAATAGTGCCTTTCTCGGTTTTCTGTCTTGTTTTATTAGCCAATGTGTAAGACAGTGCTCCCTGGCTTACCGTATTATTCTTAGGCTGTTGAGGAGAATGGAAGAGAAAACAGGAGTGTTTGCTAGAGCTTTTGAATCAAGAAAGAGCATCTTCCCTTTAAGGAGACTCAGGAAGGCGGTGCTGCATACGGCCACACCCCTGAAACTGATGTTTCACAACCTGTCACCCTGCAGCGCAGTGACACATCTACACAGGGGTTATATTTTGTACACTTACCTCCCTAGCCTTCCAAGTATGTGCTGTTAACCACTGCACCACCTTTCTGGGGAGTGCCTCTCCAGCAGCAGAGCTGCAGCTTCTCTGGAGGTCTTTCCCCTAATCTTGACCCTGAGACAGATCCCGTGTTGGTATCACCCTTCTGCCTGGCACTGGCTGGCTGGGAGTAGCCTCTGACACTGGGTTACCTCCATTTCAGATCTGCTAAAGAGCTTTGCATCACTAAGTTCTAAGACTTCTTGTGGTGAAACAGACGAGTTGGCAGTGGGAACACAGCGTATTGTCAGAGAGCAGACTAAGAAAAGGATAAATTCAGAGGCAGAGGTTGTGTGAGGAACTAAGCATGTTCTTAGAGCTGGGTTTCCCCGAGACCCCCCAAGGGCACACAGCCCATCATCTGGGACAGGAGTTAGCTTGTTATCTCTGGCCCCGGCCTCCCTCTGGCTGACAGGTCTCCTCCTCTCTCTGCATTTCTAACCTTGGTTCCGGCTTCTCTTATCCTGGAGGCTCTTGCTCTGGCCTCTAAAATTTCCCCTGAGTTTAATGGTCTTTCAGCACCAGGCCCCGACTCTTGTGTTTTGACTTGTCAAATTTGACCTCTTGGGCTTCCCTGGTGGCGCAGTGGTTGAGAGTCCGCCTGCCGATGCAGGGGACACGGGTTCGTGCCCCGGTCTGGAAAGATCTCACATGCCGCGGAGCGGCTGGGCCCGTGAGCCATGGCCGCTGAGCCTGCGCGTCCGGAGCCTGTGCTCCACAACGGGAGAGGCCACAACAGTGAGAGGCCCGCGTACCGCAAAGAAAAAAAAAAAAAAAAAAAAGTAAAGGCAGAACTGGGATTAAAATAGAAAACTATCTGGCTCCAGTGCTTGTGTTCATCTCACTATGTCAGACACCCATTCATTGACTTACTCAGAGTCAGGTTTTGGGCCAGGTGATATGGCCAGGAAGTCACCAGGGCATGAAACAGCTGGGACTTGACCCCTGACCTCCCATACCAGTCCAATGTTCTTTCTCCCACACCACTGCAATCTTTGTGACCCCAAACTGGGCAAACCCTATGAGAAAGGCTAAGTGGGGTTGGGGGTTTGGTCTGGTTCAGAGGCACCCACCAAAATGGGAAACTCTTTCCAAGTCTGACTGAGTGCCCGCTGGCCACCTCCCCTCCCCACTGCTGGAAAAGGACACCCACTTTGTACCTCATCCTTTGCTTCTGCTTCCTTCCTGGGCTGCCTGCAAGATGCCAGGGACTTAGTGTAGGCTTTATTTATTCTTGTCTCCTTGAGGTTTTGCCTATGTGTACTTTCCACTTTCCAAAGTGCTGAAAGATATATTGTTGTTTTTTTTTTTCTTCCATGCAGTTTATTGCAGAGCCACTCACAGAATAACTCATTTTAGAACGAGATTGCTACAAATGTAGCATGCACTTTAATTTAGGGCTGTCCTTGCTGCACTGTTAGAGCCATCAGTGTTGACCTCTGGGATTTGTCTCAACTAATGAGGGTTGCAGCAAATATGAATTTTGCCTGAATGTCTACATTTTTAGAAGGAGGTTTAGGATTGTTTAAATACAGGTTAAATCCATTTAATTGAGCAAGCATTTTAAGGTCCATTGAAGTGTAACCATTAATAATGTAATCTCCCAGGTTGGAGGCTGAGGGGATAGCAGGGATGAATGAGGCAGTCTGTGTCCCCTGGGAGACTTTTGTTTAATTGAAAGGGAGGCTGACGGAGAGCAGGGGTCAGCAAACATTTTCTGGAAAGAGTCAGATAGTATATATTTTAGGCCTTGTAGGCCATAAGGTCTCTGAAACAACTATTCAATTCTGCCTCTGCAGCATAAGAACAGCCATAGCCAATAGTAAACAAGTGGGCATGGCTATGTTCCAATAAAACTTTATTTACAGGGCTTCCCTGGTGGCGCAGTGGTTGAGAGTCCGCCTGCCAATGCAGGGGCCACAGGTTCGTGCCCCGGTCTGGGAAGATCCCACATGCTGCGGAGCGGCTGGGCCCGTGAGCCATGGCCACTGAGCCTGCGTGTCCGGAGCCTGTGCTCTGCAATGGGAGAGGCCACATCAGTGAGAGGCCCGCGTACAGGAAAAAAAAAACAAAAAAAACAAAACTTATTTACAAAAACAAGTAGTGGGACAGATTTGGCCAACCAGCTATAATTTGCTGACTCCTGGTTTAGAGCAAGGTCTCTGCCACAAGACTGCCCATTTTACAGCCCACTGCCTTCAACTGTGGGACTTTGGTCAATTCACTTAATCCCTCCAAGTCTTAGATTTCTTATCTATAAGTGGGAATGGGGATAAAAGCTGCCCCATGGAATAGTTCTAAAACTGAATGAGATAGGGCTTCGTTAGGGCAGTGGCTGGCTCCTGGTAAGAACTCAATAAATGTTAATTATTACTACTAGGCCAGGAGCCCATTCAGAAGCCTCTCTCTGGTGAGGACATCACTATAGCCGTGATGACAGGGATAGAAGTAGAGAAAGGGGGCTCTAAACCATAAAGTGCTGTAAACGAATTCTCTTAGAAGTGAAAGTCTTACACGAGGACCTTGTGAAGAGGTGTGTGAAGATCAGAGAGCCTTCTGAGGCCTTTTCTGACACCCCCTTCCCCCAGCAAATACGGCTATCTTTACTCTGCTCTCATCACATCTTGTGCAAACATCTGTTAGGGCGCTGGCGGTTCCTCTGAGGTAACCGATAGCTAATGTCTGTCCCCACTCCACTGCGAGCCTCTCCTGGGATTTCAGGGCCTGGAAGAGGGCTGGGCTCAATGTTAGGTGAAGAGTAAGTATTGTTTTTGTATACTTTTCAGTGTTTAGGATTCCATATATGTAAAGAAACAGCTCTGCTGTAACAGCCCTGAGATCTCCATAGCCAGTCAGTCCAGCTTTGAGGGAGGGAGTTTTGGAAGGACCCTCCCATCATGCTGCTAATATCCTCCTCCTTTTCACTGCAGTTCCTAAGCTGGGTCTTCCCCATTCTCTGAACGTCTGTTTTCTTTATTTCTAAAAGTCAAGAACTGATCCTGTAACACTTACAGAATGTTCTTGAATAACCAATTGACCCCTGATTGTTAAATGAATAATCTTTTTCTCATAGAAATGAAAAACAGGTTAAAATGCCAAAGTCAAACAATCCAAGCATGGCAATTCTGTGGCGGATAGAGGCCATGCCACTGTACGGAGACCCAGATAAACAGAGTGAGTGCAAGCCAGACAGCCAGCTCTCCATTACACACCCCGGTAGGCATCCTCCAGCGCCTTCCTGGCACAGTCTGGAAGCGTGGTGCCAACTGGGGACACGGCTGACATCCACCTCAGTTCTAACAGATGCAGATCAATAGACCTGGCAGCTGGTTCATCTTCATTTGAGTTGCTTTTGAAAGTCCAGGGTAGGGAAAGCCAACAGGCTCTGCAGCACAGTGTGCTAGACTGGCCTTGGCCAAAGGCACTTCTGCTGTCTGCCTCTCCGCTATGGTGAGTCATTCTCAACAGGGGGAGGCGGGAGGGGGAAAGGGGCCTCTTTGCAAGGGTGTGGAGCTGGCCTGCCACATCCCAGTTCTTTGTGCAAACTGGGCATTGTTACTCACTTCTGTCTGAGATACAGAACCAGGAATGTAGCAGAAGGAAGAATGGGGGCCTGGGAGAGGAAGAACAACACAGATACATATCGGTGCCTGGGCAAGCATAGTGCTAGAGGCTGACACACATCCTCATGTGAAATTCCCACAAAAAGTCTGAGTCCTCCATGCCAGAGCACTTCTTTACCCCGGATCCTAGGTATGAAGGCAATGATCCAGCCTGAATCAACCTCCACAAACCTCCAAGAGGTTCTGTCACTGCCCCACGCGCTCCCCAAGACCAGTCAGCACTTGCTATACTTGCTTTTCTCAAACTCAGCATTCTCTCTTTCACCACAGAACCTTTCCAAGTGCTGTGCCTTCTATCTGGAGCTCTCTTCCCTTCCTGACTCCCCTTCCTCCAGCGTTTTGTCTCAGTAACTCAATATTTATACCTCAGTTCTCCTTCATCAGGAAAGCTTCAACTCACCCTGCAGTGGAGGTCAAGTAGCTTAGGTACAAGCTGCATTTCTCCCTTTCAAACCTCTTACCTCAGTTTGTAATCACCTTTATTAGCAATAAGTCAGTAGTTAATGCAGTGAGTGTTTTATCCCCATTGTTAGCACAGTTCCTGGCTCTAGAGTCGAACTACTAGGACTTAAATCTTATCTCCAACACCTACCAGCTGTATAACAAGGGCAAATCACTACATCTGCCTATGCCTCAGTTTCTGCATCTATAAAATGGGCATGAGAATGGTGTTGACATCATAGAGTCATTGGGATGATTAAGCAAGTGAACCCCTGAGGTGCTGATGCTGCCTCTTCTCCTTGGTGTTGACACCTGGCTGGACTTCTGCATTCACAGGTACAGTCAGGACCTCAGCATGAACCACTCCTGACTTCTTGTTTTGACCAACTGTTTTTGCTGTCAGATTGGTTCATTTCTGCCTGGTCAGTCCATGATTTTTCCCTTTGACCTTGACCCTGTTTCTAGCCCCAAAGCTGACATGGACATCACTAGCCCTGGCTCTCATTCAGGTTGTGACCACTGCTCTGGAGGTAGGAGAGACAGTGGTGACAGCAAGGTGGAATTGGATGGACTGAACTCTGACCTGGAGACACCACCATCTACAGGCTGGGAGTCAGCGAGGGGCCGAGATGACAAGCAGAACAATTTCAAGACTCCAAAAATCTGCCCTTTTGTCACATTTTCCCACACTCCCCTCCCTGACCTGGGCAGCATCCTGTCCTGTTCCCCTCCCTCTTGACCTGAAAACAGCACTGGGGAGAATATTGTTGGTGATGTTTTCCATTATAATCACTCTTCTACTCTGTTAAGATTACATTTTACATGTTTAGATTTTTTATTTTATCTTAAATTAGTTTTTAATTATAAAAGTAATACAAATTTACACGGTTTAAAATTTAAAACTGATCAGAAGCATAGAAAAGTTATGAAAAAGCTCACCTTCACTTACCTATACTTGCATATCCCATCCCCTTCTGAAGGGTAGCCACACTCTATGGTGTGTCCTTCTAGAAAAAGTTTGGCAAATATGCAATTTATACAAAAATATGTATTATACATCCCTTTCTGCACTAATGATATATTATACATATTGCCCTGCACAAGGGTACTTCTTTTAATAAAGCTGTAACTTGCTTTTATTTTAAAAGATAAATAGAGATGGAAGGAGAAACAAAGACATTCAAAATGCCACTTGTCAAGCTGTGCTTCTTCAAACATTATTGATATATGACTCATTCTTCTCAAGGCAATAACATTCTGTTCAGAAAATTCAGAAAAGGTCGTCACCTTAAAACCAAAGGAAAACTTTGGTCTTAAATAGATATTTAACAGTACTTGTTCAGAGTAGGCATTTATCACCAATAGTGACACAACTATTGATATCATTATTAGTATATTCTAGAAGGGAAGACTGCCTAAGAGGAGCTGATTACTCCTTCCTTTCTGCCACTGTTATCCCTTAAATACACACTGTAGTCACATCTATATTTTAGGTTTATAACTGTGTGTTTGTATTTCTTTCCTTTTGAGTCTTATTTATCTTTCAAGCCCCATGGGCTAAACAGTGTCTGGTACATAACATGCAATGAGTCTTTGCACTGTCAATCCCTATGTAAAGACACAGCTTCAACCCTTAAATATAAACAGGCAACCAAGGACCATCAGACTTGAGGAAAGCTAAGTCATGGGATCCAGGAAATAAGGAACCTAACACAAGAAGGAGATGAAGAGAATAACCGGGATGATGGCAGAAGTAAGTTCCAAGACAATAGCTCTGCAGCAGGCCTAGAAAGAAACCAGAGGAGATGGTGCAAAAGAACAGAGGATGTCTCCAAGGAAAAAGTGTATTTAATAGGTTACCTGATGTATTGGACCATACGGAGGGAAACTTTACAGCTTTGTAAGTGAATCTGGCTGTAAGTTGGCGATAAGTACATAAAAAGAACTAAAGGAATAAAAAATAACACAATCCTTAGCTCCAAGAAAAACAAGAAGTTCTACAGGAAAGCAAAATAAATAATGCTTGTATAGTCATAAAAATATAAACACAAAATAGTAATTTAACCGAAACCTGGGATATAAACATACTTGGGATATAAATATACTTGGAAAATGAGATGGAAGAGAAGTATAATAAAGCTTATCTTTCACAGTATGAAGTCAATAGATAACGTCTATAAAACTGAAGAAAGGGCTTCCCTGGTGGCGCAGTGGTTGAGAGTCCACCTGCCGATGCAGGGGACACGGGTTCATGCCTCGGTCCAGGAAGATCCCACATGCCACGGAGCGGCTGGGCCCGTGAGCCATGGCCGCTGAGCCTGCGCGTCCGGAGCCTGTGCTCCGCAACGGGAGAGGCCACACAGTGAGAGGCCTGTGTACCGCAAAAAAAAAAAAAAAAAAAAAAAAAAAACTGAAGAAAAACCAGCAAGAAACTTCTGTTAAAGCATATTACTTAGACAGTATGGAGGTCCCTTAAAAAATTAAAAATAGAATTACCACACGATTCAGCAGTTCCACTTCTAGGTATATATCCAAAAGAAGTAAAAGCAGGATCTCAAAGAGATATTTGTATACCCATGTTCATTACAGCCTTATTGACAATGGCCAAGAGTGAATATCCATCAGTGAATAAATGGATAAAGAAAATGTGGCATATACACACAATGGATTACTATGTAGCCTTAAAAAAGAAAGCAATTCTGCCATTTATGTTCAAATGGATGAACCTGGAGGATATTGTGTTAAGTGAAATAAAAGTTACAAAAAGACAAATGTTGCGTGATTCCACTTATATATGATATCTAGTCAAACTCATAGAAACAGAAAGTAGAACTGTGATTGTCAGGGGCTGGTTGCGGCAGGGGGGATGGAGGGTGTTGTTCAATGTGTATAGAGTTGCAAGATGAAAAAGTTCTAGAGATCTGTTGCACAGCACTGTAAATATAGTTCACACCACTGAAGTGTACACTTAAAAATGGTTAAGAGGTAAATTTTTTGTTTTTTACCCAATTAAGAAAACTCATTGGGGGAGTTCACTGGTGGCACAGTGGTTAAGAATCTGCCTGCCAATGAAGGTGACACGGGTTCGAGCCCAGGTCCAGGAAGATCACACATGCTGCAAAGTAAATAAGCCCATGCGCCACAACTACTGAGCCTGCACTCTAGAGCCCACGAGCCACAACTACTGAGCCCTCGTGCCAGAATTACTGAAGCCCTCTCACCTAGAGTCCTTGCTCTGCAACAAGAGAAGCCACCACAATGAGAAACCCACACACTACAATGAAGAGTAGCCCCCACTCGCTGCAAATAGAGAAAGCCTGCGTGCAGCAACAAAGACCTAATGCAGCCAAAAAAAAAACCTCATCGACTGTACAGTTAAAATATATGCATTTTATTGTATGTGAGCTATACCTTAATGAATTTGAAATGAGCAAAAAAGAAGAAAAAACATGTTACTTAGAGAAAACACTGGAAGAAACAGCTCTTTTAAAAAATCTCTTTAAAGAGGTCATCTCTGGTAGTGGGGGGCGGTGGTAGAGCAGGGACTACTAGTTCACACTACGTGTACAATTAACTGTTATATTATGCTCATATAGTGCCCAGAAAAAATAAACAATAAATTTTAAAAATCCATTCAAGGACATGAGTAAACACTGAGGTTTCAATGGAAAAATGGGTCAAGGTTATGATTCAAAAAGAAATACAAAGAGCTAATGAAAATAAGAAAAAAGTGTTCAAAGTTATTAGTAACAAAAGAAATCCAATGATACACTCTTTTTCCTATTAAAATAACAAATAGTAATAAAAATCATATAATTCAATGATGGCATAGATGGAATGAGATGAAGGGTTTCACACATTGTGGTGAAACCTTCCAAGAGGGCAATTTGGGAATGTGTATTGAGGTCCTTCGGGTCATACCTTTTGACCCAATGGCTCTAGTTTAAGAATTCATCATAAACAGAAAATCAAAGGATTAAATCAGAGACATGGACAAAAAATTTCCAATGTTCTATTATGAAAAATTTTAAACACAGAAAAGTTGAAAGTACAATGAACACCCATATACTGTTCACCTAGATTCAACTATTGATAACAATTTGCCACAAGTAAATGGTATGACCTCAATAGTTAACAGTGGTTATGTCTGGTTATTGGGATTATAGGTAATTTTTACTTTTTATATTACATTTTTTAGTTTTGAGCAAAAACAGGAGTCAAAAATTCCCAATTAATATCTTAGCAAAAAGAAATTCCAGGTAAGTGATTTCAACAAATATTCCATAGTCCTTTCCTGTGTGTAATGCCATATGGCACTCCCACTACTAATACCATTTCTGAAATCAAAATACCAGTCTTCAGAAGCTTTAGTAAAGTCTGTGGCGAGCTTCTCCAGCTTTTTGTCAACAGCTTGCCCTTGAGAGAAATTTCTAAGATGCACATCGTTTATTTGAAACTAAGAGTGAGTTTCCGTCTGGGTCAATCCGAGACTGTGTTTATTACTATTTTTCCAATTTCTAATGACCCTGGACATCGTCCTGAATTCCAAATGGTCACCTCTCTTAACTGGTCTGAATCGCCTTCCTCCACTCTTGCCTGCCCAGCTCACACATACCCACTGTGGAAGGCCTTGCCCACAACCATAGTACCTGATATTCCAGAGCAGTGACAGAGATGCTCCTCCCACCTCCTGCGTCCCTGAAGCGCTGCGCATGCTTTCTTCCCGCGCGGGGTTATCACTCAGTCTCCTTACCTGCCTCCGACACTGGGCTCTTAGCCCTTGAGGACAGGGCCTGCCTTACCTCAGTGTCCCAGGACCTAGAAGAGAGTGGGGCTCAGCCACCAGGGCTTTGAATGCCTACTATGTTGCTTAGAAGATAAATTGTTTCCGCCGGAAACCGTTCAAAATGGCTCCAGAGCGTCCCCTTTTTGTCTTTTGTATTTCCCCTTAACTTTACTGAGAGAAATGCCTGAAGAAGATGTGGTTTCCCGTCTGGCTACCGAGCAGGAGCTCAGAAGTTTTGTTCTGCCTCTGATTGAGTGCCTCGGTACAGGCAACTTTTTCTCTTCCAGAGGGAAAACAATTTGGGAATGACGTGGATCATCTTCTAGACGGCTACTGTGGGAGGAAGGGTGGCGGGGGAGGAATGGAAAAGGAAAGTTCCTTTTGAGCTCACAGTGAGCTGAATCCACTCAGCAGATTTACCCCCTCTCTGGGCTCGTTTCCTCGTCTCTGAAAGGTTAAGTCTGGACGTGATGGCTTCTCAGGCCCCCTAGACAATGTGAGTCAGAGGCAGTGGCCCTTGCCGGGAGTCCAGGATAGGGGTAGAGAGGATACCATCAACACAAGCCCCTAGAGAACTCCAAGCAAAATCAAGAGAAAGGAAATTCAGAGCATGTCCCCACCCTGGTCAGTCAGAGGCCGTGTGTGTGTGTGTGTGTGTGTGTGTGTGTGTGTGTGTGTGTGTGGTGCATCTCTGGCTGGGATTCCTCCCGAGCGAGCACAAGCTCATCTCGACCTGTAGGCTTAGTGCAAGTTCGTGATCGCAGGGATGGCGCAGTAATACTGGGGCGTTTCCTGCCCAGCCTGATACAAAGTTCTGCACACATCATTGCTTCATGGAGAAGGTTCAGGGACTCTGTTAGCTATGACCTCCTGCTCGCTGGCCTTTGCCCAGGGCCCGGCTACCCTGCCAGGCTGCTCAGTCACCGGTGAAAAGATTGCTTCAGTTCGGTGGCAGCCTGCTTTAGGATTTGGTTAGGTTTGAATCATTTTCAAAAACAGAAAATGGACATCGGATTCCAACTCCCTCACATCCTGTGTGTCTCAGTTGCCTCCACAGAATCGTCACAAACGAACAGACGTAAAATCAGGCAGGAAGTTAGGGCACCGTTTAGAAGAGGGCAGATTTACGCAAAGATCCTCAAAATTTATCTCTTTTGAAACACGGAGGCTGCCTCAGAGCTTGAGAGGATGTTGTGCTGGAATGAGCACTTCCTGTGACAAAATAATTACCCTGTGGCTCCCCAGCCGGCGGCACTATGGAAACCAGCGACCTGCTGTGCATGGCCTGTGACTAATGTGAACTGAATTTTAAAAGGCATTATTTTGCCAAAAAGAAAAAGCAGGACTATAATAAAATTAATGAACTTTTAAATATGACGTTTATGACTTTTTTCCTTACGTGCTTGAAATATTTGTCTTTGCTGAAATCCAGGGCACAGAGACTTAGGATCCCAATTATTCAGAATTACCTCAGACTTTGAGCGATACTGATTTGTGACAAAACAGACAACTGGGCAAAAGTAGAACTTCTAGCTTCATTCTGTCATAAAAAATAAAACAAAAGCGGTAATACAATGTCCTTCCCAGTGCCTTTTAAGACCTGCTTCCCTGGCTGCTCACAGACACGGACTGCCCACACCACCTGATGAGAGCCTGGGTGAGTGGCCAGCCTGAACTGTGGGGTAGGCTTAGGTCCCTTGGTGGTGCCTCTCAACGTCTACCACGCGGATTTCCTTCGACCTCCAGGGAAATTTGAAAACTGATGATGTTTTGCTATGGAAAGTTCTGCTCTTGGGACTGTGCCCAAGCTTTTGATAATGTTTACATTTATTGCTTAATAATTCCCAACACACATCATAAAAAAACCCCACAATTTAGGGTACTTTAGTTCACCCTACCAAAAATAAATCAATTAATTTAAAACAACAAAGGGAATTTATTTCCCACAGTAAGTTGAGGGGGAGAAACCCACAGGGCTGTTGTTCATTCCCTGGGGCCAGTTAGAAGTTTTTACTCCTCTTTCCCCACAGGGGAGGCCTTTGCACTCACTCCCTTCCTTGCTCCCTGAGAGCTGATAATCTGGTTGTTCAGATTCTAGAACACTGATTGGGTCACGTTCAAGGGGACCAGGGTGCTAGGAATGAGTGGTTGTCTCCTCCTCTGCATGTGGCTGAAGCAATAAACTGATTCAGGGCAGATCAGCCCATCTTCCTTTCTCTTCTCAGTGGGAAAGGAGCTGAGGTCTCGGCCTGTTTGGGAGGGAGCCAGGGAAGCTCTCTCCCCTCCCTGTAGGGGGGCTTCTCTCATATGCTGCCAACTAGAGGATGGCGAAAGCCTGAGAATCAGATGTGGACCTAGGAGGAAACTGAGGGCTGCCCTTCAGGCCTCAGGCTGCGCCCCTTTCTCCAATTCTTTTCACTGCCATTTTGCACAGAGCAGTGGTTCTCCAACTCTAGCAAGCATCTTAATCACCAGAAGACCTTGTTAAAACACAGACTGCTGGACACCAGCCAGGATGTCTGATTCAGGAAGTCTGAAGTGAGACCTAAGAATCTGTATTTCTAATAAGTTTCCGGGTAATGCTGAAGTCGTTGGTCCGGGAACCACACTGTGAGAATCACCGGCTTAGAGTGTCAGATACAAGCCCAGTTTATGATAAATAGTATTTTGCTTTCTTTTACAAACTAGGTGTTTCTGGGTCCCTTGCTGAATACCATCAAAGCCTCACTCTGACTCCTAAAAAGAGTAATAAAATTATTAAATTATCCCAGTAATAGACAAGGGATTTTATGATGTAACGATAAAGATCTCAAAGGTTTTTACCCTAAAGAGGAAGAAGTCAAAGAATCTCAAGTAGAAAGCTGCCCACATGTCCTCCACAGATGGTTAAAAAGGCGTGAGTGGCCACGAGGGAGGGCCTGGCAGACACAAGGAAGGACTTCTAAGTGGCAAGGATGATTAAGCAGGCATGGAAATACTGTCCCTGGGGGTCTCTAAAAGCAGCATCAATGACCAATCTCACTCGCATGGCTTGAACCTGGATGAAAATACACATTTCTAGAAGAGTTGCAATTAATTTGACCCTCATTCTCTTCCAGGAACTATGCTAAATGCTATATTTTATTTTATTCTTGTAACAACTCTGTAAAGTTCGTGCTAATATTATCACCATTTTACAAATAAAGAGGCAGAGACCACAAAGCCTTCTTGCTCATACACCTGGAAAGTAGCAGAACTCAGGTTCAAACCCATGTCTCTATGATTCCCTGTCCCGATTTTAGGTCATACACGAAGTTATAATTAGCTATTGGAGGTTTGTATTTTCAGATTAAAGAGTCGTTCCTGTCCCAAGAGGTCGGAAGGAAGAAAGTTCCCTGTAACTGAATGAAACATACATGATCGGCAAGCTTTGATGGGTTGTGGGTGAGTGAGGTGGGGTAGAGGATATTGTAAGCACAAAGGCCCAACCAGTGAGGAGCTGGTGAATGATATGAAGAGCCAGGTGCCTGTGGGGGGATTACACTGAAGAGGGTGGAGAGAAAGGAAACTCAGCTCACAGTCTGCCTCTTTCACAATTTTGCTTGGGGCAGATATGCGGAGTGTAGCCAATAAAAGAAACCCAGATTCAATAAGGGCTTAACCAGGATGGAAATTTATTTCTCTTTGATGAGACAGTCCAAGCTGGTAGAGCAAGTTTCCTTTGTGAAGATGTCAGGGGCCCAGACTCTTTCCATTTCATTGCTCTGCCATCCTCAATACGTGCATCTGTCTTGTGTTGTGGATGGGCTGCTCCACTTCCACTGCCCTATTCCAGCTACTGGCACCAGATCCAGAAGTTACACGTGCAACTTTCCTCTGTATATCTTCGGCTAAAACTTAGTCCTGTGGCCACGTCTGGCATCAAAAGAGGCTAGGAGGCCTTCCCTGGTGGCGCAGTGGTTGAGAGTCTGCCTGCCGATGCAGGGGATGCGGGTTCGTGCCCCGGTCCGGGAAGATCCCACATGCCACGGAGCGGCTGGGCCCGTGAGCTATGGCCGCTGAGCCTGCGCGTCCGGAGCCTGTGCTCTGCAATGGGAGAGGCCACAACAGTGAGAGGCCTGCATACCGCAAAAAAAAAAAAGAGGCTAGGAAATGTAACTTTTGTTTGTTTGTTCATTTTGTTGTTTTTTGTGAGGAGTTGTGTGCCCAGCTGAAAATAAGGGGTTCTATTATTATGAGAGAAAGGGAAAATGGATAGTGAGAGAAATTCAGCTGTCTGCCTCCGTAGGCCCTTTCAGCGTGGCTTAGGGTCCCTTCCCTTTGTTAAAAGCAGAATATCATTACAAAATACATTTCAAGGGCTTCCCTGGTGGTGCAGTGGTTGGGAGTCCACCTGCCGATGCAGGGGACGCGGGTTCGTGCACCGGTCCGGGAAGATCCCACGTGCCGTGGAGCGGCTGCGCCCGTGAGCCATGGCCACTGAGCCTGCGCGTCCGGAGCCTGCGCTCTGCAACGGGAGAGGCCACAGCAGTGAGAGGCCCGCATACCGCAAAAAAAAAAAAAAAATTTCAAAACCTGCTTTTTTCCACCATAACAGAGGTCACCACCAGCTACCCAGCCACCTGACCAGAAAACCTGGGATTCTCCTTTGCCGCCTCCTTGCCCATCCTCTGACAGGAAGCAAGTTCCATGAAGGCAGAGAATGTCTGTGCTGTTTGTCATGTTCCAGCGCCCAGCAAGGGGCCAGGAGTGTCACTCTCTGCTCAAACCCTGTCATATCCCATGTTCTCAGGATGAAGTTAGTGCTCCTTTGGCGGCACTCAGGCCCTTTATCGCCTGCCCCTGTCCAATCCTTCACGCCTCCTTTCTACAGCCTGCGGGTCCCTTCCCCGAAGCCATTCTGCATTTTTCCCGATGCCCCACATGCCGTGTGGCGCGCTGTTACTGTCGCCTGACCCAATCCCATTCCTCAACCAACTATTGAGGACTCAGCTCCGGTGTCACTCTCTCCAGGAAGTTTCTTGGATCCTGTTCTCATTCTAAACCTCCAGGCCCCTCTCTTCTGTTCCTGTCTCTGCTGAGCGATCCTCTATTATAGCATTCCTCATTTTTCTATCTTCTGGAGGCCTGAGACCTCCAGGTTTTGTCTCTATCCCCCCAGCACATTACACAATGTCTGCTATATCGCTTAATAAGTGTATGTCGAGTCCACTTAAAACTCCAAGAATCTAACCGTGCTCAACACTTGTGTATCATGCACCTCACAAACCAGGAACAAGCAGAGTGTGGTCAGGACAAAGCCAAACCCATTACACAGACATTTATTGAGCACCTGCTTTGTGACTGGGAATGAGAGCCAGGTGTGGAACAATCCTTTCCCACAGAGAGCTCCTAGACCCATGGGGAGGACAAGCCACACACCCGGCTAAGAGTTCTCACCTAACAGATATGTCGTGACCGCCTTCTTCTCTCCCGCGGGGAATTCGCCCTCCTGGGGCCTGGGGGTGGAGCTTGTACCAGCCTAGAGCGGTCTTCCACCCCAGCTGCCCCAGGCCACGTGGGGAAGTGGGCCAGCGAACCGGCTTCAGAGAACAACTCAGGGCCCTGCGCTTCTCACACTATTTCAGATTTGCAACCTTGTCTCCTGCCTCAGTGCCACTGAGACATCTCAGGGCCTTTTATTCAGTCCCTTAACAATGGCGATTAAAGGCAAGCAAAGTGAGGCACCATCCAGCCACTGCAATGAAAGAAAATATCAGGGGCAATTTAGCTTCAAGTCTGAGAACAACACAGGCCATCAGTTTTTTGCCCCTTAGTATTTTTCAGGCACAGAATGAAAAAGTATCTCAGATCTGGAAAGAGATCCAAATCTGTCCCAACACATCTGGTTTCAAAGAAAAAGGTCACGTTATTTTTTTCCTGGTATTTGCAAACCCAAGGATCAGACACTGAGCGGCCTGGCTGCCTTTGCTTGGGTGAGGAAGAGCTCAGAAGAGAGCTCTGAGCTCTTGGATGGGGATGAAGGCCAGACGTTGCTCATCGTTTTGTCACCCAGCAGTCACCCGGAGCCTCCTTCCAGACAGCCCCCGTGTCAGGCGCTTCAGAGACAAAGGTCCATTCTGCCGTGCTTTCACCAGGCAGGGCATGACACGTGTGCAAGGTCATGTGTTATTGTAACAAAAAATTGTAGACAACTTAAGTGTCCATTGCTAACAAGCCACTTGATAAATTATGGTCCTCCCATATTATGAGATGTCAGGCAGCCATTAAAAAATATATTATCTCTAAGATATGTTGTTATGAGAAGAAAAGAAGCTTCAGAACAATGTTAGATATTTGTTGTTATGAGAAGAAAAGAAGCTTCGGAACAGTGTTAGATTTGATTATTACAGAAAAGGGATCTATCTGTCTACACACACATACACGTGGGCATATGCAGTCTTTTTTTTTTTTTTGGCCGTACCACGTGTGTTCCCTGACCAGGGATCAAACCTGCGCCCACTGCATTGGAAGTGGGGAGTCTTAACCACTGTGCCGTTGGGAAGTCCTGCAAATATGCAGTCTTAGATGCTTACTGGCTTACTGTTGATGCTCTGGGAAGGGAAACTGGAGACTTTAGGGTGAGAAGAAGACTTAATCTTCACTATATATGTTTCAATAATGTCTGAATTTTTAAAAAACAATCTTAAAAAGAATGCTCCTTCTTGAGTTAAAAAAAATGCAACATGTGTTGAATACCACTCTTGAATACCCTGCCAGGCAGTGGACGTGCGTCATCTCATTCACTCTTCACAAAACCCATGAGGAAGGTATTGTTACCTCCAAATAACAGGTGAAGTAAGACAGCACCAGCTATGGAGAGCCAGCAAGGGCCAGCGCACCAGGCCCAGGGCCTTCAGAGCTGACTGAGCCCCAGTTCCCAGAGTAAGTCTGGGAAGTCAGGCCAGGAAGGTAATGTCCAGTGAAGGGGCCACGATCTGGCCAAGGGGACAGGACTGCTTGGGGCAGATAGCACAGGGACATCAGGGAACACTTCTTCCTGAGGTCTGAGCCCTGAAGATTGAGGAGGATTAGCCAGGAGGAGTGGGAGCGAGGTGAAGGGTGAGTAGCACATCTCGGGGACAGAGCAGCAAAGGTCAAGAAACAGAGGCTGAGGGGAAATGGTGCCCCACAAAGGCTGCAGGTCCGGGTGTGATGAGTGGTGGAGATGAGGCTGCAGACAAAGGCTGGAGCACAGGAAGGAGGTCGTGGGTGGCCAATGCTGAAGGTGGCCAGGAGCCACTGCAAGGTTTCAACAAAGGAGGAGGGCTTGCTCCTTCCTCATCACCTTCACTCTTTTTTTTTTTTTTTTTTGCGGTACGTGGGCCTCTCACTGTTGTGGCCTCTCCTGCCCCGGAGCACAAGCTCCAGATGCGCAGGCCCAGCGGCCATGGCCCACGGGCCCAGCCGCTCCACAGCATGTGGGATCTTCCCAGACCGGGGCACGAACCCGCATCCCCTGCATCAGCAGGCGGACTCTCAACCACTGCGCCACCAGGGAAGCCCACCTTCACTCTCTTGTCTGTTCTTTTTAACGCCGATTACTGTCTACAAAATCCTGTTCATAGTTTACTTGTTTATTGTCTGTCTCCCTCAACTAATACATAAGCTTTGGAGAGCGAGGACCACATGTGTTCTGTGGGCTCCACCATCTCCATGCCTAGAGCAGTGCAGGGCACGTGTAGACACTTGGCATTGGATAAACGGATGGAGACTGATTGAAGGCCTGCTGTGCACCCCACACAAGTCACAGTCCTTGTCTCCCAGGAGGCAGACAAGACAGTGCGCTGGGAGTATCCACCTGCCCCTCCAGATCTCCTCCCTGTCTTCTCCATACCCGCCGCATCCTGGGAGGTGGGCCTGCAGGGGCTGCCTCACCATTGTAGAAGTTCCCTTATGCTCCGGCTTCTGGGAGAGGCCAGCCAATGGACAGCACCATCAGGAGATCAGAGAGAGCGGGCTCCCTTAAGCCTGTCTTTTATTTTCTGTATCCTAAAGCTTTGACGTCTAGGGCCTTGCAGACCCCAGAGGATGCCTTTATATGCAAATTTACCCATCCGGAGTTCTTATTCCCAGCTGCCTCTTTATCAGCTCTCTCACTCTGGGCCACTGTCCCTCTGCCCTGGACCAGGTACCAGACAACTAGAGACAGCCTCTAAACCCCATTGTTTAAACTAGCCAATCCTAAGCTTGCTTATCCTGCCTCCCTTTTTCCTTCCAGTAGAAACCACAATAAAGGCTCTGGTCACGTTTTCTACTGTCTCCCTCTGCCTCCTGACCAATTCTGGTACCTCGCTATGGACCCCTCGCACAGTGGCGTGCTACGCCTCCTGTTTCTAGGGAACTGTAAGTATAAAAACTTCTTCCTTCATGACAGCCATTTCATGTCTGTGTGTCTTAAGTTACTCGATAAAACAAATCCTGAGTACCCTGGAAACTGGGCACAGTGAGGTCAGGGTATGTATTCCGTTGATGCCCTGCCCATGAAGGGCTGGCTGCATCCCTCAAGCGAAGGTCACAGCTCCCGGCCAGGTGGCTCTCTCCGCGTCACTCTGGCCTCCTAGGTTCTGGTAACCGCCCTCCCTTATTGCCCCTTCAGGCAGTGGTGATCAGTTCTTACTACTCTCTGCGTTTTCCCTATACCTTGTCCACTCCTTAGTAAATAGTCCCTTTACTAAACTCCTCGAATAATCCTCATCTGTGTGTGCCATCTGCTTCCTGGCAAGACCCCAGCTGATACAGAGCACTGTACCATTGTGCCCAGCAGGTTCTTAACAGTTACTGAATGAAGATAGAATGAAATGCATCAGGGAAGAGGGGTACAAGATGCTAGAATAAACAAAGGAGGTAGAAAACCCATTGTGTTAGGATCAGGGAAGTTTTCAGGCAGGAGTTGGCACTTGCATTGGGCCCGGAAGGATGAGGAAAATTTCAGCAGGCACTGGAGACTGGGGGATGAGGAAATATTTCCCAGATGGAGAAGCCAGTTCACATGGAATGGTGACAACTGGAAAAAAGCAAGGCTTGTGCGTGGAACAGCAAGAAATCCAGTTTGATGGAAGGACAGTGTTTGCGAAAGGGAGTGGTAGGTGATGCAGCTTGAGTGATGGATTGGGAGTGAACCACGGACGGAGGTCAAGGCAGGAGAAGAAATTGGGATTTGCTGCCATTCTGCCAAAGTACGGCCATGGAGACCCACCCAAGCAGGAGTGCATAGATGGAGCACAGTTTAGGAGATGACGGGGAGCACAGAGGGCAGGGGCAGCGGAGAGAATTCTGCAGGTAGGGAGAACAGCAAGGAGGATCCGGCAGGAATCCACTCAAAAGTCAAGAGAATGAGGATGGAGAGAACAGGCGTGACAGCAGGGGTGGGAGGAAGGGGGCAAATGTGTCCACGAATCAGGCCAGGTGAACAGTGCCCCACGTCAGGGTTCCTGGAGGTGGGTCAAAGGCAGGAGCCTCTCACTGCTGCTCTTTCCTCAGGCCCGGGTTCCATCTTCTTGGGAAGCCCTCACCTGTGTTCCACCAAAGAACAGTGAGAGAGGCTGGGGAGAGGAGCTCAAGTCCCAAAGTGATAGGAACCAGAGGTTTTGAACCAGTTCTGTTGAGTTCCCAGGATCATTGTCACCCCCATGTAGAGAGGTGGGGAGGGGTCCACTTAATTTCCTCCAAAAGTCGGGGTGAAAAGAGCCATTCTCCTAAGCACCATTTTTCTTTCTCTTCCTGATCATAACGGTGATAAGACCAGGGGCTCTGTGGTGGAAAGAGCATGGGCTCTGGAATCAGACCTGGGTCCCGGTCCCAGCAAGCTGTGTCACACTGGGCAAGTTACTTAACCTCTCTGAGCTTTGGCTTCCTCTTAAGTAACGTGGGAATACTAATACCTACCTGGCAGAGTTGTTCTGAGGGGTAAATAGACAATGCACCATATATGCTTGTATATAAGGTGAGCTTTTTGTCCCCCTGAAAACATAGCCCTCAGAAGGAAAAAGGAACTACCTTATATTTGTGTCCCTACTAAGTCTTCCTATTATGGGGTGTGTCAGAGGCCTCTTAAAGGCCACTTCATAGCCTCTCAGACTCACTTGTTTCCAAGGTAACTCCCAGCTGCTGTGGCCACCAGCTGTGTGGCTTCACATGGGAGTAACTCATCGACAGTGTCCCACTTCCTGCTGCACCTTCTTCCTGTCCCTTCTGGGACTCCCTGCAGACACTGCCATTTTGCTGTGAGGTCCATTCAGTGCCCATGCTGAGCATCCCAGGAGGGGAGGGACGATAGCTCCCCAAGGGCGAATATTGACCCCGGGGAGACTAGGGCAGGGGTATGAATTCTTCCCTCTCATCCCCCCTGAGCCAAGACACAATTATAAGGCCTCTTGGAGGGTGTCTTGAGAGATGGAACACTTGCTTGCCTTGATACCAACAAGGGTGCAGCTCAGGAATGCACCTTATACCTGCCCCTGCCCAGCACCCGGCTCCTGCCTGCGCATTCCCTGATAAAGTGGTAGCTGGAAGACTTTGCCCGAGGAATTCTTTCCCTTTAGATTATTTTGATAAAGTACTGTTTGAGAAGGACAAATTGTTCTGAAACGATGTTCTGTCAGTGCAGTTTGGAATGGTTATAAGGGTCGCTTTACACAATGGATTTTTCAAAGGAGGCAAATTTAATACAGATATAGTCATAAATCTGTATTATCTGAGGATAATACAGATTTAGTCATAAATCTAGGGATGTGACCTCACAATAGCAAATACTAGATATCATTGAAAACAGGCCTTTTAAGGATCACTTTAAAAAGCAATACTAATGGGGTTATTTTATAAATATCGTAAATACACATTTAGAGAATGAATGAAAAAAACCAACTGTACTAAGTCTTATGAAAATGGGTATTTGGAGCCTAAGGTAAATTTTCATTAACAGCATATTGTATGGATTCAAAAAGCAATGTTATCTCAAAGCAACTGAGTGGGACGTAAAGTCGCCGTGTTTTGGAAAACTGTTAGATGCCTCAAAAAGTGACTTTAGTTGCGACAAATACAGTGATACTAAAGGGAATATGAAGAACTTATGTAAGATGGTTTTATGAATATGAGATTGGGAATGTTTAAAAGCAGTATTTCTAAATTACTATAATTTTTATAATACATCTTGATAAATTAATAAATATAACAGGTAGACATTTGTCTATTTCATTTACATTTCTAAAAGTTTATATCCTCACATTGGTCAAAACCTTTTTTTTGATCGTTAATCTTTCAAAAATGGAGGCTCATCATTCTTTTTGTGTTTGCTGTGTGTTTAAACATTTGTGGTACATAAAGGGCTTGGCACAAAGGAAGAGTTAACAGATGCTAGCCCCTTTGCCTTCTTACTTCCTAATTAATGGCTCAATTCTCCTTGCTCTTTGCGGCTCAGATTCCACCAGGAGTTAGTTTGCTTCACTTTGCTTTGTTTTCTCTAACAAGGGAGCCAGACTTGGGCTAGAAAAGCACCTGAATCTTTTTCCCTGATGTGTCCTGGCTGTCTTTCTACCATACAGCTGATGAGGGGTGATGGTGGGGTGCTAATTAAATTGGGATAATCTAATTTTTGCGGATGAAAATGATATATCATTTTGCCCAAGAGATATCATTCTTAGGAGACCTCACTCTGCTTGCCTTGAAGAGGCAGGACACCTGCCAATTGCAGGTCAGAGCCACACAGAAAAAAAATGTGCAGGGAAATATTTCTTATTGGGAATATTTTCTCATTACCACAGAGGCAATGGTGCTCAGTGGTGGCTAAAACCAGACGGACATTAATATGGCTGCTTTGGGTAAAGAGAATCACTGAGGGGCTTCCCTGGTGGTCCAGTGATTAAGACTTTGCCTTCCAAAGCAGGGGGTGCAGGTTCTATCCCCGGTTGGGGAGCTAAGATCCCACATGCCTCACAGCCAAAAAACCAAAACATAAAACAGAAGCAATATTGTAACAAATTCAACAAAGACTTAAAAAAAAAAATGGTCCACATCAAAAAAATCTTTAAAAATAAAAAGAATCACTGATTTTTGCCCTTCCTAGTCAGGGATGCCTCTTAATAGGGCAGTAGGTTGCTTCATTATTATAATTTATTATCGTATCCACTTGGGGACTTCAACAGCACCTTGGCTCCCTAGCAGCTTGTTACTGTAGACAGGATCCATGCATTGATGGTACCATGTTCTCAGGAGCCACAGGCAGAAAAGGTGCCATTTGGGTATCTTCTTACAGCTGGAGAAGGAAAGCAATTGGTAGATGCAAGCCCTGGGACCAGGCTCTTGAGCGGTCTCTGGGTCTCTGATCACCCAGCAGGTGAGTCTAGAGCAAGGTTCTGAAACCAGCTCCAGAAAGGAAACAGAAAAATGGCTTCTTATTAGCTGACCAAGTGACCAGGGATAGCAGAGTGGTTTGGGGTCAGGCAGGCCAGGTGTGAATTTCAGGTCCTCTACTTACTAGCTATGTAAACTTGGGTGTATTAATTAATGTTTTTGCTTTCCATTTCTTTCGTTCAAAATGGGGATAACGATAGCCCCTCCCCCTTTCCCCATAAAGTTGTTGGAAGGACGAAATAAGGTAAATATGGGAAATGCTTTGCATATTGTCTGGCCCCAACTACTCCAGAGATGTGAGCTATTATTATTGAGTATATTACATTTTCTTTAAATCGCATTTGGCCACATCCTACTCATGTGTTATTAAGGAATTCCTTCTCTGAAGATACTGTTTCTCCTAAGAAAAATGTACATACAGATACCCCCCAAATTTTACAGATAATTTTAGAGAATTCAATAACCCTCTGAGTTCCAGACTGAAAAAACATCGTGTGGCATAACACACGGCTTTACTTCTAAACATCCTAAAACATTCACAGTTTCACAAATAGAAATATTACCTCACATATGAGATTACCTTATATTCAACCATTTCCTCTGTACTTTAATCTCTCTATTTCCTCTTCAGTGGAAGACGTCAACTTGGTTAATTACCTTTAGAGCTTCAAATATCTTAATCAATAATTGGACTGTTCACAATTTGTGGGTTAAGAAGTGGAAATCTGTACTGCCAAGTAGGCTTCAGTCCTCAAATGCACGCGCAGGGTAAAGTGTTTCTACCTTTGGGAAAATGTTGGAAATGAGAAATCCTTCCAAGTTGCTTGAATACCTGACATCCTTTTGGGGGAAACTATGGGGAATATTTTCTCAGTCTTCTGAGGTTAGATGCCCTGATTTCCTTAGAGGTCAATAGAATTCTGAGGGACACATTCTGCTGGAATTTGCCAGTTTCTGTTACTCAGTTTTCAAGTATTTTATGAAAAACTCTTTCTGAATCATTGGTAATTTCAAATGCCACAGATTCTTCTAGTTGGTTTAATGAATCAAATAGGTCATGAAGAATGACTTTACTAACCAAAATGGCGCCTAAGTAGAGCAGTCCAAGTCTCCATATCAATTATCGAAGCTTTGTTTTATAGTGCTGCCAGATGTGGGGAGAAGTGCTGGATAAGAGCCTGAATAATGATTAATAATAATAACAATAGCAGCATTAATAGCAGCTGTTATTTACAGAGCATCTACTATTATAGCACTGGGCTAGGCACTGTGTTCATCAGTTCACATGCATTATCTGATTTAATCTTCACAACAATCCCATAAGACAGGGCTCACAGATGAGGAAAATGAGGTGCCAAGAAGTCCTTCTTTTTCAACTTCAGTGGCATCAAATCAAGAATATCCAAACTTTCCCAGAGAAAAAGCAAACCGAAGTCTTATGATTGCCTACATTATGGATGGAATCGAGTGGAAAAGAAGTAGGAAGTTAGGAGAGATGGGGGAAGGAGGACTTGCTGAAAATTAAAGTTACCCACAAACGTGCTGCTGGGGAGGATTTCATCACAACTCGCCATGGAGGAGGCCTTGAGGTGGTGGTGGTGGACTGAGGACCACTCCGGGTCTGTTGAAGGGGGGATTCTGAAGTGTGAATTAAACATAGCCTTCTCCCTTCTGCCCTCCAGATTCTGAATCCACTGAGAAGTAAACAGGAGTTATATAGGGAGCAAAGCATCCACTTTCTAGATAGCCAAGCTGATTGGAGAGCATGATTAGACCGTTGGAAAACATAGTGGTTTGACCCCATTCCTCCAAATCAAACCTGGGGTACTGGGCACAGGAAAGCAGCATGGAGCATTAGGCCTGGCCTTACACTTGAGAGTCTAGGAGACTGTAAGACGGGCAGAAGGAGGGAACCTCAAGTGTGCCTTTAACCCATTAACCTTGCCCAACAGAGAACATGCACATCCAGGGACCAGTGGATGTCAAACTCTAGTCATCTCAGCAACCAGATAATCACTCTCCCCACAGGAGGAGGATTGAGAGGTTAAGAGAGGGACCAGAAGCATTATTCCAGAAGTCTGTCCTCTGGAGAATAGAATGGAGGTTCCCTCTCCTCTACAGAAATGTGAAGACAGGTTACTGAACCTCCTGCCTCAACCCTCATGTCACCCTGACGCCCAACAGGAACCTCTACCATAAAGCCCTATGTGCTCAATTTTCATTCTCTTTTCTCTAATGGATGCCACATATCACAGGAATCCAAGATGTAGACTCAAATAGAAATAGATAAAACAATAACAGGAGCATAAAGAAACAAAGTGCTTCAGGCAGACTCTCCACCACCAATGAAAGAATAAACTGCTACTCATATGCTGCTAAGGGGTGGACGTATGAAAATTGTATGTAAAAATACATAAAGCATATAGTTCTAAGTCTATTGACGATGTGGACTATGGTGATGATTTGTTAGATACAACACCAGATGCATGATCCATGAAACAAACAGTCGATTATTATGAAGTTAACCTTATGGGAGTTCCCTTGTATGTTGTTTGTCATTTTTCCCTTGCTGCTTTTAATATTTTTTCTTTGTCTTTAATTTTTGTTCATTTGATTACTATATGTCTTGGCATGTTCCTCCTTGGGTTTATCCTGCCTGGGACTCTCTGCACTTCCTGGACTTGGGTGACTATTTCCTTTCCCATGTTAAAGAAATTTTCAACTATAATCTCTTCAAATATTTTCTCAGGTCCTTTTTCTCACTCTTCTCCTACTGGGACCCCTGTAATGCAAATAATGGTACATTTAATGTTGTTCCAGAGGCCTCTTAGGCTGTCTTCATTTCTTTTCATTCTTTTTTCTTTATTCTGTTCCATGTCAGTGATTTTCACCATTCTGTCTTCCAGGTCACTTATCCGTTCTTCTGCTTCAGTTATTCTGCCATTGATTCCTTCTAGTGTATTTTTCATTTCAGTTATTGTATTGTTCATCTCTGTTTGTTTGTTCTTTAGTTCTTCTAGGTCTTTGTTAAACATTTCTTGCATCTTCTCAATCCTTCCCTCCATTCTTGTTCCAAGATCCTGATTCATCTTCACTATCATGATTCTGAATTTTTTTTCCAGAAGGTTGCCTATCTCCACTTCACTTAGTTGTTTTTCTAGGGTTTTATCTTGTTCCTTCATCTGGGACATCCACCTCTGCCGTTTAATTTTTTCTAAATTTCTGTGATTGTGGTTTCCGTTCTGCAGGCTGCAAGATTGTAATTCTTGCTTCTGCTGTCTGCCCTCTTGTGAATGAGGCTATCTAAGAGACTTGTGCAAGTTTCCTGATGGGAGGGACTGGTGGTGGGTGGAGGAAGGTCTTGTCCCTCTGGTGGGAAGGGCCATGCTCAGGAAAACCTGCTTGTCTGCTGATGGGTGGGGCTGTGTTCCCACCTTGTCGGTGGTTTAGCCTGAGGTGACCCAGCACTGGAGCTTACAGACTGTTTGGTGGGGCTAATGGCAGCCTCTGGGAGCGCTCATGCCAATGGGTACTTCCCAGAACTGCTGCTGCCAGTGTCCTTGTCCCCACAGTGAGCCCAGCCACCCCCTGCCTCCACAGTAGACCCTCCAATACCAGCAGGTAGGTCTAGCCCAGTCACTATTGGGTCCCCTGGGTCCTGGTGCACATGAGATTTTGTGTGTGCTCTCCAAGAGTGGAGTCTGTTTCCCCCAAGAGTGGAGTCTCTGTTTCCCCCAGTCCTGTGATCAAACCCCACTGACTTTCAAACTTAGATTCTCTGGGGACTCTTCCTCCCATTGCTGGACCCTCAGGCTGGGAAGCCTGATGTGGGGTCAGAATTTTCACCCCTGTGGGATCCTTCTGTGATATAATTGTTTTCCAGTTTGTGGGTCGCCCACCCAGTGGGTATGGGATTTGAGCTTATCACAATTGTGCCCCTCCTACCGTCTCGCTGTGGCTTCCTCTTTATCTTTGCATATAGGGTATACTGTTTTGGTAGGTTCCAGCATTTTATTGTCAATGGTTGTTCAGCAGTTAGTTGTGATTTTGGTGTTCTCATAAGAAGGGGGCAAGCTCGTGTCCTTCTATTCAGCCATCTTGAGCTAATCTCCCACTAACATTTGACAGAGACTCAAAGGCAGACAGAGGAGTGGGATAGCTTTACAGGTGTAAAAAAGGGCGAGGCTTCAGGTATGTCCTGATTGGAGGCTGTTGGCATGGGGAAGCTCCAGAAGGCTAACTAGAAATGCGGCAACCTAGGTGACTGGTTAGGGGATGTATTTGGCTTTCTCTGGTTGGTCCTAAGTTGGAAGCTGTCGGTTATAAATCAAGTCCTGGCAGATTGTTACAGAAGTTATTGTTTAACTTCCTGGATTGTCACTGGAGATAGCAATCTGGCTTCCTCAAGTCTGACTTATACCAGGCTGGCTTCCTGGGTTGCTTATTGCAGATAAAGAGGTTGGTTTCCTGGGCAGGTTACTGTAGACTGTGGGTCAAAGTTCTTTTTTTTTTTTTTTTTTTTTTTTTTGCAGTATGCGGGCCTCTCACTGTTGTGGCCTCTCCCGTTGTGGAGCACAGGCTCCGGACGCGCAGGCTCAGCGGCCATGGCTCACGGGCCCAGCCGCTCCGTGGCCTGTGGGATCTTCCCAGACCGGGGCACAAACCCATGTCCCCTGCATCGGCAGGCGGACTCTCAACCACTGCGCCACCAGGAAATGTTGCACAACATTGTGAATGTACTAAATGCTACTGAACCGTATACTTCAAAAAGTTTAATTTCATATTATGTGAATTCTGCCTCAATTTTAAAAAGTGGGGGCATATAATTAAACCAAAATAAAACCTATAGTGAGCATCCTACGTCTTTCTAAGAGGATTCATTGCTGGGATTCAGACATGTCCAGGCCTGCCTAGAAATTATGAGCTGGGCTGCCTGAGGGACAGAGGTCCGCCTGAGAAAGGATCTGCTCCTACAGGAAGAGAAAAAGGCAAGCTTGATCCAGTAGGGCATGGGGGAGGGTGATTCAAAGAATTAAGTGTTTCCGGCCCTCACCTTTCCCTGATGTAACTGCATGTCCCCTGTATTCTAGGCCACCTGGGTTGCCCTTTCCTTTAGTATCAGGCCCCAGCTCTGTCTTGACAGTAGGATACACTCCCAAATAGTGCGAATAGCTCCAAGGGGTAGGGCTGCTAACACAGCCTGACAGGGTGCTCTCATCCCTTGTACCAAAGTTCTGCTCTGGTTTCTTCTCACACTGCCTCTGACCAATCTACTACCTCTCCACGCCACATTAGCTTCTTCCCAGCATATGTTCTTGTTGCTTGCTGGAGGCTTTTGTAATGATGGGATTGCTACCGGACGGGGAACCCCTTCCAGGGCCCAAGAGGGCTCCTGTCTAACACTCGGAAATGAATTGTCCGAGGAAACACACATACTGACAAAGCAAAAGACTTTATTGGGAAGGGGCACCAGGGCAGAGAGCAGCAGGGTAGGGGAACCCAGGGGAACTGCTCTGCCACATGGCTCACAGTCTCAGGTTTTAAGGTAATGGGGTTAGCTTTCTGGGTTGTCTCTGGCCAATCATCTTGCTTGTGCCCATATTTGGTCTGACTCGGGTCCTTCCTGGTGGTGCCCACATCTCTCAGCCGAGATGGATTCAAGTGTGAAGATTTCTGGGAGGTTGGCCAGACATATTATGGGCTGGTGTCTCCTCCCTACTTTTGCCCCTCCCGAATTCTTCCAGTTGGCTGTAGCTTGTCAGTTCCGTGTTCCTTATTGGGACTTCCTGTTGTGAGATAACTCACGGGCAAGCAGTTATTATCCTGCCTGGCCAGGGTGGGAGGTTTCAGTCAATTACATCATTAAACAAGGAACCTGGCTGGGCACCAGGCATCACTTTCCCTAAAGTCCTGGGTCAAATCTACCCAGGCCAGTCTCATGGCAGAGGCCTCCTTCTGGCCCTGACCATCATCATGCAGCTGGAGCCTATTCCCTCAGTACAGAGGTCTATTTCCAATTTTCTCTCTCCTTGAAGTCTAGAAACATTTTCACTCCTCCCCCATCTCTTTTCTCCTGGACTGGCCCAGACAAAACCAAACGTCAGAGATCATCAAAGCCAGGATAAGCTACTAGTAAAAGCAGGACATTATTTCAGAGAGGGAAACATTACACAAACTTTAAAAAGAACTCAACCTAATTAGCAATCAGAGAAATACTAAATACAACCTGCACTTTATACACACCAGATTGACAAAAACGAGAAAGACTAACAATACCAGCTGTTGGCAAGGAAGTGGAGCACTCTGTCAGAGTGAAATGCAGTAACGAGGGACAGTGTCCAGCAAGAGCACATGCTCAGTGTCACTGGCCTCACTAGCCCTGCGTCCTTTCACTTCATAAAGGCAGAACAAATCCTCTTTGCATCAACAGAAACATTCCAGACCAAGGTCTGGCCTCCCCTTCACGTAACCTCTCTGCCAAAGCAAAGTCTCCGTAGGGTGGCTCCGCCCTCATCCCTTCAGGCGACTGGCACAAGAGGCAGGCCTGGGGTTCTTCCTGCCTCTGCTCCTCCTCGGGGCTCCCAGTGAGCCAGGCTGGGACCTGGGACCTGGGGCCCTTTGCTGCAGTGCTTTGCACCTGGACAACCGTCTCCTCAAGTAACAGAATACAAAGAAACTATAAGGGACTAAAAATAACGGCACACATGTGCAGCTGGGGCAAATTATGAACAATAAGATACAAAAAAGGCCAAAGTCCAACTGCCATTTCTGAGGTGCTGGGATTAAAAGCAGGGTATTACCCATGATCCCTGCACACAGCACCACCAAAGGGGTGAGCAGACCATCTAAGCCAGCTCTCCAGCGGACCCCCACCCCCACCCCATTTAAGGAACCAGCTCATTCTTCCCCCACCACCCGGGGATCAAGCATGGGCACCTGTTACTTTGTTCTCTCTCGTGCTGAAGCATGAGTCCCAGTAAAGCCTTGCCTGAATTTCTCTTCTGGCCTCTTATCAATTTCTGTTGATTAAAGAGTCCAAGGACGCAGCGTTCCTACCCTGGGTCAGTGTCACAAAGGTGGATGAAAGGATTTCCAGCTCCTGCAGTGCCCTCCTTCCCCTGGGCCTTGCTGCTTTAGGGCTGGCATGCTTCGTGCCGGGGTCAGCAGCACCTTTGGCCCTGGGCACAGCAGGGTCACCAGCGAAAATGGAAAGATTTAGCGGGGCTCCAACATCAAAGGGGCGTCAGTACCAGTGTGGGAGGCAGGGGCCACTCGTGCCCTGACACCGTGCCTGTGATGGCTTTCAGGTGGCCCTGGGCTAGGTCTCTGCAGGGAGCAGAGTGGGAGCACAGACATGCAGACGCCTTGGGTAGATGAGGGCATCCTCCTCAGCGCTCCAGGAAGCTGGAGTAAAGAGCCCTTCCACAGAGAGAAATAAAGGCTAGGACCAGCTGGTGATGAAGGATGGTACATATTGGTTCTCCAATTTGATACCCTGCTGGCCTGGCTGGAAACCAACAACAAAACGCTAGTAAATCAGGTAATCCTCTGGAGCCAATTCTGTAGAATGCTTCTCAAAGGGAGGTCTTCAAACTATTAGCATCAGGACTTCCCTGGTGGTCCAGGGGTTGAGATTCTGCCCTTTCAATGCACGGGGCACGGGTTCAATCCCTGGCCGGGGACCTAAGATCCTGCCTGGCGCAGACAAAAAAAAAAAAAAAAACAACACTATTCACATTAGCATCAGGTGCAAATTTGTTTAGATCTGGATGCTCAGGTCCTACCCTAGGCCTCCTGAATGAGAGCTGAGGAACCTACACTTCAAGGAATTCCTCAGGGGACTCATGTTTCCCCGCCATCAGGGGATTCAGGAGCCTCTCTGCAAAGACAGCTGAGCCTCTGAGGACACCTGGGCTCTGCCTCCTCCTATTAGCTCAGTCTCTTCACTAATGATCAGGGATCCCCACACATCCAAGGGACTCAAGGATTGTCCTCCAGGCGCATTCCATCTGCAGAACACAAACTCCTCGTGCCAGAATTCCTTTAAGAGGCTTTGTTTTGTAGAATGTCTGAACAGTGTCCTTCAAGGAGATGTTCATATCCCTAATGGGTTGTCAACATCATTTTTTGCTTTAATTGTGATTTTGTGAAACATGAGATTTGGGACGCGTCTTAACACAGTTTAGTCTGTTATATCCCGAAAACCGTTTGGGATTTGTTCCCTTAATGTACGTATCACATAAAGGGAGGAGGGGGCAGGGGGCTGTGTGCAGAGCTTCAGGTGCCTTCACCCCCTGCCCTCGCCTCACAGAGGTGGGCTCCAGGTCAGCTTGCCCTTTAGTGTACCGGGTTGCCTGAATTTTTTCCCATGGGTACGCTCTGTATCTTCTTCTTCCCTCATTTCCCCCCTCCAGCTTTTACTCTGGAGTCTGTAAAGGTAATAACGCCAAAGACAGACCAAAAGCAGGATTTTACACATTGACTTGAATCTCTTGTTACTCACAGTTTGGAATTGTTACTTAGTTACCAGAAGAGTCTGGCTTGGACTCCAAGAAAATTAGTTTGACGCTAAAAACTTAAAAATGCCAGATGTGCTCCAATGTTTAGACAGGCTTGGCAGATGAAAAGTTCCAGAATTGGAAAATGGTACAAGCATGAAACCCACTCAAAATTCACAGACCTCTGCATTTACGCATTTTCCCCTCTTTTTTCTCCTCCTGGTCAATTAATTGCGTATGGGTGGGCCGCAAATCCGTGCTCTGACAAACATTCCTTCACCTGCAACAAATGATTTATCGTGGCTTTTCCCAGAGGCAGTCTACATTTCTGTGAACTTAAAAAAGCAGTGGGGCTTCCCTGGTGGCGCAGTGGTTGAGAGTCCGCCTGCTGATGCAGGGGACACGGGTTCGTGCCCCAGTCCACACGCCGCGGAGTGGCTGGGCCCGTGAGCCATGGCCGCTGAGCCTGCGCGTCCGGAGCCTGTGCTCCGCAACAGGAGAGGCCACAGCAGTGAGAGGCCGGCGTACCGCAAAAAAAAAAAAAAAAAAAAAAGAAGCAGTGGTTCCTGCTCTAGAAAAGGAAGAAGGGGGAATCTCGATGGAGCCCCCTATTTTTATTTATAGAAAATCATAGATGAGAAAGCATTGCAATTTGTAAATACGTATGGTATATCTCCCCTGCTAAACCTGTGTTATTAACGCCACAGATCGAAGTCTGATCCAGTCCACCTGGGGTGGGATCCCTGAGGATTTGCATTTTTAACAAGTTCCCAAGTGGCGCTGATGCTGCTCATCTAGGGACCCCACTTTAAGAGCCACTGGTCAGAGCAGTGATTCTCTCAGCCTTGCTGCACTTTAGGAGCACGGTGGGGGAGGGGAGGGTTAAAAACCTGAACGCCTGGACCCACCTCAGAAGAGCAGTTGGTTGTGAAAGTCATGTCAGCGCTTTCAATCACTCTAGAGCTGTGTTTCCTCAATCTTGGCTGCACATCGATCACCTGGGGAGTTATATATTTTTTTAATTAATTAATTTTTGGCTGTGTTGGGTCTTCGTTTCCGTGCAGGGGCTTTCTCTAGTTGCGGCAAGCGGGGGCCACTCTTCATCGCGGCGCGTGGGCCTCTCACTGTCGTGGCCTCTCTTGCTGCGGAGCACGGGCTCCAGACGTGCAGGCTCAGTAGTTGTGGCTCGCGGGCCCAGTTGCTCTGCGGCATGTGGGATACCTCCCAGACCGGGACTCGAACTCGTGTCCCCTGCACTGGCAGGCATATTCTCAACCACTGCACCACCAGGGAAGCCCACCTGGGGAGTTTTTAAAACCCTAGCGCCCAGGCTTCCGCTCACCTCAGGCCTATTCCCAGGCATTAGTGGTTTTCAAGTCTCCCCAGGTGAGTCACACATGCAGCCTGCAGCGTGGAGAGCTGCCGGAACGCAGGACCCTTATCACTGAACAGATGCCATGGCTCTGGGAGGGGCGCGTGCGCTTCAGAGTTAAACCCTAACCGGCGTCAGGAGCAGTTTCTTTTTTCCGTCTTTTCTCCCATGAAGTAGGTTTTGAATTAGAGGCTCTAAATCCGCTTATGTTAATGCTGGAGGGGTTCGATGGCATTTTAATGGTCACAGAAGCAAAGAGGATCACTACACTCTTTCGAGGTCAGGGAAGCTTCCACTTTGAATGAAAAAATGGGCTTGACTTCACTATTACCTTCTTTTGGGGGTGGGAGCAGAGGCTGACCGTATCGCCTCATTGGGAAGGCGACGTTTGAGGGACACTGGGTGAGAGGTGAAGGAGCCTGTTGGTACGTTTGAACCAGCCCCACCCAATGTGGCTGCAGGCTGTGAGAGAGGAACAGAAGAAATGGAAGTAGGGAGGATGGTCTGGGGAGGCCTGCCCGGTGCTCAGGACAGCTGGGGCATGGGGGGGTCCAGGTGCCTCAGGACAAGTCAGGAGGGGACTAAATGGGGACTCAGGGAGGCTTGGAAAACACCATTTGGCTTAAACCTGGTGCCGAATGTGACTTTTTGATGAGAGACCCAAAGAACACACTTTCCCTTCAAAGAAGGTGACTTAGACTAAGCCACTTTCTGGAGTTCTTAATCACACGTGGGCCCTTAAACCAGAAAGGACCCTAAAGATCACCCAGTGTAGTTCTATCCAAACTATGTTTTGCTGAGCTCTGGGGATTCCCAGTGGTTCTCTGAGGGGCCCAGAGATGCGAGGGGAGGTGAGAACCGTGGTAGAGCCCCGTAGTGGCCTGAGGGGGGGACCCTACCCCTCACCCATAGGCATAAGATCTAGTTAGTACTGCACATGCTGTGCAGCATCAAGACAATAAAAGACAACGCAGGGCACCTGCTCGCTCCCGCCAGCCACCCTCCTACGCACTTTCCATATGTGAACTCATTCAGTCCTCACCAGCTCTGTGAAGTAGTTCTATCCCCCTCTTAACAGTGAGCAAAGGAGCCCAGCGAGGCCAGAGAAGTCGTCCAAGGTCACAGTCATAAGTGGCTGAGCTGAGACTCCCATTGGACAGCCTGGCTGCAGAGCCCAGCCTCCAGCACTGGGCTGTTGTCCTCCTCCGGCTCACTGCCGTGGGCATTCCTGAGTCTGCTTGGCCACACGAGGGAGGCTCAAGGCTTCCCCACCCACAGTTCAGCCAGTGTTCCTCCCAAGCCACTCCAAGGTGGCAAGACCCCTCCTCTTTATCTCCAAGAAGGCACCTCTGTCTTTGCTGCTCCAGATGAGTGGAGGGTGTACGACTGCTTCCATGTGGTGGGGTGGGCACCAGCTCCCTCAGAGCCTGTCCTTGTCCAGGGCAGCCTGCCTCACAGGCCTCCTCCAGGCCAAGCCGGCAGAACCACTGTGGACAGGTGATTCACGGAGGGCTGGGCAGGTCTCAGGGCGGACAGAGGCAGGGCAAAGGCTGCCCTCTCTCCAGCTCAGCTGTTGTCCTCTATTTTTCCCGAATAGGTCCTTCCAACTCCGTCCCTCTGCAAAGAGAGGGCCTCTTGGGGTGTCACCTCCTTCCCTCCCTCCCTTTCTCCCCAGAAGAGGAACCCCCGTTCACATCCTCAAGTTTTCACTCTGGCGCTCGCTGCCCCACTTTATTTGCAGAAGTAAATGAGGAGACAGAGGTTCTGGCTGTGGATTCTGGTAACTTGCCCTGAGGCCGCTTTGGGCCCTTTGAGGTTTTTCTCTGAGGTTTTTTTTTTTTTTTTTGGTACGCGGGCCTCTCACTGCTGTGGCCTCTCCCGTTGCGGAGCACAGGCTCCGGACGCGCAGGCTCAGTGGCCATGGCTCACGGGTCCAGCCGCTCTGCGGCATGTGGGATCTTCCCAGACCGGGGCACGAACCCACATCCCCTGCATCGGCAGGCGGACTCTCAACCACTGTGCTACCAGGGAAGGCCCTCTCTGAGCTTTTTTGCAGGTGGAGGCTTGAGAGGGCACTGAGCCCACTCGGGTGAACCGGGACCCTTTCAGATCAGCCTCCTGATCTGAAAAGAGCCATCTGGGGAGGGGAGAGGAGGGGAGGGGAGGGGAGGGGAGGGGAGAATAACCTTGCCAAGCAGAGGACTAGTTACTAGTTTCTGTGGGAAAGCATGCAGCTTTGGATCAAAGGAGGCTATTGATCCCTTAGCAGACCTCACACCTTGTGGAACCTTGTGGAACAGCCTTTGTCCTCTAAGCTTGGCTGTGGGCCTCGCCACTGGGGTACCCTCGTGATCATGCTCAGAAGTGTTTGCCTTCCCTGCCGACCTGAGGCTGCATGCCTCGTACGCGAAGCCACTCTCACTGTAAACGGCTCTTCATTCCAGGAGGAATGGTGCTGGATTCTACACTTAAACTTGTAAAACTCTATACCAAGGCTCACCTGATTTAGCTGGGAGTTGCACATGCTCTTCACACCAACATAAGTTTGTAGGATCCATGTAACTTTTGGTTTCAAAAAAGGAGCCTGTGCATGGGGAAAAACATATCTGAACCGTGATATTGAGTCTTTGTTCCTCATTTTAAATTTAAGAAAACCCATTCCAAGGAGATGAGACACCTCTGGCATGGTTATCGAGCTCACCTTTTATGAAAGAAAACTAAGCCTCACATTAGGAAACAGTTTATGCAGAGAAAGAAGCGGCTGCGAATCTTTCTAGAATGATGAGAAAAGTGCTGATCACAGACATTCCTTGTCCTCTTTGAGGGCCTCCCTCTGGCAGGCTCTCTCTCCTTTCTTTTGGGATAGCTTAGATAGAAAGTGTGGCATTCCAAGCCTAGATATAAAGCCAGACCCTTCAGGTTTCCATCATTCTCCCTGCTAGGCTGTTTTGAGGCCTGTGCCTATATTCCACGAGGCAAAATCTGATTCTCTGGAATGTAGCCACTGTTCCCTTTTAGACTCTGGGGCAGTTTGTTTAAGATAAGGAGACGAGAAATAGACTGGATTTAGAGTTGCAGGCTATACCTGTACGGGCACGATGATGTCATCCCTGGGGAGGGGCGCCAGGGGCGGGGGAAGGGACTCCCTCCACCACGGCCTCTGGTCACTGCCATTTAAAAGAGAAATTGTCCTTAACTTGGTTTCTTTCTTCCTCTAGCGATGTCCCTATACGGTTAATCCTTACCCCAGGAGCTGTGGGATTCGAGAGTGAAGTGGAGTGAGAGGCAAAAGAATTGTGCTTAAGAACTCAAACTGTTGCAGGAAAAACATGGGGCACAAGAGGATGGTCACGTTCCAGGTTTCAGGGGAGTCCCTGGGATGGGCCGCCAAGTGAGGGTCCTTGGCTTCGCGTAGGAAGGAATTCAAGAGCGAGCTGAAGGAGAGTGAAAGCGTTACCGAGTCCAAGCTCGCTCTGCTCACCGCACGACGGGCCAATAAATCGGGAGATGAAGTGGTGAGGCAAGGAATGATGACTTTATTCGGAAAGCGGGCAGACCGAGAAGATGGCGGACTAGGGTCCCCCAGAAACCACCTCATCAGGGTCTGGATGCCAGTTTCTTTTATAGAACAGAGAGGGAGAGGAGGTGAGGAAGTAAAGGAAAAAAGGCCATTTATCTTGCAAAATAGGAGGGGATGTGTTGATTTCTTCTTTTCTGCAGCCATTCACAGGGGGGGCAGGGTCAGAATGTCTCTCTGTGAGCTGAACAAAGTCACTTTAGTTTAACATTTAGGCAGAGGGGCAGGGTTCCCTGAGGCAGGCCATTAAGTGTATGATTATAATAACAAAAGCAACGGAAGAGCAAAGGTTAAAGTCAAAGAAACAGATCCAAGGTGGAGTCTGATTTAGCTCTTCCCCCTTACAAAAGCAAATTTATTCAGGGAGATACACACTCCATAAACAGAGTGGGGGCCATCTCAGAAAGCGAGAGGCTCCAGGGTATGGGGTTGTTAGTTTTTATGGGATGGGTAATTTCATGGGCTAATGAGTGCGAGGATTATTCTAGCTACATTGGGGAAGGGGTAGGGATTTCCAGTCATTGGGTCACCACCCACTTTTTGGCCTTTTATGGTCACCTCAGAACTGTCCAGGCACCTGTGGGTGTGTCATTTAGCATATGTTAATGTATTACAATGAGCGCATAATGAGGCTCAATGTCCACTGGAAGTTTAATCTTCCGCCATCTTGGGCCTAATCCGTTCTAACCAGTTTACGTCAAGTCTTTAATGGCTATGTCATTCTTTTAAAGGTTGTGCCCTGCCCCCTTCTCTCCTGTCTCAAAACTGTGAGTCAAAAACCAACTCTAATCCTTACTGACCGGTGATCTTAGGTCTCCATTTTCTGATCCTTAAATGGGGTGAGACTAACACACCTTTGTATCATAATTATAACAAGATAATGCAATATTTCTGGAAAGAGCTGTCTTTCATCCGTTTCACATTCTTGTTCCATTGTGTCTACTCAACCCTCTTCAGCTGGTTTTCTGTTACCAAACACTCCATATGCTGCCTTTGCCTTTGTCTAGATCACTGATGATCTGCGTGTGGCATAATGCAGTGGACACTTGTTTGTGACCATCTTCCCTGACCCATCTACCAAGCTCAACAAGCTACTCCTCCCTCCCCACCTGGCATCCACAACACGCCTCCCACCTTCCTCTTCTTCCTCGGCCCCTCCTTCTCAGCTGCCTTCAACAGCTTCTCCTCCACCCCTCCACCCCTCAGTGCTGAGCCATTCTTTCCCTCCCCCAAGGTGATTCCGTCTAGTCTCCAAGCTTTACGTTGGAAGCCAATGACACCCATATCAGTATCACCAGGCTTGACCTCTTCCAGGAATTCCACACTTAGGTATCCAACTTCCTCTAGGACATCACCACTTAGATGCATAGTGGTCATTCCATACTTACTATGGCCAAAACAAGACCCTTAATTCGTACTCCCTCACCCCTCCCAGGAAAAGGCCTGCATCCCAGGCTTGCCTGTAGGAGCTATCTTTGATTAGTTTTTCTTTGAAACCCTCTTCCCCTCCCCATGGCCCCCTTCCCCACCACCATAGTCTAACCCATAGCCCGTCCTGTCAACTGCATCTCAAATCCTACCTCAGTCTACTCCCCTCTTTCCATCTCCACTCCTACCACCCTAATCCAATCCCTTGTATCTTATTTTGGACTTCTATCATCATCTCCCTGTTTTTTTTCTTACCCCCTGTAACCATTCTTCCTACCCTGGCAGGATCGTGCCCTCACCTACCTTGGCAACCATGCCTAGTCCATCCTCTCCCTCGTCCATTCCACTGTGGCCATATTGACCCTGTTATGATTTCTCATACTTGCCAAATTCATCCTCACTTTAGATCATTTGCTCTAGAGATTCCCTCCGTCTGGAATGGTCTTTGTTCTGACAGGGCAAACAGCCCCCACCCCTCCAAAAAGAGCACTATTTGAAAGCAAAGGGCACATACATTTTCAAATAACTTGCCACTTTATATAATCTACACTATAACTACATTTTTTCATCTGGGATGATTGGAAGCCGTCGAGAGAGAAACACACTCAGAAAAACACCTTTCTTGTTAATAAGGTAATGTGATCCCAGACGGAGGAATTCTATGAGGTTATATGTCCGTGACTCAGAGTGACTCACACTCCACTCTGAGTGTGGTACAAATACCTTCCTGATGCCAGTGGGAGATTTCCGTGGGTAATTTAATCAATTGGACCTGTTGCTGTGTTACTGTCACATCACTTCTTGCTAAGATGTATTCCCCCCCCAAAAAAGTCTTAGTGCTGTCTCCTAAACTCTTAAATTGGCAATGAGCAATACCTCTAGAACAGACGTTGTAAGGATAAAACATGAGTGTCACAAAGGTTGAATCCAATTCTCTTCTCTAAAATGAGACACAGAGGAAATGACACAAAGGAACATTTTCCTGGATATGACAGGCTCAGTTGTTCTGCTAAAAGGGCCTCAATGCACACTCCATCCTCCCAGAGGGTGAAGCCAGGTGGGCTGCAAATGCTTGGTCACCATTAGACATCTTTGCTGGTTGTCAGTTGGCTTTTGAAGCTCCCATTCCTTGGCCCTTAGAGGACATGGCTGCACTTCAGGTTGCACTGCTGGCACCTGGGAGCACACCCAACATGTTGGGCATTTTCAGATATCTGCATGTCTGCCCTGGGAAATAAGAGATGGTGGCAAAGATCATTCCTCCACTCCCCACAGGCTGTGTGACCAGCACATTTCCTAGCCCAGGGGCGGGGCAGAGACTGACAAAGAATACAGAACACTTTGATCTGATTAGCCAAGGCATTCTGAAAACCCTCATTCCCCCAATATTTGAGCCACGCCTTATTTGCCACCTTAAATTACTTTTGACCTACTTTTCTGAACAGGGTGTCAGAGGCAAAGTCCAGGCTCCAAGGCAGTACGTTCTGAGAATAAGCTCATGAACTAAAACGGTCACAGAGATGATTTGAACGTGAGCAAAACACTAGGCTCATGCTATAGCTGGCAAAAGTTTGGATCTGGAATTTGCAATGTTGACCCACCACTTATTTCTCCAGCCAAAAAATGGGTTTGTTCCGGATCAGCAGAGAATTGAAAAAGAACAAAAAGAGAAAAGAAAAGTAACATGGAGCTCGCGACTATGGTGAGCTGCGCGGAAGTCCTTTCAATGCAAGGGTAGGAGAGCACTTTTATAGAGGGGAAAAGGAAATTGGGAGGGCTAGAGTAAACCAAGTGTCCATGGCTTTTCATTGGCTGAGTCGTTGCCAGGAAAGAGGAGGATTGCTTCTTCCTGTCAGGCTCTGCTGTGGTCGCAGGACAGGACAGCTCTCTCTTCTGGTCTCCCAACTCTATAAACTTAGGTTTCTGTTTATTAATTTTTCACAGCAACTACTATGTGAAACCCTCAGATGTGTATTTTTACCTTTTACTCTTTTTTTTTTTTTTTTTTTTGCAGTACGCGGGCCTCTCACTGTTGTGGCCTCTCCCGTTGCGGAGCACAGGCTCCAGACGCGCAGGCTCAGCAGCCATGGCTCACGGCCCCAGCCGCTCCGCGGCATGTGGGATCTTCCCGGACAAACCCGTGTCCCCTGCACCGGCAGGCGGACTCACAACCACTGCGCCACCAGGGAAGCCCCCACCTTTTACTCTTTTTGAAGAACAGAAGCAATACGGAAAAAACAGACAAGAGTAAAAAGTGATTAATTCCCATAAGCTTTTTAATCTCAGCACCACAGAATGAATAATTACCTGTTACCCAATAACAAGCTCGAGTAGGGCAAAGGGGCACAGACAGCAGTCTGTTCAAGTCCACAACTCATTTGCAGCTGACTATAGGTTTGGCATAGACTAAACACATTCTATCCCTTCTCTTATCTAAACTCTAATGTTCAAACTAGCCCACTCAGATAGATGTTATTACCCCATTCAATGGATGCAAAAACAGGCACAGAAAGTGAAGTAACTTTCTCTAGATCTCAAAACTAGCCTATGGCAGGGGTCTGCCTGACCCCCAGTTCTCTGATCTCTGCACTACCACCCCTGCTTCCTTCTCCAAGTTGACTTCCCTGGCTTTCTCCTCTGGACATCCAAACATGCCCAAGCATCTCCAGGATTAGAAAAATCAAAGAAAAGGGCACAACCATCATCAGAGAGTTCATTCTCTTCTGGTTACAGTCCTATCATTCTCCCTTCTTTTAATTAATTAAATTATTAATTCGTTATGAGATAGATTTTAATATGTTCTGACTTCGTGCCTTGGATCATTTTTGCTGTGTTGTCGATAGGAAATGATTCTCAAATTAATTCAAGCAACAGGATCATCTGAAGGAACTTAAAAAAAATACAGATCCAGGGCCCCATTTCAGACCTGAATTAGAATTCCGCTGGCCACAACACATGTCTCTGTTTTGGTGGTGGAGGGGTGGTGGTGGTTGTGTGTGTGTGTGTTTGTGCCTGTTTGTTGATAACACAAGATCTACCTTCTTAGCAAATTTCAAGTATACAATACCAATAGCTTACCATAGTCACGTCGTTGTACGTTAGATCTCCAGAACTTATTCATCTGATAACTGAAACTTGGTTCCCCTTGACCATCTCCCCATTTCTCCCTCCCCCAGGCCCTGCTCTTCTATTCCCATGAGTTTGACATTTTTAGATTCCACATATAAGTGAGATCGTGCAGCATTTGTATTTCTGCATCTGGCTTATTTTAATTAGCATAATGTTCTCTCAGTTCATCTATGCTGTTACAAATGATAGAATTTTCCTTCTTCATTTTAGTTTTTTGGCCATGCCTCGTGGCTTATAGGATCTTAGTTTCCCAGCCAGGGATTGAACCCGTGTCCCCTGCTGTGGAAGTGCGGAGTCCTAGCCAATGAACAGCCAGGGAATTCCCAGAATTTCCCTTCTTTTTTTAAGGCTGAATAATATTCCATCGTATATATATGCACCATACTTTCTTTATCTGTTCACTGTTTGATGGACATTTATGTTGTTTTTGTATCTCGGCTATTGTAAACAATGCTGCAGTGAACATAAGAGAACAGATGTCTCTTCGAGATCCCGGTTTCACTTCCTTTGAATATTTACCCAGAATTGGGATGGTTGCATCATAAGACAGTTCTATTTTTAGTTTTTTGAGGAACCTCTGTATTGTTTTCCATAATTCTCCTTTAAAACCAAGCATCTTCAAGATACAGAACAGTGTGTAAAATATACCACAACTGTGTTTAAAGGGGGGATTCTTTTTTAACCTGTTTGTGCACAAGATATATATGGAAAGATACCCAAGAAACTGGTATTGTTGGTTCCCATGGGGAGAAGTGGATGGTCAGCTGCTGTCTCTCATGGAGCAGAGCCACCCAGCTGAGCCCAGTCAAGGTCAACCAACCCTCAGCAGATTCACAGATGTATGAACAATAATAAATAATTATTGTTTAGAAGTAATAGAAATAAGTAAATCTTGAGAGTGCTGTGTATGTCACCATTTTACTGTAATAATTCCCTGCTTATATATTTATTCAAGTAAGCTACAGTGGTAAGAGTCAGGCTCTGGAGCCAGACTGCTTGGGTTTGAATCCCAGCTCCGGTGCTGTCCAGCTGAGTACCGTGCTCTGGTCACCTAACGGCTCTGTGCCTGAGCCTTCTCATCTGTAAAGTGGGAATTACAGGGCTTCCCTGGTGGCGCAGTGGTTGAGAGTCCGCCTGCCGATGCCGGGGACATGGGTTCGTGTCCCGGTCCGGGAAGATCCCACATGCCGCGGAGCGGCTGGGCCCGTGAGCCATGGCTGCTAAGCCTGCATGTCCGGAGCCTGTGCTCCACAACGGGAGAGGCCACAACAATGAGAGACTCACGTATAGCATAAAAAAAAAAAAAAAAAAAGTGGGAATTACAATAGAGCCAACCTCAAAGGGCTCAGTGTTTTATAATATACATTTAAAACTGTGTAACTATTAACATAAAATGTGTTTATACATATACAGCCAAAAATCATGTGGTAAAATGCCAGTTGGTATTGTGCTGTATTTGGGGTACATCACTATTACATACAATTAAGAAAAGGAAGGAAATGTGCTCAGTACAAGTCTGTCCCGAGCCCTTAGGAGGAGGGCAGTGTTACGTTCATGCGACTGATCAGTGGCTCCAGGACTAGCCTCACCCAAGGCTGGCAAGAGCAGAGATGTTCATGTTATCTCCATGGGCCCACAGGTCTTCCCATCTGTGCAGCACCTGCCCATTCCAGGAACTGTAAGATATTACAAAATCATTCAAAATGTCTCTGCCGGAAGTTTAGGCTGAAAATTTGTCTTGGGATAAGATGGATTGTGAGGAATCAGTTTCTTTTCTTAACTATTAATTCTGCTTTTACTCCAAACTCCATCAAATCTAAAAAGCCTTTGGTCAACCTTTTAAGGCTTTGCTAATATCATAATGATGAGAGAGAGTTATCAGGCTTCCAAAAATCTAAGCATGAAGTACTAAAAGGGAAATCTGGACTCTCAGTCACAGGGGAAGTATATTTTGTGGCTTCTGAATTTAAGCATTTTAAAGGTGCTGAAGGTATCAAATGTTATACCTCTACGAGCCGAACAGAACTTAACAATTTTTTCACCTTCATAAACGTGTGTGTAGGGTAAGAAATATATCTTTAAGAACTACTGATAATATTTTTTGAGAAATTTTTAGATATATTTGAAAAATGTCCAAAGCAAAGAAAAGCAGAGACATTTGGATAAAAAGAATGATAAGAGCATCAATGAGAACTGAAAAAAGGTGACAGTATGCCTCACAGCGCTCTCTTCTAGTTTCCCACAGCTCTGGTGAGTTCTATAGTGGAATATTAGGTCTGAGCTAAACCAGAGACTGAAGGCCAAGGTCTGTACTTCCTAGTTCTGTCTCTGATGTTTACTTCCTGCAGAACTCTGTGCATTATCTCATAGGAAGATAGAAATAAAGGCTTAAATGAGCTAGTTACAAAGCAGGTTTAAATAATAAAAATAATTATGATGCAGAGATAATACTCATATATATCTACACACATGAAGAGTTGTAAACATGCAATCTTTGTGCTAAGAGACTTCAGTCCAGTCTCTTCTTTAACAGAGGAGGAAACCAAAGCACAGAAAGGTCAAATGACTTGCCCAAGGTCACACAGTAAATTAGTGCTGTTGGAGATTAGAACATAGGTCTCCTGATGCCATTCCAGGTTGCTTTGCCCTCTAGTACCTGGACTGCAATGTATGTGGCACAGCTAGGTCAATGTCAAGTCTGAAAATGGAAAATAAATAGATATGGTTGAAGAATAATTATTTGTATAAATTCTTCTTATGAAAAGTAGGGACAGATCATTTTTTTCTCTCCTTGATAAGGGTAGAAGGGCAAGGAAATTAGTATAGATTTTAAAGGTTAAATGATAGCAAAAATAATAATAGATATTAAATAGTATGTAATTTAGTAATAATAATAGTAGTTAATAAAACACACTAAATATCATGGTGCCAGGCCCTGTGCTTATTACTTCACTTTTTCCTCGTGACATCCCTATGAGATTGAAACTATTCTTATCTCTATTTCAGCAAAGAGAAAACAGTTTTATGAAAATTTTCCAGTGAAGTGGTGGGTGGTTGTATGAGCTCGATCTTATAGCCTCACTTTAACGGACACTGACAGGTGGGAGGCCATTCCAAGAACAGAAGCCAGGGATTTAAAACCTGTCACGGCAGAGGGAGCTGAAGGACCCCTTTTTGAATGTTCCTGCTAAGTTAGATGCATTTATACACTCATTTAATCCTCTCAGCAACCGTAAGACCTCGTTACTAAGGTTTTATCGGCTCCTTTTTATAGATGTAGAAACTAAGCAAAGAGAGATCAAGTACCTTGATGGAGGTGGAGACAGGATTCGAACTTATTTCTGTTTACTTTTGATTTCATGCTTCTGACCACCATGCTCTGCTTGCTCCTGAGCGTCAGTTCTTTCATCCGTAAAGCAGAGTTTATAACACCCATCATAAGATTTGAGAGAGGATTATACCGCACAGTGCCAAGTAAGTGAAGGAGCGATAGCTATTAGCTGCTATGGGAACACTATTTTTGTGGAGATGAGGTGGGAAAGGAAGCTTTGCTGGAAGCGTAGAACTTAGAACTTGGAGTTTTCCTAGGAATGTTGGCTAATTGTTTTTTTCTCAATTCTTAATGCTAAAATTCTCCATACCTCCTTGCAGTGTTCCTTCTGCATACATTACTGAAATACGTATGAAACTCCAAGATGCAAATTCAGCTTTCTTATGAAAACCGTTACCAGTGAAAACACTTTATCAGACTGATGAAGAGGAGAGTTAAAATCAAAACAGCAGGCTACTCCCAAAGGGCTGTTCCTGTCGACCCTGGGGCTCTGAAAGAAAATAATTAAAGCGGGGCCTGTGCAAGGTTCCCACAGAGACTTATGAACAGAAACTTAAATACCTCAGCGATCCTGCCTCTGTTTGATCACTCCATTGTCAGTGACCTCCACAGTGGAAAATCTGAGAGGGAAGTGTTCTGAGTGCTCAAAGTAGCAGAGACACCAAGGCAAGAAAGTGAGAAGCCTCACTCTTGCAGAGGCACTTGGACACCTGTACACACATCAGAAGTAACAGCTCTTGAATTGAATTAAAAGGTCAAGCTGTTAGGGACCGAGACCTGACCGGTCACAAATATTGTAATACGTTGTCTGTCCCTATTAGCGTTTCTTGTCTCAATCTTGACCACAGATTCTTCCCCCACTCATATATATACTCAGACACATGCTTAACTTTCCAAAACAGAACAGTTTGCCAAAAGAGAACTCCAGGACATTTCTTGTTTAAAACAGTATTCATTTCTTAGAATTGCTACTAATCAAAGCCAATGGTGACTTAATGTCTTAAAACTGCCACAGTGAGATGTTTCTGAATTCAGTCTACAGGGCATTCACAGCGTGGAAAACAGAAAGCCTTCAACTCCAACCCAGACTGTCACAGTACAGGTAGTTTGTTTTCATTCAGAGAACTGACCTTAAGCTTCGTAGTATCAAATCCTTTCTATTTTTCCCCCCGTTTTTCTATTTTTCAAAATTTGTTCCAGATAATGCTTACATGATAACCAGTATAAATAACCAGTCACCCAGCTGAAGGACTTCCCACAAGGGAATGTGGAAATAAGGGTACAGGGACACTGCTTGCTTGCTTTTCTGAAATGATTTTACAGATGTACCTAAATCCAGCTTTTGTGCTCAAAGACAAGACACACGCACGGTGCTCACCCACAGCAAAATTCACCGACCCATCCAAGTAAGTTCCCAGTAAGGCTGAGATCCTTACTGTGAAGAAAAGGGAGACGAGGGACGGACTTAGGTCAGCTCCCTCAGATATCCCCAGAAGCCAGCTTCTTCAGCTTTGGCCAAGTGGATGCACAGTCAGCTCTCCCTATCCACAGATGCCAAACCCATAGATCCAGAGCGCTCACTGTACGATACCATCTTGTATAAGGGACTTGAGCATGGTGGGGCCCTGGAACCAATCCTCCACGAATACTGGGGATGAGTGTAGTTATGTGGTCATCTTAAATCCTTTCACAGATGTTTAGTGTAAAGTGGTTATCAATTTCCTCTGGAGACCAACTGGCACATAGAGTCTCTGGGACTCAAACTGGCGCACTGGTAAAAGAAGTCCTCATGAAAATGGATGGGCAGCAATTCCGCTCCTAGCTACACACTGGAAGACTTGACCACAGGGACTCAAACACACACTTGTACACAGACGATCATAGCAGCCTTAATCACAATAGCCAAAACGTTGAAACAACTCAAATGCCCATCAGATGATGACTAGACAATCAAAATGTGCCAGACACAAAATGTCACACATATTGTATGATTCTATTTATATGAAATATCCAGAATATGCTAAGTCCATAGAGACAGGAAGCAGATTAATGATAGCCAGGGCCTGGGAAGGGGGCGGGTACTGGGAACTAACTGCTTAATGGGTATAAAATTTCCTTTTAGGGTGACGAAAATTATTTGGAACTAGGCAGAAGTGATCGTTGCACAACATGTGAATGTACTAAATGCCACTGAATTGTACACTTTAAAACAGTTAATTTTGTGTTATGTGAATTTTAGCTCAATTTTTTTTAAAAAAGGCCAGGGAATGAGATACAGATCCCACCAGAGAGGAAGAAACTTTGCTGTTACTACTTGTCCTTTGTCCCCAGCCCAGAGCCTCTCTGCCCCCATCAATGATCTCTGTAGTTGGTATGGGTATGCAGCACTGTTACCGAACCAGTTTTGTTTCAACCTACACAGCGCAAGCAAAAACGCAGCAAAGAGAGGGTTTATTTGCAAGGTGGCCAAGTCAGGAGACAGGAGAACAAGTCTTAGATCTGCCTCCGCAAAGGCAAGGGGCTTGGGTATTTATGGGATGAAGAATACAGAAGCAGGGGGAGCATAGGGAAAGGTAATTGGAAAAAGGTACAGTAATCGTCATTCTGCCTGGGTGTAACTAAGCTACAGACCTCTGCACATTCAAAAGTGGAGGCCCTTAGCACCATCTGAGGGTGGAGTTTTCAGTTCTCTGACATCAAAAGGTCACCCGGTGGACACTTGTGTATGCGCAGTTGGAGGGTTGGTGGTCCTAACCAGTCTTAACTAGCTCTGCCTGAACTAGGCACAGCTAACTCCAAGTTCCTGGAAAACAGTTCAGGCAAACATTTATCGCTTAGGCTATGCTCCACTTGGAGAACCCGCAAGTCTTAAAAAAACCTTGATTAGCGAAGGCAGGTGAAATGGATTTGACTAATGATTACCCTTGGTTTCAACTGCATTGGAAGTTGAGAAATCTCCTTGCTACTGCTTGTTCAGCCCATCAGTGTGCTTCCAGTCAGCTGCCAACCTAGCCTCACGCTCGCCTTTCACATCTGAAGATGGCTTCTGCCCTTCGTTGCTCTTCTCAGGGAGGGTTTGCCACTACCCATTAGACCATAACGGGTGAGGCCTTGGAATGCTGCCTTTACATGAGGACCACATGCTCATCCTCACTTTGCCCTGGAACTTCAGGGGACCAGGGAGTTAAAGGACATGGGAGGATTTTAATGTGTCCTTCTTGTTGCCAGAGGTGTCTGACCTATATACAGGTGGTTTTCCTGAACCAAGAAAACACTGTCAGATTCGAGGATATGAAAATTAGATTGTTGTCTTAGCCTGGGTCACCCAGAAAGCAGGGCCTGAGACAAATGCACATGTGCAGGTCGGTTATCACTTGGGAACTGATCCCAGGGAGGAGTGAAGAAGGGCGGAGTGGAACTAGGAACCAGGGAAGAGGGAAAGCCAACGTAAGCACGCGTTATCAAGTTGGCCCCTGCAACAGGTGACTACTGCTTGATCTTGCCTGAACTTTCTGAGGAGGCTCCTGCAATGTGTCATCTCGGAGCTACCAGCCCCAATTACAATAGGGGGAAATATTTGTGCCTTGATACCTGTCCCCGTTTGATGAAGGGCGGCTCCATCATGCTCGCATTTCTGAACTGCACACTCATGAGTGTCCTGCAGGTCACTGTAGGATCTCACACGCTGGCATCAGAGAAACCCAGGCAGGAAAGGACAAGTGTGTTTGCAGTATTAGTCTGCTTGGAGCCCTGTCTGGAAGCTGTTTGAGTAGTGGCAGCTGGAGCAAGGTGTGGGGCTCATGGGATCTGCACTGGCACGAGGTATAAGTGCTGCAGAGGTATCGGGAGAGCGTTAGACTTAAAGAAACAAACATCTGGAAGGCCCGCCACAGCATCTGTGAATGGCTGGCGTACTCTGGCATGTGTTTCTGCAGTTCTTCATATCCACCCACCGGACAGCCATCACCAGATAAGCTCTGCCTGAAACCTCCCTTCAAGCCTCAGGTATTGACTGAGCACCTCTGTGACAGGCAGTGTGCTAGGAGCTGGGCATGCAGCAGTGAGTAAGACCACAGCATCCTTGCTCTTAAGAAGCTTGTATTCTAGTGGACAGAGACAGACAATATAAACTACAAAATATCAGAGAAGTAAGTTCAGGAAACTGAAAATAGGGTGGTGCGATGGGGCTTGAATGGCCAGCTTATCTTGTTACTTTGAAAGGTCAGACAGGTGGGTAGTTTGGCTTCTGGTTCCTGTTTCCAATAGCTCTGTGACTCAGTCACATTTTTTAAAAAATCCATTTCAATCACTTAGTCAGACACAGTTGCACAATTTTAAGGTCTAACATTTTAAAACAATTTCATGATTCATAAGATCTTATGACACATAACTAACACCAACAGTGTCTTCTTGGGCAAAATGTGAGAGTCATTCTTAATTTATTGTTCTCCCTTGTATACCACACACACATACACACACACGTGTCACGTCAGCTGTACTTCCTGACACTTCTCAAACCCACTCTCCCTTTACATCCTCTCCATCCCCATAGCATGTGTGGTCCAGGCCTTCACCACCTCTTGTCCAGGCTCTGTGGCAGCTTCCTGATGACTGTCCAAGTTTTGCTTTGCTCTGCAGCCCCATTGTCTGGTATCTAGAAGAATCTTCCTCTTTTTAACTTTTTTCCTTTTTTTAACTTTTACCCATCGGTCCTGGTTATGCCCTCTGGAGTTTCAGTGAATAACTACACGCATTTAACCACACAACTGCCCTCCCAATGGATGAATAGAAGGACACAACACTCCCCACTTGTCTTCTCTCCAGCCTGCATCTCCCCTGTTCCTCACCTTTCTCATTGCATCATCACTTCCTGACCCTTCTTCCTCCTGGTGACCCATATCTGAACATACTTTGATTTATTGTTGTTTTTAAAATGTACTAAAGTGTGGTCTGAACAAAGCACAGCGGTTCTATTTCCTCTTTTGAACTAATTCTCTGTTTTAAAAATATATATCATAGAGTGCCTCTCTGAGTTTTGACAAATAAATACGCCTGTGTAGCCACCAGTCCGGTCAAGGTAGAGAATGTTCCCGTCACTCAAGAAAGCTTTCTCTTGCCCTTCTTTAGCCCACACCTACCAACAGTAGCAACCACTATTCTGATTTCTTCCCCTGTAGATTAGTTCTGCTTATACGAGAATTTCACATAAATAGAATCACAAAGAACGTACTCTTCTGTGACTGGCTTCTTTCAGTCAACATAATGTAATTGAGATTCATCCATGTTGTTGCATGTGTTGGTAGTTCGTTCCTTCCTATTGTTGAGTAGTATTGCCTTGAATGGATATGCCACAGTTGTTTATCCATTCTCCTCTTGATGGTCATCTGGGCTGTTTTCAGTTTGGGGCTATAATGAATTTAGTTTCTATACACAAGCTGTTTTGTTGACATTTGTTTTTATTTACCTTTTTTTTTTGCGGTAGGCAGACCTCTCACTGTTGTGGCCTCTCCCGTTGCGGAGCACAGGCTCCGGACGCGCAGGCTCAGCGGCCATGGCTCACGGGCCCAGCCGCTCCGCGGCATGTGGGATCTTCCCGGGCTGGGGCACGAACCTGTGTCCCCTGCACCGGCAGGCGGACTCTCAACCACTGCGCCACCAGGGAAGCCCTGGGACCTGCCTTCTTAACTGAGTCACTGAATTCGGGGGGTCATTGACCTCGGCAACATCCCAGCCACACCTTGCTCTTTGCTGACGCCATGGAAGTGCTATCCTAGCCTACTTTTACCGTAAACTGAATGCTCTATTAGCCCCACTTCACAAATGAGATAACTTAGGTTCAGAGAGACAAGAATATAAAACAGTAAATCACAGTGTCAAGATTCAAATCCAGTCTCCTGCCTCCAAAACCAGTAACGTCTCATAGGCTGTCTCATTGCCTTTCTAGGTAGGTAGTTCCCTGTCCAAGCAGCGTGCCATCAGAGGTGGGAGGGCTGTCAGAGCAAAGTTGTTCAAGGCCCTTCAAAGTACTAGTTTAATTATAATTGTAATCATAATTCTGCCCAATGACTGGGAATATAATATCAACCTCTAAAAGAGAGAGAGAGAGAGAGACAGAGAGAGAGAGAAAACAAAGTAGAAAGTGTTGTATTACTAACAACATAACTCACAGCCTGTCCACTTTTTATTTTTTAAGATTTATTTATTATTTATTTACTTATTTTATTTATTTTTGGCTGCATCAGGTCCTAGCTGCAGCATGTGGGCTCTTGGTTGTGGTGCACGGGCTTCTCTCTAGTTGTGGTGTGCAGGTTTTCTCTTCTCTAGTTGTGGCACACAGGCTTCAGGGCGCATGGGCTCTGTAGTTGGTGGCATGCAGGCTCTCTAGTTGAGACGCGTGAGCTCAGTAGTTGTAGCACACAGGCTCAGCTGCCCCGCAGCATGTGGGATCTTAGTTCCCTGATCAGGGATTGAACCCGCATCCCCTGCATTGTAAAGCGGATTCTTTACCACTGGGCCACCAGGGAAGTCCCCTGATTCATTCTTACCAGCAAGAATTGTGCCACTAAGTCGGCCTCTATTCCCATTATCTGATAAAGATGAAAGCCCATCTCCAAGATGAGATATCTTGGAAAAGAAATAGAACCACAAAACTCTGGTTTGCTGGAAGTAAACCAGATAGAACCTGACTTTTGCTGCTTTGCCCAGTTCACTGAATTTATAAAACAAAAATAAAAATTAAGCCTTAGAAGGAAGGAGGGAGGAAATACAAAGAGAGAAAAGATTCAAAGCTGCATCTGTGAGACTCCCCTAAGCTTCCCTAAATTTTTTCCTAAACGAAGAAGAACCATGAAGGGTTTATTTGTGTATTAATCAGAATTCTTTCAGTTGCAAGTAACAGAAACCCAACTCCAGCAGTTTAAGGGAAAAAATAAATGGATATTGGTAGGCTCACAAGACTGGTAAGAGTAGATAGCGTCAGGTATGGCTGCATCTAGTTAAGGCAGCAATTCTCAAAGTGTGGTCTGGGGATCTTGGAGAGTCACTGAGACCCTTTGAGATCTGCAAGGTCAAAACCATTTTCATAACAATACTATGATATAGTCTTAGTCCCTTCCACTGTCAGCACCTTGAGGCAATAGGGTTATTTTTCTCTCGCTAGGGAGGAGAGAGGATCCAATTTCATTTTCTAATTAGAGTTTGAGTCCAAGTCACGTTCCCTTTTCCACTTGTTCTCTCACAAGTGTACAGTGGAGTTTTCCAGGGGTTACATGACATGTGATATCAAGCAGATAGAATGCAGAAGTAGACAGTAGAGTCCAACTGCTCTTCTAGTAAACTGACCATTAAGGAGATTTTCAAATATGTAAAACAATGTCATGCTTCTCAGCAATTTTTTTGTTTGAGAAAATGTAATTATTTTTCATAAAAATATATTAGTTATTTTAACCAGTAATGGATTTATTGTTACTTTTAAATGAATTAATATTTTAATGTTCTTTTCTAATTTTCAAATACAGTAAATATTGATAAATATAATACACATAAATAAAATTTCTTTGGAGTCCTCAATTAAAAAAAAAAAAAATCAAGCCTTTCTTCCATGTCTAGCAATCTATTTCTGTGAGTCTGTCTTTATGCCCCGAACCTCTGGATGGCAGAGTTCCAGGCCATCATTCTGCTGTTTTGACAGCTTTTCAGTTGTGCCCCCATGTACTGGAAAGCTGGCGAGCTATGCGCAGTGGCTTGGTCTTAGAACTGTAAACATTTTCAATGTGATGAGGCATTTATAAACTGGAAGTACAGCTAGGGTCCAGTGCTTCCAGGAATAATGTGTATAACCCAGAGGCTCTTTTTTTTTTTTTTTTAATAACCCAAATTTATTTTAAAAACTCAATAACCTACACATTCAGGAAACTCAACAAACTCCAAGTAAAATAAATGCAAAAAGAGCCACAATTATATACATCACATTAAAAATACTGAAATCCGGGCTTCCCTGGTGGCGCAGTGGTTGAGAGTCCGCCTGCCGATGCAGGGGACACGGGTTCATGCCCCGGTCCGGGAGGATCCCACATGCTGCGGAGCGGCTGGGCCCAGGAGCCATGGCCGCTGAGCCTGCGCGTCCAGAGCCTGTGCTCTGCAACGGGAGAGGCCACAACAGTGAGAGGCCCGCGTACCGCAAAAAAAAAAAAAGAATTTGCAGCTCTAGGTTCATAGGACCTCCTCAGGAGGGGATAAGAACAAAAAACCTTTTCTAGGGATGAGCTCATAATCAAAGAATTCACAGAAAGAGACAAACCGCCATAGAGGAAAATTAAGAGGTATAAGAGCAGGAAATAATACAGTGGCCTAAAAATGACTTGAGGACAAGAGGTTTGAGAAAGTATTGCAAACAAATACTTCTATAACTTCTACCCACATACTAAACTTAATTGAAACCTGTTAAGAACAATAAAAGGTAATTCCATCTGTAAATTCCTGACAGCCTCTTTTGTGCTTCAATCTTGATTTGTGGACTAAATCAGATATCAAATTCAAAATGTAATTTGATACCAATCTGGCCAAAACCTGCTCAGTTTGGTCAAAACCAGTCTTTTAAAGTTAGGTCAAAAGTTTTCTTGGGGACTTCCCTGGTGGCACAGTGTTTAAGAATCCGCCTGCCAATGCAGGGGACAAGGGTTTGATCCCTGGTTCAGGAAGATCCCTCAGGCCACGTGCACCACAACTACTGAGCCCACGAGCCACAACTACTGAAGCCCGTGTGCCTAGAGCCCGTGCTCCACAACAAGAGAAGCCACCGCAATGAGAAGCCCATGCATCACAACGAAGAGTAGCCCCCACTCACTGCAACTAGAGAAAGCCTGTGCACAGCAACAAAGACCCAACGCAGCCAAAAATAAATATATAAATAAATAAAATTTAAAAAATAAAATAAAAGTTATCTTGGAAAAGGCAGAGAGATAGAAGATGCCAGAGTCAAGTTAAAACAGGCACCTCATTTTGCCCAGTGAATTAAACCAGCTCTGAAATTGTCATAAGTAATTTTATCTATTCAAATTTCAGCTGGTGGGTCCATTTGGTTTAAGTGTAGACTTCTTAGCCACTTACTTCGTTAAGAAGAGATGTCAGAATCTCGACAAAAAACTCAAAAAAAATTTTTTTGTATCTTACTGCTTCATTAGAACAACATTCCAAAATGGCTTTACATGATTTTTTTTTTTTTGACCTGTGGAATTTCTAACTCTTTCTGTGACTGCCAAACTTTAGTGGGTTGAATAACCCGATAATGACACTGAAACAGGGGCCTCAAATTCCTGTGTGTCCACCCAGAACTCTCCTGGATTAGCAGTTGCTGAATCTGGGGGCTTTTTGGATGAATACAATTTAAGGAGTGATAGATAATTTAAAGGAGTGATGATAGATAATTTCCATTTTATTATTAAAGGAGTGATAGATAATTTCCATCTTATTATTTGATATATAAGGACATTCAAAATAAATATCTACTACTGCCCTAATTTTTTTTTTAAAGAATATTTTGACACCAAAATAAGGAAGAACATAATATCAGAAAAAAGAGCAAAGTCCTCAAATTTGTATAAAGGTAGCTTTATTAAAATATATATTATAGCACCTTGTTTTCCCCATTTTGCCATGAACTAGTAAAATACTGGTCATGGTTTCAGACTGTGAGATAATAGAAAAAATATGTATTGATCTCTGCCTCCAGTTACTAACACAGAGCTCCTGAAGCCCTTGTAATTTCCTGGGTGACAGGAGTTTCTTTTATTCTAGCGAGGTGACTCTGGATGGCTCCTGATTGAGGGCTGGTCACTGGGAAGCACCAAGCTATGATTAGAAGCTTAAAATTTCCAGCCCTGCCCTCCACTTTCTTGAGACGGGAGAAGGACTGGCAATGATGCCTCCATAAAAGTTCCAATAATGTGGGACTCAGAGAGCTTCCTGGTAGATGAATACATCCACACTGGAAGGGTAACATATCCCAGCTCCATGGAGATAGAAGCGCCTGCTCTTGGGATCCTTCCAGACCTAGTTCTATGTACCTCTTCACCTGGCTGTTCATTTGTATCCTGTATCATATCCTGGTAAACTGGTAAATATAAGTAAGTGAGCATCTGTGAGCTGCTCTAGCAAATTAATCAAACCCAAAGAGGGGGCATGGCCACTTCTGAATTATAGCCAATGGGTCAGAAGTACAGGTGACAGCCTGGGACTTGCAACTGGCATCTGAAGTGGGGTGGGGGAAGTCCTGTGGCACTGAGCCCTTAACCTGTGGGATGTGATGCTATCTCCAGGAAGACAATGTCAGAATTGAGTTAAATTGTAGGACATTCAGATGATGTCATGGAGAATTGTTTTGTGTGGGGAAAACACTCATATATTTGGTCACCAGAGTGAAGTGTTCTTGTGTGAGTAGTAAAAGAGAAAAACTCACAGGACATAGACTGAACTGTAGCATTTTCCAATACACAGATTCAGTGCTCTTCACTTGGGGATGCAGGGTACGTGTCCTCATAGCTGTGATAACAAAGCAGGGGTTGCATAACTCTAGAATCCCTGTCAACTTAGTCTCACATTCAACATTAACATGGCAGACTCTACACCTCCTGACCTATCTTTATCACCAGACTGACTATAAAACTATTGGAGTTTAGAGGATTCTTTATGGTTTCCATAGAGCTAACATACATATGCATTCTCTCCTTCAATCTAAGGAAGAAAGAAAAGAAAAGAGAAAAAGAAAACAGAAAAAAGAAAAAGAACCCTACTTCAAGAAGATCTTATCACGATCTTGCAGATGAAGAAACCGAAATTCAGAGCAGTCATTCATTTACTCATTCATATGCTCATATAGTCAACAAATATTTATTCCACGTCTCCAGGCCCTGTAGCATCCTGTTAGCTCCTGATGATGTTACGATGAATAAAAAACCATCTACATTCTTAACTTACTTAAGATATATGGGTAGTTAGCGGCAGAGCTGGGACTGAAGCCCAGGTACTTTGACTGCAAATTTTGCGCCATCTCTAGCAAGCCACGCTACCCATTGTATCTCTCTCTTCAGTGGAAATAGTTCTACTACAGACACACAACCTGCTCCCTCCCATACAATCCGAGCTCTGCATCTTGCCAGATTGAGATGTGTGGCACTCTGGATTGGCTCCCATATTCAAACCAATATTCTTTAGACACTTGTTCAACATTTACTTAAGATAACTGAGCTCTGCAAAGGGGCTGGGGTAAAGATTAAGAATGGGGAGGAGGACCACTAGAAGCAGTAACCCAATCAGCAAAATAAAAGGAGATTCAAAGACCAGATATTGTTATTTGAACATGAACATACTTACAGGCCCTTAATCTCCTCCCACCATCCCAAGCAGCTTATCAAAATAGTCTTTCCAAACATTTGTAGTTCTCTCCCTGAATGAAGATCCAATTAGTGCAATTTTCTCCACTTCCTTATATTCTAGTGATGCCTTAGTTTAACTCCTTGGTTGCCCACCCTTTAATCTTCCTCTGCACCCACTTCCTGTTTGAAACAATCTTTGTTCGGCACTTTGCCGAAACATATTCTCATTGTGCACCACCCATCCTTTCCAAGGAGACCTCTTTGATGCACCCAGAACATTTCATTTTCCCAGCTTGATCTCCACACATCTCAGCATCTGGTGTCCATATATTCCAGGATTATATCCAAGCCTGCACCCAGCAGTATGTGATTGGACTGACAGGTGTCCTGGTCACATGGTTGTCACAATTTTGAATATCACTGTTACATATATTGCTGGGTTGTAAATACTCTTCTTCCATGTTTGTCAGACTGAGACATGTTACAGGGCAGAGGCAATTTATAAATAGATATAGATGTATAGATACAGATAATTGTAATATGTTTAATGCAGTGCCAAGTGATGGATCATTATACATTCATTCATGACAGTTTTGAAGTTAAGAGGAAAAGAGAAATACCGTCTTTAACCCTTCACTTACAACTCCTCTCTACACTCTGTTTAATGGGATGTTTAAACTCTTCTATTTTTTCTGAAATAGAAAATAATTGGTGCTGTACTGAAAATATGTTAGGTCTGTCTTGAAAAATGTCTTGAAAAGTTCAATAGACAACATTTGAGAAATGCATTATCAAGTTCATGCAAGGTGGTTTTAGGTGAAAGCTTCTCTAAGGTGAACAAGACCCTCTTTCAATAGCAGTGCAAGCTCCTCTGTGAGGGAATTGTACAGTACTTTAACCACTCATTGCATTGTGGCCTCCACAGCTTTGTCAGAGGCATTGAGAGAAAAATACTTGTTATCAATCCATCACAAGGTATAGGAGTTCTGCAATATGTTAAGACATCTTAACTAAATCATCAAGTCCATGTGACTCTAGGTGATGTGAGCTCTCATGTAAGTTCCTAGACTTCACCCTAATGGACACTGAATAGCCACACACAAGATAGTCCTAACTCTTGTGAAATGTACAGTATTCATCCTCAAAAATGCTACACACAAATGGGGTAACTAACAAATATTTATTGAATAAAATTGAAGAATTGAATGAATGGAATTGGACTCTGTAGCCAGGGGTTGCTACCATCCTCAAATGATAATGAGATTAAATGATGAGAATTGTACTTTCTAATCCTAGCACTGGTCCTGGGGAAAGAGATCTTGCGTCCTGGGGATTGTCAGTAATTTATGCTTCTCTTTAAGCCTTTCCACTTCACTTATTTCAAGATAGAATTAAAGCCTACCGGCATGTAAATTTCAGTAAGTAGGTTAATTTGGAGACAAAAGATTCTCCATCGCAGCCATTCTAAAAAAGGCATCAACTATTCACAATAGCCAAGACATGGAAACAACCTAAATGTCCCTTGACAGGTGAATGGATAAAGAAGGTGTGGTACATATATACAATGGAATACTACTCAACCATAAAAAAGAATGAAATAATGCCATTTGCAGCAACATGGATGGACCTAAAGATTATCATACCAAATGAAATAAGTCAGAAAGAGAAAGACAAATACCATATAATATCACTTACATGTGGAATCTAAACTATGACCCAAATGAACTTATCTACGAAACAGAAACAGACTCACAGACATAGAGAACAGACTTGTGGTTGCCAAGGGAAAGGGGGGTGGGGGAGGGATGGATTGGGAGTTTGGGATTAGCAGATGCAAACTATTATATATAGAATGGATTAAAAATAAGGTCCTGGGCTTCTCTGGTGGCGCAATGGTTGAGAGTCCGCCTGCCGATGCAGGGGACACGGGTTCGTGCCCCGGTTTGGGAGGATCCCACATGCCATAGAGCGGCTGGGCCCGTGAGCCATGGTCCCTGAGCCTGCGCGTCCGGAGCCTGTGCTCCGCAACGGGAGAGGCCACAACAATGAGAGGCCCGCGTAATGCAAAAAAAAAAAAAAATAAAAATAAGGTCCTTCTGTATGACACAGGGAATTATATTCAGTATCCTGTGATAAACCACAATGAAAAAGAATATGAAAAAGTATGTATATACATACATGTATATATATATGTGTGTGTGTGTGTGTGTGTGTGTGTGCGCGTATGTATATATATATATATGTATAACTGAATCACTTTGCTGTACAGGAGAAATTAACACAACATTGTAAATCAACTATACTACAATAAAATACATTTTTTTTAAAAAGGCGTCAACTCAGTTTCCTGCATGAAAGCCATATTTATTTGTTCAATCCCTTCATTCCCTGTTAATTCCTTTTCTCTTTTCCTAGTTGAATAACAATTAGCAGAAGGTAAGATATCAAAATCCCTTCTACCCTGTCCCCAACCAAAGTAACAGGAATCCTGAGTCACAGCACTTTGGCCCACATACTAAATTTGATTTTTTCTCTATTTTCCAAAGAAGTAGATGCTTTCTGCAGAAAGAGTGGCTGGGAGAGGCATGAGATCTTGAATGAAACCTTGTGTCTCCTAAAGAATCTTCACGGGCCAACTGAAATTATGCACTGAGGCAGCTGGTTTCTGAAAGCTGCACAGCACCTTCCTTGGAACATAAATCTTTGCAGCCTGTGTAAATAGGAAAGAGACACCAGATGTGGGAGAGGGGTGCAGAAGGATGGGTGAAAGGACATTAGAACTGAACCTGACCTTTCTGCTTGCTCCAAAGGATGAGAAGGCCCTAATGCTGCAAAGCTTTATTTGCACTAACAAGCTCTTATTTCAAAATGCAATTACCCATAGGATGATTAAGCCTACAGCACTGGAGATCGCATTAAACTCAATTAAGTCCTCTGAAATCAGAGTCATTATTTGGGGGCAAGGGGAAAAAGATGCACATTCCAGTTACAAGGGGATGGAAAAGAAAATGATCTAGGGCAGTGTTCCCCAAATCTGCTGCATAAGATTCATCAGAAAGGCTTCTTAAAAACAGATTCCCTTTTCTCCTCCCCACTTCATACCAGCTCTGAATCAGGAAAGACTGATGTGGGGTCCAGGAATAAATATTTTTAAGCTTCCTGGGTCATCTGATGTTGCCAGCCCAGGAATGAGAATTGGGGAACCATAGGTCTTGGAGGCTGGTTTGTTGCCCAGACCAAACTTCAGTCTGATCTTCAGCTGGACAGACATTAAACTTGATGTTGCACTAGGGCTGATTGGGACCGATCCACTTACAAAGTTCACAAGAAACATATGTATAAACCAGAAAGCCAGCTCACTAATTACAAGGAGGGATAATCCTTCTCAGAGTTCAAAGTGTCCATGTTTGCCATGCAGAACACCTGGACAACCACACTCTCAATCAGATGAATGTCTGCTATTGATATATGAAATCAGATCAAAGGGATGCTCCCAATGGCATTTTCATTCAGGCTGCAAAAGTGAAGCAATAATCCTTGTACTAAATGCCCCAGACCAGATCTCCTTAACCTTGGCCAGAGCTGGAGAAATGCTGCCAAATTCTTGCCCTCAGACATATTTTTCTAGATTCTGTAGCTCCTAAGAGCAAACCCAGGGAAGGTTCTGCTGCCCATCATGCTTGGGCAACTTGCCTCCTCAAGGGCAGCTTTTCCAACCTTGCTGGAAGCAGTGTTGTGCCACCCCTAGTGGGCATGACCAGACACTTCCTGAGATGTTGCTTCTTATTGTGTTTTATAAAATAGTGTGTAGTTTACATAAAAATAAAACTTAAAAAAAAAGTTATCCACGTGCAAAACTGTAGGTGATGAAAATGTTGGGGTTTTTTTTTTCATTTTTTGTTAATTGATTTACAATGAAAATGATTCTGATGGTCATCCAGATTTTGCTAAAATCTTTTCTTTTGTTTTTAATATGTTTATTCTCCCTTCAAATAGCACACAATATATTTTTACTAAATTTCCATTTTCTTTGTTGAAACTGCATTCCATTCATGCATCTCTGGTCACCTATGTCATATTCCATGTGTTCACATCACTAGTACTTGGTGACTCCTTGACAGGTAAACTTATTCTCTATCCTTCTGCTCTGATCTGACACAATCTTGTGAACTTACATCCTAGTGGGGAGAAGACTTGTAATAAATATATCTTAAGAATCAAAAAATAAGAAAGTGTGAGTGCTTTGAAGAAACTAAACTAGAGTGAGAGATAAAAAGAGGTAGAAAGACTGGAGCTGGGAATTAGTCAAGGAAGACTTCTCTGCAGATATGACATTTATGTTGAGAGCCAGAACCTCATAATTACACTCTCAAAGCATATTTATTTACAAAGTCACACAAAGCCTTATATCTCCATCATAAATACTGACATCGTTCAACTAAAGGAGTCAGTTCACAGTTTTGTAAAATTTGTTATAAACAGCTAATGGGAAAAATACATGTCTAGATAGTTTGAAAACTCTTCCACTACTGAACACAAGGAATACTGGATAAAAAATAACAAATATTTATAAATACACTATTTTAAAATGAAATATATATTTTAAATTAAGAGACAAGCTCACAATAAGGTAAGAGAAATCATCAGTCACCAAAAATAATGAGGGAAGTGAAAACCAGTAAGGTCAACATGAGCCTTGAAGCTTCAGCTGCTGCAGGGAAGGAGTTTGGATACTAATCCCTGTGTAGGAACAGGAGATAAAGGCTTAAGCCCTAGAGACAAGAAGTTGGAACTGAAACTGCAACATGAAGCCAGGATGAAGCAGTGCAGAATTTTAAAATAATTTTTTTAAAAATCCATTAGCTTTGGAGAGGAGTTTAAAAAAAATAAAAAAGATATCTCTGAGGATTTATAGCCACATAACCATCTGGTGTTGAAATTCATGCCATGGGCAAGATGTAGGAAACTTTAAATTGAGATAATAGCATAAAAAGTAGTGTTTAGCTGGTGATACTCCTGGAGTACCTTACAAAAGTAAAAGCAACACCTCTCTTGAACATCCCCTTAATGTGTCTCTGTAGGGATTTCAAGAGATTAAATTCCAATGAGGCCAAGTTCATTGTCTAAAACTGTGAAACATATGAGGAAACAATAATGTGAGAAAGAGTCAGCAAACAATACAGAAGACAGAATTAGAATTTTAAACATTATAATTCTTGAATAGAAATGATCTTTAAAAGGACTTGAAGGATTAACTATATAAAGAAGGTCTTAAGGAGAAAGTATAAGGTTCTCTGAAAATAAGTTCAGGCTGACCTTGAAAAGAGAACTAAATAGAACTTTTCGAAATAAAAAGTAGGGCAGTAAAAGCTAAAACTTGTTGGAGGTGAAAGTATTTGCATATTACATATCTAACAAGGAACTTGTATCAGGAATATATAAAGAACCCTCTAAATAAATTATTGATACATATAACAATTTGGATGGATCTCTAAGGCATTATACTGAGTGAAAAAAAAGCTGTCTCATAGGATTACAAACTGTACAGTTCCATTTATATAAAATTCTCAAAATGACAAAATTATAGAGATGATGGACAACAGATCAGTGGATGTCCAGAGTTAAGAGAAGGTGAAAGGGGGGTGTGTGATTATAAAAAGGTAACATGGAGGAGTTCCTTTGTGGTGATGGAACAATGCTGTATGTTAACTGTAGTGGTGGTTATATGAATCTACACTTGTGATAAATGTCATAGATTTATACATAAATACCTTAAAATATGATTATATGCAAAAACTTGCAAAATCTGTTCTTTAGTTGATAGTATTGTGCCAATCAACTCCTTAGGTTCTATAATGCACTCTAGTTATTTAATAGGTCACCACTGGGGGAAGCTGAACATAGGTATACGTGAACTCTCTGTACTATTTTTGCAACTTATAATTCTATAATTATTTTTAAATGAAAATTATTTCAAATTTTAAAACTATGCAATATGTATTCATTTTAGAGCTCAATGGACATGTTAACAACAAACAAGTCACAGAAAAAAGAGAACTGTTGATCTAGAAGATTGACCTGAGGAAATCACCCAAAGCCTATCAACCCAGGAAGGTAAAGAGATGAAAAACACAAAAACATTGAGACATAGAGGACAAAACGAGGTGTTCCACATATGCTAATAGGAGTTGAAGATAGAAAAAACAGAGAAAATATAGGAAAGAGGCTATTTGAATAGATCATGGTGAGAAGTTTATAAAATTGAAGAAAGAAATGAATCTGCAGATTCAAGAAGCCCAACAATTTGCAAACTGTGTAAACAACAATAAATTCATCCTCAGACATATTATAATGAAACTACAGAATACCAAAGGAAAAGAGATTTTTAAAAACAACAAGCATGGTTAGTTTTATCTGTTGCTAATCACAAATTTCTTTTCATTGAAAAACCAACTGACTGGTGCTTCTCTTGTACTTACATTTGAAATCTGCTATCCAAATACACTGATACCTAAGAATGTCTAGAGTTTATTACTTTGGAGAAAAAATTAAAAACACTCTGCACTGCCTAAACTTTTGTGCAATCTCAGTAGTAAGAGCTGAGTAAATATGACAGGCACATGATCCTTGCTGGCCAAGAACCAACCAACAAACTGTAAGTCTGCCTTAATTTCACTCAAGTTGTTTTCACTGCTGTAAACAGCAAATAAATCAAACCCACCCTTCCTCACAGCCTGGTCTGCAGCATGATGACAGCTCAGTATAAACACCCTTCAGTTAATTTGTCAAGCACTCAGAGGGTACAGGTTTAGTCCCACATGTCCCTTCTACCTGAGCTACCAGGCTCTGACTTTGAATTGGGAAAACTGAACTGAGAGAAGAATAATGTAGTTCTTTGTTCTTCTTTTTCTTCTTCCCCTTCTCCTTCTCCTTTTTTCCCCCTTTCTCTTTTTCCCCTCTTCCCCCTTCCTCCCTTCTTCTTCATCTCTTATACCTAGTGAACATGAGGCTTCTTCTCTGTGAATCAGGCAATTTCAGTCAAAATGGGGTGATTTACAATATAGAGCAATGGGCTGTTTCTGACTCTTCTATAAATCTCTTAAATCTCTGAGTCTTGTTTTTACCCATCTCTAAAATGGTGCAAACCCAAAACTCTATCATACTGCTTATTTCAGAAGAAATACACCATTACAGCCCTAAACTTCACAAACATATGTTTTACCATTCTACTCCACTGCAACTTAAGCTGCAGGGAAAATGAAAAGGATTCAACTTTTTATTTTTCTACAGACATTGATTAATTTGTCAAGTTAGAAAATGAAAAGACAATCCCTGAGGATTAATTGGGACAATGTGGAAGGATCATCCATCTCTTCCTGTTTGAATTTTTGGTGAATGTGAGGGATGAGGGGGCATTTCCTTTGGAGTTGCCCAAAAGTAGGATTGCATACACGGAACATGTCCTTAAAGAAAAGGAGTCATATGGAAAATCTACTTAGAATTTCCTCATTTGGGTGATTTCTATGACTCTTCCCCATTGGACACTTTCTCCATTCTTTACACTGTCCATGACTTTGATGGACTCTGACAAGTGTATTTCTATAAACAGCAGTTAAAAGGCGGTATATTATGAACTTCTCAGTTCTAGGGGTATGAATAACCAGAATGAACCATGTAGGGAAGAAGAGTGTATCACCTCTTTCCATGTCAAGATCCTCATGCACATGGATGGAACATGTTCCCAGGCTGTCTTCTCAGATCAGGAATGGGGGTTTGCTCTGTTTCCTGAGGACCTGCACAAGGGAGTCATGTTGATGCCATGCAAAGATGATTCAGTCTCTGGCCAGAGGTCATCTTGATGCCTTCATGGGTGGTTTTTAATTAGAAAAGATTTAGCCTAAAATTCACAATAGAGACATATGCAAGATTTTTACTTAATCTTTACACTTATTGGCGCGTGACTCTACCATTTTCCCATCTCTTATTCATTTGCCTACTCTCTTTCTCTCTCTCTCCTCTCTCTTCTTTGTTCTCTCATCATTTACTTAAAGTGCTGAAATACTTTCAAAAAATTCTGTTAAATAAAAACAATGATGAAACGGAAAATCGCTGCCATACCCAGGCTAGGAAATGACTGGAAACTCTGACAATATCAAATAAATACACATATGTTTTACCATCTCTATACATCATACCAGAAAACCACAGCTGCCTAACGAACGTCACACCTACTTTTGAAAAGTAAACATTGCAACAATAAATGTTCCAAGATGACATGCAAGTATTTTCATTCCTTAAATTTCCTATAGAGATGATATGCATAGAGTCAGTATTTCAGTTGTTCCAGATAATAAATTATTCCACCAGGTTGCATCCTTCACTTACACCAACCCCCAGGCTCTGTTTGTTTCAATACTTCCTGCAGCTGTTACTTAAGTTTTTGCTACAAAATTATTGTTTATTCAAAAATCTCTCACTTGTTAGGGGATTTACCTACAGAGCTCTCACATTCAGCTTTCAAGACGTGATGATGCTTAAACATTTTGTCCTTTGTGCTAAATGTTGGAGGCGGCTTTTAGCCCTAACCAAAATATTTGCATGATGCTAATTACATTTCTGTGGACCATCAAAATAAACTCCGTAGAAGAATAAATGAAAAATGTGCATCAAACTTCATAGTTGTAATTTCAAATCTTATGGAACAAAGGATCTTAAAATTGGAGGAAGTAAACAGCTGAGTGCCAGGCCTGTGGACCAGGCCTGCTCTGAGTGCCTTCCATATTTAATCTTTAATTAACCATAGGAGATAGGTGGTATTATCAGCCCGTTGCACAGATGAGAAAACTGAAGCACGGAGAGGTTAAGTCACTTGCCCAAGGCCCCGCAGCTACTAAGTAACGCAGTCTGAATTTAAACCCAGGCATTCTGACTTCAGAGTCCACACTTGAACCACCACACCATACTCTCCTTATGAAAGCTATTTCTCCACATTGATATATATATATATATATATTTTAAGTTCAATCCTGTGTACTAGATAAAGGAGAAAGAAAAAAGGCAGGAGACTCCTTCTCCTGCCCTGATCCTGGTCCCCTTTTCAATTCATCAACCCCTGATGCCTCCCCCCTACACCCTCTACCTTCGCAGTAAACGGGAAAAGCCCCTGTAGGGCACCCAGATCCATAACATCTGCTTTTCCGATTAAAATTTATTTAAAAGATCTAGTCTCTGTCTTCTAGAAGTTTGTAATCCAAATAAACAATATAAAGAGGCATATAATTTATAATTCAAGAAAACAATGGAAGGAGGCAAATAAAAAGATCATATAGGCATGGAGGAAAACGTGGAGGAAAAAATAGGCAAAGTTTGCCCCAAATTTGACAATAAGACAATGAGATTTGACGTGTGTAATTGATAAAGAGCCTCTGAAGGCAATTCCAAAGCCAAATTTCAACAGGGTTTCTGCCGACTTGTGGGGACAGCTATGAAATGGTAGCCCACACTTAGAATATTTGTGTAAAAGTATCTCATTCTTTTATACATACAACTCAAGTGGCTTTCACCTCTTTCCAGTCAATTTACCCGGCTTTCCCTACCTCCTCTTCTTCTTTTCATCTCCCCCTCTTCCTTTATGTCTGCATTCATTCCTCTTGTCCAGGTATTCATTTAACAGCTCCTTATGGAAGACCCTTTTCCAGGCACTGAGGGCCACCAAGAGCTAAAGGCAACATCCGCCTTGTTGAGGAGCTTACCTGCCGCAGGATCATCTTTTAAAACTGAGATTATGATCCCGCCCATAATATTTAAAACCATCCAATGGCTCCATTGCCATCAGGACAAAGAACAAAGTCGGCCACAGGGTCTCCCTAAAGCCCTGAGTGGTTGGCCCTGCCCCTTCTCCAGTCACAACCCCACACTGTCCCCTCTGTTCATGTCTCTCCAACCTGTGGTCAGCTCCTTGAAGGAGCCAAACCAAGATTTTAGTTTTATGACTTGATAGCATCCTCTCTGCCATTCAGAGCCCATATCCTAATTTACAGATGCGTGCTCCTGTGATCATTGATCAGTGTTGATCTCCCCCACTGGACGTAATCTGCAGGAGTGTCGGCAGGAGAGCCCCAAAGAGGTAAAGCAGAAATGTTAGTGGAAGTCAGATTGTGAAGAGGCGTCCAGGTGCCAGACTGAGGAAACCGGACATTACTTTGTATGCCCTGCGGAGTCATTAATGGTGTCTGAGCAAGGAAGCAAGGTGATCAGAGTTGTGCTTTAGGAATAGAGTTGAGTCTAGTAGCATAAGCGAGGTGGGATGGAGGAAGACAGAGCAGGGGCCCATTTGGGAGGCTGTTGATGTAGTCTGAGTAACTGGTATGAGATGTTGCACAAAGGTGATGGGGAAGAGAAGGAGGGGACAGATTCAGGAGACTGGGCCAAATCAGCATTTGATCTTTGTTTGTCTGTGGAACTTAGGGACAGGGAGGGTCTGAAAAGATTCAACTTCATAAGTAGAAATCAATAGGTAAGAGGAGGCCCCTTTGAGGAGAAGATGATAGAATCAGTTCTGGGATTGTTCAGCTGGAGGCATGCCTGAGGGTGGACAGATGGAACTGGATGTCAGAAGAAAGAAAGGTCACAGCCGGTGAAAAAGATATGGGCACCATGTGCATGGAGATGGTCCTCATAAATAGGAGGAGGGGGAGGAGGAGAGAAAGGAGCTGGGAAACAGGAAGAGTGTTGGGAGAGAAATAGTAGAAGCTGTGGTCAGTAACACAAAGTGTTCTGCCAAGACTGAAGCGGATGAAGCGTGAGAAAAGCCGACTGACATAGAGAACAGACTTGTGGCTGCCAAGGGGGAGGAAGGTGGGAGAGGGAAGGATTGGGAGTTTGGGGTTAGCAGATGCAAAGTAGTATATATAAGGTGGATAAACAACAAGGTCCTATTGTACAGCACAGGGAACTATATTCAGTATCCTGTGATAAACCATAATGGAAAAGAATATGAAAAAGAGCATGTATATGTATAACTGAGTCACTTGGCTGTACAGCAGAAACTAACACAACATTGTAAGTCAAATCTACTTCAATAAAATAAAATAAGAAAAAAAAAAGCCAACTGAGATGGCCAAGTTGCAAGGGAGGTCTGAGTGAGCAGCGTGGTGAGGGTAAGCCCACATTGCAGGGGTTTTATTGAGACTGCAGAGGTCGGCAGTGGTTCTACTGCCCTCTGCTGTGGAACTTGATTTAATTAAGTAGGACAAACACCGGTATTTACTTGACCCCTGGCCATGAACCAGGTGCTTCAGGCTATTTAAATAACTTTTCACAACAGTCTTGTGAAGAAAACATCTTTCCTCATTGTAGTGTTTTAGTATCCATTATTGAATAATTTACAGTTTAAAATAGAGCTCAGGGAAGTCCTGTAACTTGCATAAGGACAGTGAAAAAAGTTGCTAGGCTATAAGTTCCACAAAGGCAGGACCCGTGAGTTTTATTCATCATCACTTATGCCTAGATAGAGAGCAATGCTCAGCATATAGGATAGGATGATTTTTCAAGTGAATGAATGAATGAATGAATGAACTAATCAAGTGTGGTGTCAAAGTTAGGTCTAATTCCAAAGCCCATAAACCTTCCAGATATCCACTGCTGTCTCTTACACACTCTTATTCCAACAGAAGGGACTGTCCTATTGCCAATTTCCTCAAAAACTCTTAAGAAACAAGAATGAAGAAGCTGACGTTGTGAGAGGTGTTATTTCTGAATAAAAGTATGTGATTATAACCTTACTTTGAAAATTACCCAGCTGATAAACCGATCAAATAATCAAGTCAATCAAAGCTAAATTCATCATGTGTATGTCAATGTTTACAAGTAAGTAAATTTGTATGAATTTTAAGAAATGTAGGGAAGTGCCCCTCAGCTGTCCCAAAAGTCAATCTTGGGCCAAACTGTTTCAAATTATAGGCCACAACTTTTCACATATTTTTTAGAGAGAATTATTTTCCTAAGGTGACATTCCTTCATACATTTTTCAGAAGACAAATTCATGGGAAATAGCGGTCACATATCTGAAACTAATTATGAGAAGTTGAAAGGGAAGAGATTCAAAAATATTTGAGTCTGTTTCTGAAAACATTTGGAAAGGACATTTCATTATAAGAAAGATTTGAACCACAACAATCTATGTGTTTCCTGTCATGGAGGCCGGCATCATACTGATGTTCAGATTCTTCCAAGTTCGGCTGGGAGCTGGGAGGCTGGATGGTCCATTAAAAAACATCGTAGACGGAAACAAATTTCAGGTCTGTCTGTAATTAAATTCAAGTTTGGAAAATCAGCTGGACCTTCTAAATATCAGTTTTCCCATCTGTAATATGGGATTAAAAGTGCCTGGTCTACTTAACTGACAGAGTTGTAGGCAATATAAATATAAAATTGAAAGAACTGTCAAAGCACTACACAAATGCAGTCTCATAAGCATTGTCTCTTCCCTAAAAGATGCTTCTCATCCATTCCCATCCAAACAGAAGAACAATCTTCAAGGAGTCGAGTTGCTGTTGGGTTTTCTCTGTGTCATCATTTTTATTATTATTATTATTTTTTTTGTGGTACACGGGCCTCTCACTGTTGTGGCTTCTCCCGTTGCGGAGCACAGGCTCCGGACGCGCAGGCCCAGCAGCCATGGCTCACGGGCCCAGCCGCTCCGTGGCATGTGGGATCTTCCCGGACCGGGGCACGAACCCATGTCCCCTGCATCGGCAGGCGGACTCTCAACCACTGCGCCACCAGGGAAGCCCTCTGTGTTATCATTTTATAGAAACACAGAATTGAGTGACTCGTCAAGAATTCTCCAGGTCAGGCTGCCTTTAAGCACCCTGGAAAGAAAATTGTCTTCATTCACCTAGAGTCTACCTCTTGGAAGCTTCCAGATGGTCCTGAAGTTTTGAACTTCCATGAAGCTTCTAGAATCATATATCTCCTACAGATTTGAGTATATGACTTCCAAATCTTGAGGTGGAAGCCCCCATTAGTATCTTTCCCAAAGTAAAGTTCAAGGAGGCTGTGGCCAGGATTACCTTTGGGAGTATCTTTCCAACCAGGGAGGCCCCTGAGACCTAGGGTTAAGCTTAGACTGCAGTGTTCTTCCTCTGGGCCCTACCTTGGGTTAAGGAGATGGTTGGAAATGGACCTGGCTCCCAGGAAGCCAGCTGCCTTCTCCTGGCTGAGCAGTGCAGCTGCAGCTCTCTCTCATGTTGCTAGGGGCAGATCTCCAGCTTTGGGCTAAAGTGGATAATGATCTCTGGTCAGGGCCTTCAGAACTGGGACACCCCTTGAATGGTTCTAAGTGCAAACTAAGATGAGTAGAGGCTGTGTAGGAGAGGACAGGTGGCATGCAGACAGCCAGGTTCACGTTTGAGGGTTACCTGGAGTAAGGTAACAGAGGGCAGTGGAGATGTTTGCCAACAAAAATAATAGTTACCGTATATTTATTCAACCCTTCTTATGGGCCAGGAACTTTAAATATATCACCTCATTTAATCTTTATAACAGTATGAAGTATGATTAAAAAGCATTGTAGATGGAAACAAATTTAATCCTTCTAGGTAGATATCATGGTACCCCTTTTACAGATGAGTAAACTGAGGCACAGTCTCATTTCCACAAAATATTTATTGATCACCTTTCATTTTTCAGACACTGAGAATATAGTGACAAATACAGCACATTATTGTTGAAGAAGTAATGACCAAGAGGAGGTCACATAACTTCCCCAGGACATTGTCCCTGACAGGATTTAAGAGCCAGAATTTAAGAATAATCTGTATGCTGGAAGCCTTCCTACCTGGAAGCTTCATTCAGTCATTTGTTGGTTCATTCAGTCAAGAGTCAAGTATTGAGCACCTATTGTGTGCCGGGCAGGATGCCAGGGGTAGAGCAGATAAAACCATGAGTCATATCAGGCAGAGTCAGCTCCCACCTTCACAGAGCTTAAACCCTGTGCTGCCACAGGGGTGAGGTTCACCAGGGGAGAGCCGCTGTCCTCCCCTCCCAAGGAGGCCTGCCACTGATTTTAGGCTGCTCTCCAAGGCCCTGGTTCATGCCGGTTTTGTGGTTATGTTAGGCATCACAATGGGGACGTTTCTAGCTGATTTTTCTTTCCATTTATGGACAAAAACATTTTCTTTGGGAAAATGCCGGTTCTGGACAGATGAGATCATTCATAAGTGAGAGAAATATAAGTAAGTAAATTAAATAAAATAAAAGGGACAGAGATCCCGTATTTCCAAAGTGGGTACCCCTTGAGGTCCAGCCTCTGTCTCCGTGACACACATCCTCTGGGCTGAAGGTAGCAAAAGGGCCGGCTTTGTCCTGGGGCTGCGTCACAGCCCACGCAGGATCCATGCACATCACTGTGCCGTCAGCTGCCCACGCCTCACCTGGGCTCGAATCATATTTCTCTGACCCCATTAACAGGATTGTGTGGGATGTGTGTATACTTGATTAAGCGTGATTGCCACCGCAGGAAGCCGAGCTCTCTGCGCAAAAGCCCTGCTCCCTACTGAAATCTTAGGGGTTAGCAGCTCACTAGCTCCATCTGTTGACTACTCCCCGCAACTGTCATTGCCTCGCCAAGAACCCTCTTAAGCGTCCCAGAGGCTCTGATTCTCTTCGTTCTAATTTCCTTTAGCTTTTGACCTCAGAGTTAATTGTAGGATTAAATTATATATGACTAACCCTTGCACTGCTGACAGTAATTTTGTATTTCTTCTTAGTATTCAGAAAGGAAACTGTTGGTGCCATTCTTAATTTTTTTTTTAATTTTACTGAAGTATAGTTGAATTACCATGTTGTGTTAATTTCTGCTGTACAGCAAAGCGACTCAGTTATACATATATATTCCTTTTCATATTCTTTTCCATTATGTTTTATCACAGGATATTGAATATAGTTCCCTCTGCTGTACAATAGGACCTTGTTGTTTATCCATTCTATATATAATAGTTTTCACCTGCTAATTCCAAACTACCAATCCTTCCCTCCACGCCCCTCCCCTTTGGCAACCACAAGTCTGTTCTCCATCTCTGTGAGTCTGTTTCTGTTTCGTAGATATGTTCATTTGTGTCGTATTTTAGATTCCACATATAAGTGTTATCATGTGGTATTTGTCTTTCTCTTTCTGGCTTACTTCGCTTAGTATGATCATCTCTATTTGCATCCATGTTGCTGCAAATGATGCCATTATTTCCTATTCATACAACAGAGGTGGACTGATGTTTGTGTGGTTAGGGTCCTGACAGAAAAGCTGTAGTCATTGTCACACCTATTACTTTTGTCACATCTCCTGGCTGTTGTCCTATATCCTGGCTTTCACCACCTTTCTGGTGTCCCTAAAAAGCCCGTTCACACGCCCCTCCACTCTCAGTGATGGCTGTATATTCCCTCCTTTTCTGGGGTTTGTCTGGGATGTCTCACCATAGCACTGAAATGTTCTCTTTGCTATTTACCCAACTCTTTTCAGTTATTCTCCCAAGTTTTGTCTGCATGTCACATCTCAAGCCAGTCAGTATTTTGATGTATGGAAGAATGGATATCTACCCATCTCAGCCTCTATTTTTCCATAACAAATAGGTACCAGTGATGAAGATGGAATTTTTCTTAAACTGCTTTTAGGTCAAATTTAGCCTTGATGGGCTGGGTTGCCAGATTTAGGCTTAATAACGTAAGGGAAAATTCTTAGCCTATTTCCCGGCACAAAACAAAATTTAATAAATGTTTATTTTCTTCCTTCCTTGGAAGAAGTTACTTAGCCTAGACTGTCTTAGAGAGTCTCCATTCTTAGATATACATGAGCCTGAACTCAGGATGAGAGCAATCAGAGTTCTGCACATGGGCATCTCCACCTTTCCGAAGCAAACCAATATGGCAGACCTTGTGAGATAATAGGATCTTGGAGCGAAAATGGCCCTTTGAGATCGTCTCTATTGACCCTTAGGCAATTTTACAGGCTTTAAAATAGATTAGTAATGTTAAAAATAAGCAGACAGTGAGGTGATGGTCATTGCTGGAAGACCTCGCCTTGGTGTTTTTCTTGAGCAGTCTCCAGTGAGCTAACCATGTTGACATTGTGCCCAAGAATGATCCCCTTCCCAAGAAATGATCCACTTCTCCCAAGAGCTGATCTGCTTCCCTAGGGTTCGTCTCCTTTGATATATCAGTTGTTTTTTAAAAAAAATTGCCACTGACTTAGGGTGCTCCTTAAAGAGACACTGCAGGCCTCTTGCGAGATCCCGTAAGTTTTAAATTGGGACAACTCCCTTCAGAAACCACAGTGCATCTAAACACAGGTATGCCAAACAAGAGGGGGCTTGGCCTACGGCAGAAAGCACAGGTTTTGGAGTCAGGCACACCTGGATGTGAGTTTGGAGCCTGACACTTTCTGGTTGTAGAACCTAGTGTCAGGGAAGACAGCAACTTCTCTGACCCTCGATTTCCAAATCTGCAAAATGGGAGAGTAATACCTATCACTGGAGATTGCTGGGGAAGTAAAATGACTTCATGTATGCAAAGTGCCTCGCACATAATAATCACCAAGTGCCATTCATTTACACTCCTTGTGGCACATTCAAACATCACAGTGTCAGACAGTCTCAAAAGATATGTTATTGACTCCCTATCATGTCACTGAGAGTGGGAAAGGGTTTCGGAGAAGGCTTTGCTAACAACACAAACTATACTTTTTTTCATGGTCGTCTACAACCACTGACAGAAATAGATTTCCTGATAGATACAATAAGAAGGCAAAAGAAGGGCACTTTGCTGTTGTCTTAAATGTTGAATTCCACTTCTGCTGTGTTACTAAATATGCCTTGTCTTGCTTGGAACTATAGTTACACAAGATTTTCTCTTTTCATTTGCTACCGTATTTTTAGCATCTCTCATGTATTTTATTAGGTGTCTTACATACATTTTTCTCACTTAAGACTCCCAATAATCTATGGAAGGAGTGTTGTTTTTCCAAGATTACAGATGAATCTCAGTGAAATCAAGTGACTTTTCTGAGGTGACACAGGCTTACCTGACACGAAGCTCCCTCTGCATTTTGGAGTGTGTGTGTGTGTGTGTGTAAGGCTGGCTTTTTTATGTGCATGTCACTATGTTTAGCAGGCATGAACTGTGAGTTCTTTTTCCCATGACGAAGGTGATTGGTGCTCAACAGCTATTTCTTGTATAAATCAATCTTCTCTTTCTCTTCAGACCTTACTTGTAATCAGCACCGGGTCTGTGATATAGCTAGCAAAGTCCAAGTTTGGAATTTTCCTCTCTCGGCAAAGTACTCATTTTCAATTTTGCTCCGCTAACCATGTAGGATGAAGGGAAAGGTCATGTACAGTCTCTTCTTACCAGCCTTGTACTGTCCGGCCCTTATCTACCCTCCAGCCTCCACACTAACTACTCTCCCCCAGGTTCCCTACTTTCCAGCGACACTGGGCTTCTTCCAATTCTTGATGGTGCCATGATTCTTGGGCTCTTCACATGTTGCTCCATCTGCTCGGAGCACCGGCCCCTTCTACCTATTCTTCAAATCTTAGCTAAAATGGAACTTCCTCCAGAAACCGCCCTTGGCCCCCTGTTTCAGTTATCTAGTGCTGTAGAACAAACCTCCTCAAAAGTTAGGGGCTTCAAACCACCACCATTCATTTGTTTGTGAGTCTGCGATGGAGTTGGGCTTGGTGGGGACAGCTCAGCTCTGCTCCACGTGGCATTCGCTGGGCTAGCTGGCTGAGGCCGGAGGATCCCAGGTGGCTTCACTTATATGTCAGGCACCTCAGCTGAGATGGCCGGCTGGGACTCACTCTCTCCCCACGAAGATTTCACTAGCGGGACTTCTCTACGCGGTGGTTGACTTCTAAGACGGTGAAAAAGGAAGCCACAAGGCACCCTAAGGACTATGCTTGGCAGTCACATGGTGTCCCTTTTGTCACATTCTGCTGATCAGAGCAAATCACAGGGCCAGCACAGATCAAGAGGAGGGAAAGTAGACTCCATTTCTTCGAGTGACAAGTGCTTAGAGGATTGGAAGGAAAAGCCGGTGGCTGTCTTTGCAGCAAACTTCCACACCCTCCCAGACTAGATAGTTCTGACTGTTATATAGAGCACCACACCCTTCTTTGTAAAACTAAGAGCACTTGTAAGTGCTTATTCAATGTCTGTCTACATTCTCCTGTCACCTCCCACACCAGCCTGTAAAATCTATTAGAACAGAAATCCTGTCTGTCATGTTCATTGCTAATTATAAATACGGAGTGAACGAATGAATGAATAGGTGAGTGTACTGTAGTCCAGACACACAATACAAAGCAGTTCTCACACATGCAATAAGTGTAGTGTTCCTTTCTTGTTGATCATAAGCTTGACATTTAAAGTCCTGTGGCCCTCCCGTCTCCTCTGGAAATATTGACGTGCATGTCATGAGGATTGAAATTTGGCAATCTCTAAAGGCGCAGAAAAGCTTATGGTCCTTTAGACAGCTTGGAAAATTCTGACTTCTCTAGGAGGAAAAGGCAACGATCCTGTTGTCAGTAATCTTTCTTAAAGTTTTTGTGACTTGTTTTGGGTGCCTGCAAAGCTGTTACTGCAATGTTAGAATATCTTGCCTTGTTGATGTTTGTCTAGAAGTGACTGTTTTGGAAACACACTGGAAAATCCCTTCGCCCTTCCCCATCTGTCTTTTTTGTTCTAAATATTAACAAAAACCAGAAGGGGATTTCAAGAGAACAGCAAAACCAAACATGGCTATGTAGCGTTCATGGGAGTTTGTTTTAGAAACTCACATTTCAAATGCTAAATTAATTGCAGGTTTATGCAAGGGAAAAAGAGAAATTTCTTAGAACCAGAAAAAAAAAAAAAAAAAAGTAAGCCAGGGAAATCAATCAACGTGCATTTTTTTGATGTTCTTTTCCATGAAAACAGAACAGGATGTGAGGCACAGGGAAATTGGGACTTTTTCAGCCAGAGCAAGTCTTAAAAAATCTGGTTTTGACCTATGAGTCATTTGATGCACAGATGCCAAATCTGGGGCCTCACTGGTCCCTGCCCATCTCCTTGGCCTTCATCTGCCTGAGCAACTGAGCCAGGCCAAGGCAGACGACAAGCAGAAGTGGATTAGCAGCCACTCTTGCATTGTGTCTCCCATGCTCATCTCCATGTTAATTATGCTTAGGTGCCAGGAGTGTTTGCAAGCATTTCTAAGAATAAATGAATGCCTGTTGGCAATAATGGTTCATCGCAAACTTTGAAAAACAGCTTAATAAGGAAGAACTCTGATTTGCTTCAAATTCCTGTTAAAAAAAAAAAATATATATATATATATATACACACACACACACATATGTTTGTGTATGTGTGTATGTGTATGACTTTTCTTTTTCAGCAACTTGAAAAGATAGTCTGGAAATAGAAGAATGAGGCAAGCATGGCCTCTTAGCATCCCAGAATAAATACAGCATCTCAGAGCTGAGAAAGGCATGTTTTTCATTTGGATTTCTAGGCCTAAGTTTATCATTTATTTCTTTATAAATACATATAAACAAAGTTTCTAGGCAACCATCATGAAATAAAGCAACTAGCTCTGAAAAGCAGAATAATGATGTTCATTTTATTCTTATTTTTTGCTACTTAGAAAATCTCTCCCACTCTATACTCACCAACCGCCCCACCCCACTTTCCTTGATAAAAACAATAGTAGTTAATAGGGTTTTTTTTACCACCAAACAGGGAAAATTTTCTTGGGCCTCAACACATTATCAGAGGCAAATGCCTTCACAAAATTCCATCAAGGTAGCGCCCTAAATTGGTGAGTCTTTCCAACCAAAACATAAATCAAAGACTGCCAGTGATTTCACTGGCTTCTGACATCATGTGCCTCAGCGCAGGTTTCTTTCATCACTGCATGGTTGCCTAGCAACCAGCCCCACTCCTTCCTGCTCTTTTGCTTACATTGGTCCTCACAGGGTTTTTTTTCTGTTTGTTTTGCCCCACAGGAGCAGGATCTGAACACCCAATACCTGCAAGGATGGCTTAGAAGTTGTCCAGGATAGTGTGGCAGTCCTCAGATGCCGAGCTGTGGAGTCTCTCCCTCATTTGGGAAATGACAGAGAGCCACTGTTATTCTGAAGCAGCGACAGGATCAGAGCTTGCTCCTGCTGAGGAAGTTGTGAGTAACAGACCACAGCCATGACCATCAGAATGGGAAAGAGGGTGCAGATGAGACTCACGTGCCTGCGGGAGAAGCAGTGCCAGGCTGCGAGGGCCCTGGAGATACCAACGGTGTGGGCATAGCTTCAGACCTAGGGGCGGGGCCGTCTACAGGAGCAGCGAGTCAGGAAGATGTGTGCCAAGTCAGACATAATGAATCTGAAGTGTCAGAGGAACAGAGAGGCCAAGATGCCCACATTTTTTCCCCTAAGTGTCCTCCAGGAGGTCTGTCACCAGAGAGGCTATTCCAGAACAGGAACTTTACTCGGTGACTTCCTTCAAATCATAAAGATACTGCGAGGAAGTGGACACATTGGGACAGCTGTTAGTGATTTCCTCAGAAGCCCCACCATGCCACCACTCACCCCCAGGGCTGTCACATGACCCAGGCTGATCCGAGCGTAGCACCTCCTCCCACTGGCCCCATGATTGGTCCAAGCTGGGCAGGGGTCCTTGGCAGAGGAATCAAATTCCCTGGAAATGTCTTCAATGGAAGCTCAAAGAACAAAGGTTTTTATCTGGAAAGATTTGAGTCTAGAGCATGTTCCCTGCTATTGAACGCTGCCCATCTTCAGAAGCAGAGAATGAAACCAATTTTCAGAGTCAGCAAAGAAGAGAACCTGACAGTGCTGGTGGTGATCCAGTCCTTGAACCCAGCCAGCTCTGAGGTGAAGCTTTTCCTTGGCTGGGCTCCATGAGCTAACAAGAGTCCCTTTTTGGATGAAGCCATTCAAGTTGAGTTTCTATCACTTGCAACTTAAGGAGTCCTGAGCAGTATCGTATTGCCATCTTGATTTGACAGAGAGAGGAAATGATGCTCAGAGAAGTTAGCTAAATCCCTTGTGATCACAAGAACACATTAGGGTACAAGCTTCGGAACCTGAGTTTGCCTGGACCCCAAAGCCAGTGTTCTTTTCTTTATACCATTCTGCCTCTCAACTTGTCCCACAATTGTGATGCTCAAGAGAAGAGGTAAATAAGCAGGTGTGTCTGGATCTCTGCACACTGTGCGTAATCCTCTAGTGAAACCATCTGTGACATTTTTAAATGCCCGATGCCGTGGAAAACAGGAGATCTGCTCATTTTACAAATATTCTCCGTTCTTCTTTCAGTGATAACTCTTCCACTTGCTCCAGCTTTACAAACAAAACACCTACTTTCAGCTTGAGAAGAACCGTCAGACAGGCTATTTGCAGTTTGCCACTTAGAGGGAGTGTGAGAGAACTTTGTGTTTTGGGGCACAATTCTTCACTAAGGACCGGGGTGGAGAAGGGGGAAGATGCTCTAAATGGGGCAGCCATCCACCTTCCAGCTTGAGAAGAACAGGAGCTGACGCGGTTGAAGAGAGTGTGGCTGGGGATTCAGGATTGCATAACATCATGAAACCTTCTCTCTAGAACATTCTTGTTAGCATGTGTTGGTTCCAGCAAAGACAACTTCTGAGCTTGTTTGTTCCAAATTTCAGATTCACAGAAGACAGATACTGCTTCATACAGGACGGATCAGAGGACAAATCCTAAATTACCCACCCACGGAGGGGGCCAGGGTCACACAGGTTAGCGGGACCATAGGGGCCAGAGGAGAGAGGGTGGTGGTGAGTCAAACAGACATCCTAGGAGAGGTCCACTGCAGCATGATGGTGGCCCAGAGGTGGTGATAACATACTCTCTTGCTCTGCGGCAGGGCCGTGGGAGGACCAAGAGATCATGGCAGATGTTACTTGCCTGTGAGCAAATGTGAGACACAACCTGGAGACCCAGCAACATGAAGGATGAGGCAGCTAGTGTGGTTAAAAATGAATAGTAATCGTTTTCAGTTACTCAGCCTGCATGTACACAGCCCCGTCCTCAGCTCTTACTTGTGCTATCTCATTTAATCCTCACCACCACCCGATACAATAGGCACTACTGCGCTGGACAAGTGAGGAAGCCAAGGATGGAGAGATTGAGCGACTTTCCCAAGGGTACACGCAGGGGAGAGCAACGTCTTGGCTTGGAAGCCAGACACTTCAACTCCAGAGGCCGTGTGCCTTACAGTATTTTGCTCAGCAAATGGGGCAATGAAATATGGGTATTGCTCTTACTGGGGCCCCATCTGAAGCCACAGATCACAGTCAGGCCTGCTGGGGGCATCTGGCTTGTGTTCTGTTGTTGCTTTAGATCAGCCTTATTCACCACTTGACAAAACACGTCCAAGGAGTAGTTAATCACTCAGAAATACTTTACTCTTCAGAATCCACATATGTCCTCACATATGAAACCGTCCACATCCTTGTGGCTACAACAACCTTTCTCTGTTGTAACCCATAATGATGATACCATTACATCCCATAGCATGCAATCACTCTGTCTCATGTACAGGTACTCAACTGTGTCATCCAGGGGCTTGTCCAAAGGGCACCTAAGTCTGGACTCGTATATTCACAGAACCACCCGGTCCTTTCTAGAGGAGGGCATGGTGTACACCTGCTGGGATTTTGTGTTTATTTAGAAGTTGCTGCTACTGTTGTTTTTAGTTCTTCCTCTGGCATTCGTCTTAATGGTCCAAATAGCATTTACTTTTGAACTAGACCTTACCATGCTGATACACATCCGCTAGAGGCTTTCCTAAGTCAACAAGTATGGATTTGTACACACACATCCAGAGTCAGGAATGGGGCTGGAGGGTGAAGAAGCAGCTTGTGCAGGTGGGTTTTAAACAGATACACCACCAGAGGGAGCTACACAGGAATGCCTTCAGGGAATGGAGCAATTCATATTCACAATCCCAGGAGAGTCGACGAGTAAGGTCTTTATCCAAGAAAGACTGTGGTCTGGGGCTACATTTCTGTCATGAAGAAGATTTGCCATCTAATTCCTGCATGTTTAGCTAATTATATTTTCTCAGCTCCCCTTAATTATACAGACCAGATTCTTTATGACTAGAAATAAACTCAAAAACAGAAAGAGCATCAAAGACAAATCATCTGTGACGAAGGGTCATAAATTGAAAGAAAACAACAAATTAAGTAGTCCAGTCACAGTCACAATTCACTTGTCGCAGTTCACCTTCTGAATTCAATTAGTTTTAGCACTGACTGTAATGATAAGCCTTTTTTTAAATTGGAGGCAAAGGGGCTTCCCTGGTAGTGCAGTGGTTGAGAGTCCGCCTGCCGATGCAGGGGACACGGCTTCGTTCCCCAGTCCGGGAAGATCCCACATGCCACGGAGCGGCTGGGCGCATGAGCCATGGCCGCTGAGCCTGCGCCTCCGGAGCCTGTGCTCCGCAACGGGAGAGGCCACAGCAGTGAGAGGCCCGCATAAGGCAAAAA